>NW_026585689.1:6611253-6687134 GCF_907164565.1 Psammomys obesus | reverse complement strand
TTCTTCTTCTTCTTCTTCTTCTTCTTCTTCTTCTTCTTCTTCTTCTTGAAAAAGCAATTTCCTTCCTCAATCTTAGAAGCCCTGAAAAGCAAAACTTATTTCAGTCAATAAATCTCAGTTTGCATTTTATAGAAAGAACTTCATGTAGATGGATTTCTATTGTGTGTACTTTTTATGACTGGTTTCTTTCAGTGAGAATATTTTTGACGTTTGCATATGGTGTATTTGCGCCTGGCACTTTCTTGATGCTGTATTGTTTGCTATTTTTAAACACCCTCATTCTCAATATCCTTTATTGTTGTGATAGACATTTGAAAGCCTTTTACTTTGAGCCTGGTTTGGATAAAATTACTCTGAAATTGGTGTTAAGAGTGTAATTTCATGCATGGCCCCTATTTCTTTAACTGTTGTTACACACACACTAGCCAAACATATATAATAAATGTATGCTTCTGCATATAATATATGTATGCATGTATACATTAAAAAGTACTGCTCCAAGTATTAGCTTGAATAGAAGCTTGGAAATGACAAGCATATATTTTATAGACAAGAAAAATTCACACAAACCAGAGAATGTGATAAATCACACTTTTATAAAGTAAAAACTTGGCTTTACACATGCATCATTATTAAAGAAGAAGCAAGCCACAAAAGAAGAGAAATATATTACTAACATATTTATCTAGATAAAACAAAATGTGTCAAAAATATGTGAAGACATTCTTCCCGGTAAGAAAGCAAATTTTTCCAAATGGCCAAACCTTTTAGGCATTTCACAAAGTAATGTATTTAGATAGTTGAAGAGCAGACAAAAGAAGGCTTACTGTCACTAGTCATTAGGAAAATGCAAATTAAAACCACAATGAGATGACATTATTTACACATTAGCATTGCTATAATTAAAATTACTAATAATAGTAAGGCAGGTGAGGAGATGAAGAGACTAGTGAGGCATAGAAAATACTCGCATGCTTAAGGTGGAAATAACACAAGTATCCTGGGAGAACTCTATGTGTCTCCATATAGAGTTAAATGCACACCACACTACATTTCCACAGTGATAGAATAAGATCATAAGAACTCGAGTGAATGGAATTTTATGTAAGAAGTGGGAAATCATAAGAACTGGAGAGGACAGACACTCCACAAGGAGAGCAACAGAACAAGAAAATTTGAACACAGGAAACTTCCCAGAGACTCATACTCCAAACAAGGACTATTCATGGAGATAACCTAGAACCCTGACAATGCAGCCGCTCTGATGAGAACTGATAGACTAAGATCAGAAAGAAGGAGAGGAGGACCTCCCTTATCAGTGGACTTGGAGAGGGGCATGCATGCAGAAAGGGGGGGAGGGGGGCCGGGAGGGGAGGAGGGAGGGGCTTATGGGAGGATACAAAATGAATAAAGTGTAATTAATAAAAGTTAAATAAAAATTAAAAAAGAACTCTTATTTTGAAATGGTTATATGGTAATGGCACTATTTCTCCTCTTCTCTTTCTTCTCTCCAACTCCTTTTATCTCCTCTTGCTGTCTTTCTACTTCAAGGTCTCTTTTTCTTTAATTGTGTGTGAGTATGTATATGTGTGTGTCAATGATTGTATGTATGTGCATGTGTATTCCTAAACACATAAGTAAAACCTGCTCATCTCAGTAGATATGTTTCCTATATGAATATATTTGTAGGACTAGTCATGCGGGAAGTCTGTTTTTTGGCACCAGACTGTTTAACTTATCAGTATCTCTCTTTTCAGGAAGAGCAAAAGTATTTTGATTACTACTACATTAATAAAAACTTTAAGATCCTTACTGATGCGTAGTCTAACCTAGGTTCTTCTGTACATATTTTTAAATTTAATTTCCACTCTCACATAAATTTAAAATTAGCAATTAATTGGCTGAATTTTGAGTTTTTGTTTCTTCTTTTTCAGTCTATGTGCCTTTCATTTATTTCACATTGACATATTTAAATTGTTAGTCCCAGAAGTTAGAGTCCTGAAATCCTTGACTAGTTTACTCAAGGTAAAACATAAAGTTACCAAATATATCCGGGCACAGGGTCTTTTCTGAGACTGACACTAACCAAGGACCATCTATGGATATAACATAGAACTTCTGCTCGGATGTGGCCTGTGGTAGCTCAGTAACCAAGTAGTTTTCCAAAGTAAGGGGAACAAGGACTATTTCTAACAGGATCTCAAGGACAGGCTTTTTGACCCCCCCCCCCAGGGGAGGAGCAGTCCTGTTAGGCCACAGAGGAGGACTTTGCAGCCAGCCTTGAAGATACCTGATAAAACAGGGTCAAATGAAAGGGGAGGAGGTCCTCCCCTATCAGTGGACTTGGAAAGGGGCAGGGAGGAGACCAGGGAGGGACTTGGGGAGGGGGAGGGAATGAGGGAGCAGGATACAGCTGGGACACAGAGTTAACAAATAGTAACTAAAAAGAAAAATAAAAATAAAAAAAAAAAAACATAAAGTTAGTCTGCTCCAGAAAGTGTAGTGTTACATGTAGAAATGTCATTTCCAAGTAATCAAAACTTTTGTTCATAGAATTGAATATTTATTACGTGTGTGTATGTGTGGATAAATAGATTTAATCTAAAATTATTTTGTTAGCATTTTTGTATCTATATGATTGTTTCCTGTTCTTAGATAGCTTTGTTTACAGACCAAAAAAATCCAAAGTTCTTTTAAAAGAAAATAAATTGAAATGTTAATTTCCTCCTTATTTCTGCAACAATTTATATAGGAGTGATATTCTGTCTGAATTTATTTTAGAATTCATTCAGAAAAGTTTCCATTATGAATAAAATAATTTAGCATTCTAGGTGTATTCATAATTTTTATTTCTTCTACCGCCAGTTTTAATATTTTTTTTTAATTTATCAAGGTACTTTCACAGGTAAAGGAAAACCACAATATTTGTGCAAATGTTCTCTACTGCCCATCTTCATGTAATTGACATATTAAAAACATTTCATAATTTAAAGCATTTGAAAAAAAATATCAGCACGAGTATTCCACACGACATGAAAATTATGTGAAATTCAAACTTTAGTGGTGGAAAACAAAGTTTTACTGGGACATAACTATGTAGAATCATTTGCAAATGTTCTATGCTTGCTTTTACTTTACATCAAAAGAGTAGGGTTCCTTGCCAGTATACCGTAAAATATAAAACACTTGGTCCTTTACAGAGGATTTTTCCTGATGCTTGCTGAAGATTTCGTATATTTGATTGAAATTTCAATAAAGTAGTTGTGCTTTTATTGATTTTGCTCTATGGGACACCTGTTTTCAATTAGACTAATCTATCTTATCTTCATTATTTCTCTTCTATATACTTTAGATCTAATATTCTTTCTTTCTGTCTTTATTTGGTAGAACCATTAATTATTTACATTAGAAAATTCTTGTTTTTCAAGTGGTGATATGAGAATAGAAACTATAAAAGCTCTGTTAAAATTCAAGTATAAAAAATACATTTAGCAAAGGAAAAGAGAAAGCCCTTCCGTATCTTGGCATCACCTAATGATTGAAACAGAATCTGCCAAATACAAATGGGGGCAGGGCACCTGAAGAAGACCATCCACCTCAGGGCCATATGACTTAGGAGCTTTTCTTCAGACCACTTTGTTATGAGACTGCTTCTATTCTTGAAAGCTCTTCTTTCTTCATTCATTAGTAGAACATTTCTCTTCCCTGCCTAGCCCAAAAAGTATAACCTTTTCTCCAGCTTTCCCCACTGCTGGCTGTCAGGATTTTCTTTTATTTTTTAATTTTAATTTATTAAAATCCCAGCTGCAGCCCCCTCTCCCATCCCGTCCCAATCCTGTGCACTATTCCTAGTTGTCTGAGAAAGTGCCAGATTGATTTCCAGAGTTGTTGTACAAGTTTACACTCCCACCAGCAGTGGAGAAGGGTTCCCTTTTCTCCACAATCTATCCAGCATGTGTTGTCACTTGAGTTTTTTTTTACCTTGGCCATTCTGATGGGTGTAAGGTGAAATCTCAGGGTCGTTTTGACTTGCATTTCCCTGATGACTAAGGATGTTGAGCGTTTAAGTGTTTCTCTACCATTTGGTATTCCTCTATTGAGAATTCTCTGTTTAGCTCTGTACCCCATTTTTTTTTAATTTTTGATTTGTTTGTTGTTTGATTTGTGGACTTCTTTACATATTTTGGATATTAGCCCTCTGTCAGATATAGGGTTGGTGAAGATCCTTTCCCAGTCTTTAGCCTGTCTTTTCGTTCTGATGGCAGTGTCTTTTGCTTTACAGAAGTTTTTCAGTTTCATGAGGTCCCATTTATTGATTGTTGATCTTGGAGCCTATGCTGTTGGTGTTGTGTTAGGGAAGTTGTCTCTTTGCCAATGAGTTCAAGGCTCTCCCCATGCTTTCTGACAGATTTAGTGTGTTTGGTTTTATGTTGAGGTCATTGATCCACTTGGACTTTAGTTTTGAACTAACCTGTGTTCTCTCCTCTCTCTCTCTCTCTCTCTCTCTCTCTCTCTCTCTCTCTCCCTCTCTTTCTCTATCTCCCTTCCTCTCTCTCTACTTTAACAAACTTTTTCCTCCATATGTTTTGTCACTATAATTAATTAATTCCACTTACAAGATTTTCTTACACTCATAATTTCAGAAATGTCACCATTTTCATCTACTTAGATTGTTTGTGGCCTAAGTTAATACAGAATATCATGATGGCTGGATTAGATAGTAGAGAATTCTGTCTGTATCTTGCATGTTGAGAAAAAGAGAGGAGGGAGCTACAGTAATGAATGGGGAGGCTGGTGTCCTCTTTTTCTCAACTGGTTCCTCTTCCTATATTTTCCACTTTGTTATGAGACTGCTTCTATTCTTGAAAGCTCTTCTTTCTTCATTCATTAGTAGAACATTTCTCTTCCCTGCCTAGCCCAAAAAGTATAACCTTTTCTCCAGCTTTCCCCAGTCCATTGATCTATTAATCTAGCAATGAAGTAACCTATTGAGGAGGTTAGAGTTCTCAGGCTCCTTTACCTCTACACACTGTTATGCTAGAAACATAGTCTTCAATATATAATCTCTAATAGAAAAAAGAAAAGTTACTCATCATGGAGGTCATATTTGACCATTTTCCAACAGAACATATCAGCTTAACATTAAATGTTTGTTTATTGTCTCCTAGTTTCTAAATTTCCAAGTTTCTTTTGATAAGCTTATCTCATTATTCTAGAGATAAGACTATCTAGAGCTTTGTTCTTGTAAGTTTTTACATAGAGGGGGCCTGCTTCCATGGTTTCATACACAGCTTCTGGAAGTCCTCAGGAAATGTTTTCAGGATCTGTTTTGTTGTTGTTGCAATAATGGGGTATTTCCTAATCGTTAGCCAGGAGATGCTCATTTTCAGGCAGCTGTGTTTGGAGAGAAGGTTAAAGAATGGATCTCCTTCCCAAAAGAGAAGAGAGACAAAAACAATACATAAATCTCCAGTCCCATAGCTTAACCATCATCTGTTAGTTAGCAACTCACCACTGGAGACAGTCCACTTTTAAATGTAAGGGATTGTAAAAAGGTTTATGTGCCACCAACAGGACCACTGCACCCTGCCTCTGAGGAGCTTACCACAAACAGAGCAGGAAGACACATGAGAGAAGATTTAAGAAAACCTGTACCATATGCCTCATAAAACCATGAACTCCAGAGCAAAGACTTAAGAAAAAAGCCCTTAAAATGTAGTGGGAGTTAACCACCCTGATTAGCTACTATTTTTATACCTTATTTATAGAATTTTTCAAAACATTGTAAGCTTCCCATTGACTCATTAAAAAATTCGAATTTGATTTTGTAGAAAGAATAACCAAGTTTTCCTAACATATTTTTTTTATTTTACAAGTTTTTGAAGAAATCATTTTCATACACATACACACACACTATTGTAAAATGCTATTTACAAATTTGTGAGTCATACAGTGTATTTGTGGAAAATGTTGTTACATAAGCAATGGTATCCATGAGGGATTATGCCATTGCTGTTGTAGATTAATATTTAGAGGGAGAATGCAGATCTAAAGATACCATGTAATGGGCAGACACTGTAAATACAAATACCCATTGATGCAAAGCAAGAAACCTCATCTCTTAGGGGCTTGAATCAACTTGCTTATGTGACCAGTAATTGAAACTTGTCCTGCCTTGTATCACTCAGAGAGTTGCAGTCACCTAGAGGCTACACTGGCAGTGGGGAGTCTTAGGTCTGAAGGGCTCTCTACTATGAGGTTTCTCCTTACTGACTGAAAAGAGTAGCATCTAAGCTACTCTGTTTCTTACTAACTGCATATCCTCTGTATACTTGAATATGTCATGGGACCTTAAATGTTTCCAGGCTCTGATCATGGTATTTAGATATTGAAAGACATTAGAGTTGATTCTGGTACAAATTTCTGATAATCTTGTTGAAATCCCTGGACTGGTTTTCTGTGTTCATAGTTAGGGAGAATATGCCTTATCTTGTTCTCCATAACAAGAATGTCACAGTCCCTCCATATCTAAGTTTCCTGATCAGGACTATAGATACAGTGATCATTCTGACATTTACCTACCTTTTTACAATTCCGTTTGGCCCCACCTCTGGGACATATGGGAAATTCTCTTGTTGAAACCCCCACCCACTGCTACTTTGGGGGACAATACCAGTGATGGCTTCAACAGGAGAAAATGATTCCATCATTCACATATATAAAGCTAGTGTTCATTAAGCATCTCTATAGTTATTTTATCCTCAGCGAACTCAAGCTGGATTTCCCATATGTGCTTTCTAGATAGAATTATAGTTTCTTCAGCATTTATGTAGACTAAATCAAGCCATAAATCCAGCTGAAACTCAATGGGGTAGAATAGTAATATTCACTCAGAAACCAGATCTTCTTAGGGAAGTTTATGGCATGTTTTTAATACCATATAGAAAGTAGAAAGGCAGACATGAATTCTACTCTCTCAGAAGTAACGAGAAGAAAGGCAAGGGAAATTTTTTGTAGAAAAAAAGTTCAGAAATGGTAATTAGTAGATAACTATAGAATATAGCCAGGATACTTTAGTAATCCAGAAACAAGTGAGTTTCTTCCTTCTATAAATAAAGATAAAATGTAAGTCAAGACCAAAAAAGGAAGTAGAAATTAGGCAAGATATTCAGAGGCAGAAAGGGAATCTTAGGCATTAGGAAGAATAAGTGCCATACTAAAGACCTGGAATAGAAAAAGATGGAAGAGAAATTCTAGAATGTTCTCAGGAAAAGGGTCACAAAGTGGAGTATGGAAGGTAGAGAAGACTCTAGACTTCCAAGAACTATGGATAGGATGTTAAAATGTTTTGTTGACCTGTCCTTTGTTGAGAGTGGAGTGTTGAAGTCTCCCACTATTAATGTGTGGGAATCTATATGTGGTTTAAGTTTTATTAATGTTTCTTTTGCAAATATGGATGCCCTTGTATTTGGGGCATAGATGTTCAGGATTGTGATGTCTTCCTGTAGAATTTTCCCTTGATGAGTATGAAGTGTCTTTCCCCATCCCTTTTTATTAATTTTGAGACTGATACTCCAACCAAGGACCATTCATGCAGATAATCTAGAACCCCTGCACAGATGTAGCCCATAGCAGTTCAGTGACCAAGTGGGTTCCATAGTAATAGGAACAGGGACTGTCGTTGACATGAACTGATTAGCCTGCTCTTTGATCACTTCCCCCTGAGGGGGGAGCAGCCTTAACAGGCCACAGAGGAAGACAATGCAGCCACTCCTGATGAGACCTGATAGATTAGGATCAGAAGGCAGGAGAGTAAGACCTCCCCTGTCAGTGGACTTGGGGAGGGGCATGGGTAGAGAAGAGAGACAGAGGGTGGGATTGGCAGGGGAGGAGGGAGGAAGCTACAGGGGGGATACAAAGTGAATAAACTGTAATTAATAAAAATAAAAATTAAAAATGTTTACTTCTTACACCAGACAAATCAAAGCTATGTTTATGTGGGCATTGTAAAACAAAACAAAACAAAAAATTCTGCATTAACTAGGGAAAATAGAATAGATTTGAGTCCAGAGGCAAAGCCAGTAGAACAATGAAATAATAAAGAATACCTGGGTCTTACTGAGTGTGAGAAATTTTACCAAATAAAAATTATAATAAGTATAAATATATTAAACAAATGAATTCAACCGTAAACATACATGCATTCCAATTAAATTTTCTCAACTGAGATGACAATGCTCCCTCTAGAAACCAAAGAACACCTAACAAAAATGCTAACACCAAGCATGAGAAGTCTTCTTTTGAGTTGTTGGTCAGGGTTGTCCAAGAGACTCCCAAGATATTACATAATATTGCTATTGCCGTTGGTTGTCACTCACCTCCAAGGGAAAAAGTAAGTTCCTATTGCTGAGGACAAACACAGGGTCCAGGGGCCCCAGAAAAGAAACTGACTAAAAAGCCTTTTTCTTAAGATTGTATTTTAAGGTATGGGCCCATTGACCTTTTACGTAGAGGTAGTAATGCAATCCTCAGGCAGAAGTTGTCCTTGGGGAACTCTATTGAAAGAAAAGGTTTTCCTGTTGTTGCCTTGGCTGTCCTGCAACTCACTCTGTAGACCACACTAACATCAAACTCAGGGACCAGCCTTCCTCTGCTTCCCAATTGCTGAAATTGAAGGTGTATGCCACCACCACCCAGCAAAATATTTAAAATTCTTAAGAGGACATTGATACAAGGAAGTATATTGAAAAAAAAAATTTGGTTTGGTTTTGGTTTTGCAGGCAATTGACCACGTTAGCATTTGTGATTGCTAAAGAGAATTAGTATAACATAGAAATATGTCTACTGGAAAACCATGCAACAGGAACACAGAGCAGAATTTATCCCTTACCTCCAATGGATATAATAATGAAGCTTATAGCCACAGCAAGGAGTTTTATAAACTCAGTAATTACAGAATAAAAAGAAGAATAGAGTGTTATATCCAACACAACAGCACTTAATATATTAAAACTGGACACAGAAAATACAATTCTTCAAGAAACTCATAAACAAAGCTGTACATATTAAGCACTAAAAATCTGTGATCAGAGGAGTGTAAGCCAAGCCTTAAAGCAAGTAGTCATGATTGTGTTGAGTGCCATTCTGCATTCAGCCTTAAGATAACAGTGATGGCCTGGAGAGGACAGGAGCTCTACAAGGAGAGCAACAGAACCAGAAAATCTGGGTATAGGGGTCTTTTCTGAGACTGATACTCCAACCAAGGACCATGCATGGAGATAACCTAGAACCCCTGCATAGATGTTGCCCATGGCAGTTCAGTGTCCAAATGGGTTCCATAGTAAGGGGGACAGGCACTGTCTCAGACATGAACTCAGTGGTTGGCTCTTTGGTCACCTCCCCCTGAGGGGGTAGCAGCCTTAACAGGCCACAGAGGAAGACAATGCAGCCACTCTTGATGAGACCTGATAGACTAGGATCAGAAGGATGGAGAGGAGGACCTCCCCTATCAGTGGACTTGGGGAGGGGCATGGGTGGAGAAGGGGGAGAGAGGGTGGGATTGGGGGGGGAGGAGGGAGGGATCTACAGGGAGGATACAAAGTGAATAAAATGTAATTAATAAAAATTTAAAAATAATAATAATAAAGTGAAAAAAGATAATAGTGATAGGAAAAGAAGGAGGATGGAAGAGCCTGGCAGGAGTTTCATACAAAGAAATGAAGATCTTAATATGAATTAATAGAGACTGTGGATATAGGTAAGCTTATTTGCAGTACAATGAAGATTGTACAGCAGAAGGAGGGAGTTTGGTGGATGGAGAAAATGCTCAAATCAAGATTAGAGACAGTCATTATTAAGTGTTGAGAAATAAAAGTAGGAATTGGATCTAATGCCTGCTCTGATTCACCTTTAGTTGACTTTAAAGAAAATGCTAATTGTAGTGAATTTGATCTTAACTGTTTCCTGAAAGTCGGAAGCAAGCCAGATTCCCGGATTTCAGCACAAGGTGGGGATAAAAGCACCAGTGGCTATTAAGGGAGTCCAGCCCACTTTTTTTTCCTAAATCAATTCAGGCTCATGGATGGGGCATGGCTGCAGCATGCCCTTCAGGAAGCACACTGCAATGAAAGATGTGATCTCTAGGCCCGTATGTATCAACCCATTACAGCCAAAGACGGCAAGTGACTGGTACAGCTATCTTACACAAACTTCATGGGAAAGGTCCCGTCTCTGTCTGCTTACAACTCTTGACAAGTCCTTGAACATCACATAATGTAATAATAATTCACTGAAAAAAAAATGTCTAAGCTGAAGTTGTCTTGTACAAATAAAAAGGGGATGAGTCAAATGCACCCCAGTGTATCTTTAGAGTGTAATCAAACTAAGCAGAGAAAAAGTAATATTTGTAAATTTATTATTGATACAGAAAAAAAATTGTATACTGTAATGGTAAGACAGATTACACAATACATTATTAGTTTTGGTGAAGAGTGCGTATAGTAGAATTTTAAATGTATATAATTAAATTATTAAAAGCAGTTCCTTCTGGATGTTATAGGTCATGTTTCCTCATTCCTAAATACACATTCTGTACATCTAAAAGTTAATATAGATTGTGATGAAAGTCTAGAAGTGCAAAAGAATTTGGAGAATTTATACTTTTATCCGAACAAATCTGTCCCTGCAGGGCAGAGCCTTTCAGAGGCCCTCTTTGGTAGGCTCCTGTCCTGTTCCCTGTTTTCTCTTCTTTTTCAAAAGTCAAGAATTACATGCCAAGAATTACACTGAGCTTTAGGTGGACCATTTCAGCTGGTATAAAGTGAGTTAATGCCCATCTTCTTTTTTTTTTTAATTCTAAATAGCTTTTATTACAGTTTATTGTTATAATTATTTCAAATGTGTATTGTTGTTGGCTTCTTTTCTTCTTTTTTTCAAATATTTTCTTTTCAGTTTTATATTGATTACAAGTTATTTACTTTGTATCCCAGGTGTAGCCCACTCCCTCATTCCCTCCCAACCACATCCACCTCCCTCATCTCCTCCCTGTCCCTCTCTAAGTCCACTGATAGGGGAGGAGGACCTTCCATCTGACTCCAGTTTATCAAGTCTCATCAGGACTGGCTGCAATGTCCTCCTCTGTGGCCTAGCAAGGCTGTTCCTCCCTTGAGGTGGGAAGGGAGGTCAAAGAGCCTGCCATTGAGTTCACGTCAGACACAGTCCCTGTTTCCCTTAGTAGGGAAAACCACTTGGATGCTGAGCTGCCATGGGCTACATCCGGGCAGGGGTTCTAGGTAATTATCCATGCATGGTTGTTGATTAGAGAAAGTCTCAGAAAAGAACCCTGTGCCCAGATATCAAAACGACCCTGAGATTTCACCTACACCCATCAGAATGACCAAGATCAAAATCTCAAGTGACAACACATGCTGGAGAGGTTGTGAAGAAAGGGATACCCTCCTCCATTGCTGGTGGGAATGTAAACTTGTACAACCACTTTTGAAATCAATCTGGTGCTTTCTCAGACAATTAGGTATAGTGCTTCCTCAAGATCCAGCTATACCACTCCTAGGCACATATCTAAAATATGTTAAAGTACACAATAAGGACATTTGTTCAACCATGTAGCAGCTTTATTCATAATAGCCAGAACCTTGAAACAACCCAGATGTCCCTCAATGGAGGAATGGATACAGAAATTGTGGTACATTTACACAATGGAATATTACTTAGCAATTAAAAACAAGGAACTCATGAAATTTGCAGGCAAATGGTAGGAACTAGGAAAGATCATCCTGAGTAAGTTATCCCAGAAGCAGAATGACACACATGGTATATACTCATTTACAAGTGGATATTAGACCGATAAGATAGGATATACATACTGAAATCTATACACCTAAAGAAGGTAAACAGGAAGGAGTTTCCAGGAAAAGATGATCAATCCTCACTTAGAAAGATAAATGGGATGGACTTTGGAAGTAGGAGAAAACAAGAAACATGACAGGAGCTTACCATAAAGGGCCTCTGAAAGGCTCTACCTAACAGTGTATCAAAGAAGGTGCTGAGACTCATAACCAAACCTTGGGCAGAGTGCAGGGAATCACATGAAAGAAGGGGGAGTTAGTATGACGTGGAGAGGATGGGAGCTCCACAAGGACCAAATGCCCATCTTTGAAGTTGTATTCTTGTACCACAGTTAGCTGTTTGACAGGAGTGTAAGCTCCTGTGGGCAGTGAAAACATTGTTTTAAGCATCATGGGAGCTTGGATGTTAAATAAATTGCTACTGGAGTGAATAACTCGTATCTTTGATTTATTTGCTTTGTTGTTCAGAATTTTGGTTCATTGCTAAATGAACACTTTATACAACTTTTTTTGATTTTTCACTTTTTCTCTAACCTCATCTGTAACCTATCCCTTCTAGAGAAATATTTCAAGTGTAAATTAGATACTGTAACTGTTTTTTTTTTTCATATCCACACCCATCTCCTCTTTGTTTACAAAATGGGCATTTCTAGTTTTTAGCTGGTAGCCCTTTCTTCTTTATTTTATGAACATAATTTCTCAACTTAAAAGTTTATTATAAGCAAAATACGTGCAGCATTTTGCTTTCTTTCCAAAAAGTGGAAACTTTTTATTACACTTAGGATCTTAGTGTAAATTAGATGGTTAACAACTTTCATTCCTCTTTTAGAGAATTCCCTTGGAGATCTTCACTTATGTATGTTCCCAGATACATTCTTAAAATTCTTGAACAGTTTTTTTAAAAAAGTCCTAAAAGTGTGTTGATGGTTTCACTGAGATAGTATTAAAAGAATATAGAACATTGAGAACATTAGGTACATTTAGAATATTATCTCTGTATCTTTGTGATTTGCCCCTCATTTGATTTCACTATTCTTCCAATGAGTTTTAGTAGTTTTATGCTCCTGAACTTATATGTAGGTATTTAATCTCTGCTTTATTGTGCATTACATTCCATTTTTATTTTTGTTTCCATAATTTTCATTTATATATTTTAGTAGATTCTTTACTAGATTCTCTAGTAGATATTTACTAAAATGTTTTCTACCTTATTTTGGAAATTTATTTCATTCTTTTCTTTATGACTTTGGCTAGAGGCATAGCTAATTATTTCTCTCTTTTGTTCTCTCAGCTGGAGGGATTTTGAGTGATAAATTTTTCCTAAGTGCCATTCTGGCACCCTTCCATACTTTTATATATATATTGTGTTTATATTTTCATTACATTTTCTTGTTCTGGAGTCCTACCCTGACTTGGACACTTTAAAGAACACTTTAGAAATCATGTACTTGGCACATTTTAATTTCATTCTTATTATTTGGTTCTACTTTAATGTATGCATTTTAAAAGATAACCCATAGAGAATCAACCTTGAAGCTTCTCTGGGATAAAGTTTTACTCAGTCCTTGCTCCATTTGGAAAGATGTTCAACATGTGAAAAGCAGGTGCATTTCTAGACACAACTGCAATGCTCTTTCCAAGTCACAACTACGTCTGCTGTATTAATCGTGGGTTTCCTAGTAAGGGGAACAGGGACTGTCTCTGACATGAACTCAGTGGCTGGCTCTTTGATCACCTCCCCCAGAGCAGGGAGCAGCCTTACCAGGCCACAGAGGAAGACAATACAGCCAGTCCTGATGAGATCTGATAAACTAGAGTCAGATGGAAAGGGAGTGGACTTCCCTATCAGTGGACTGGAGGAAGGACATGGGAGGAGATAAGGGAGGAAGGGTGGGGATGAGATGGGACAGAAAGAGGGAGGGTGTTACAGTTGGGTTACAAAATGAATAAATTGTAATTAATAAAAATTATTAATTAATTAAAAATGTGGTTTTAAAATGTTCACGCCTCCTTGTTGTCACTCTAATCTAGATATCAATACACTAGTTTCACTATTGTATCATGGACATATTTTGATTAAACTATAGTCAAACATTACTGGCCAACTGATGTCTTATGAACAACAAAATCACAGGGTTGTTCACTTAAGCTGAAGTTTTTTGATAAACATTTTGCAAAGGGGCACTTATAATTATCATGTGGGATTGTCAGAAATAAGTAAGGCTATCTGAGTCGACCAAATATAATATCATGCACGGCACCTGAAAGCTCCACCCACTGGGTATTTCTGTCCTGGCTTAGATAGAGCTTTTGGTAGTCGGTTTGGACATTCATTGCAGAATTTCTCCATACCACACTCAGACAAGAGTCATGCTAGGAGAAAAGGCCAGAGAAGATTTAACAAGGGAAGACTGCTCTGATATTGTGAGGCATAAAGAGGTCACCATAGAGAAGAAGCAGTGAAGAGCAAGAGAAAAAGGAGACATTAATTTAGTGGCAAAAATAAAATAGTTGAGAGAGGAAGGAAGTCTAAAAATACTCACAAGAAGTTGTGGGCACACAGTAAAGAGAGCAGTAAGATAGGATGGATTGTCTTAGAACATACATAGGATGACGAGTTGTCTGTCTCTGGGAAAATGTTCCAGTTTCACTGGGCAAGTTCTTTAGCTACTAAGGCATTTTTTTTTCCTGCATCATTATAATTATGAGTTCATGCCATAAACAATCTTCAACTGAACTGGCCTGACTGTAACGTCTGGGGTTACGGTGTACCCACAGGGCACCCTAAATAGACGTGCAATAACCGTCGACTGCATGTTCATGGGTGTTGGACGTCGGAAGAAGGTGACAAGGTCTGCTATAGGACACTTAGGTCTACTTTCTGTGTCTTCATTTTACCTATCTGTATTTTCTAAAACAAAGACAAATACCTCTAGAATAAAAAAAAAAAAAAAAAACTAAAGTTATTCAGATAAATTAGTGACTTGATAAGTGACTCTCAGTTCCAGTATATGCTACAAGGGGAAAGGGAATCTAATATTCAGGAAGCACGATTATCAAGAGGCAGGCCACAGAGTCAAGTTGTCACATCATTTATTAAATGTGCGATTAGACCTATCTTCGTTTAGTTTCCCTTTGGACAAAATGAAGACAAAAGTGGTAACTTCCCAATGGGATTTTTGTAAGTATCAAGTAGAATGATGCTTAAGTGAGGCCCTCTGAGCTCTGCTAGACATGGCACACATCTCAGCGCAGTCGCTGTTAGCTAGGGGCAGACAAGAGAGCGGCAGAGGGAACAGCAGCAGTGAGAAGATAGAGTAGTATAAATATAGAAAAGCAATTCTCAAACTGGGACTGCCTTCCTTCGCTCCATTAAGTCTTGTTCCTCAGCAGGATTCTGACTAATCTGCAACCCCGGAGGACATGTTTAAGTTCAGAGAGCCGCTTTCCTTGCTTAAATGCTTTACTTCCCTCTCCTTCATTACCCAAGCCACTGCGATTCTGCACTGCCCCACCCTGCCCCAAGATGCCAGCCAGATGTTTTGTCCTTCGAGATTTCTCATTTGCCACATACAAGGATGCAGAATCTTACTGATTGCAGGATTGTAGCATTTCATCAAAACAACACACACACACACACACACACACACACAAATGGTTTCCTTCTTTTTAAAGCAATAAACCAAATAAAACAAAGAAAGAGAAAATAAGCTAGAAAAGAATAAAGAAAAATATATTTGATACAGGTGTGTGTATGAAGTTTGAGAACAACAGCGTAGTCATGACAGGAAAGTCACCTAGCTATGGAAATCATTTGACTCGCATATTTTTCATGTATGATGCTGTTAATAAAAATCACTTCACTTGTTGCCTCGATAACACGTCTGTGCACAAGTCATATCTGTTTACCTGAAATTCCCTAGACCGACCTTCCTCATCACACCATTTCAACTTCAATAGCTCCAAGGCATGGCACAAAGATTGGCGTATAGGCAATTCATGACTGTAAAAAAAAAAAAAAAGTGAAACACACAAATTCAATTGACAAGATATTATGTGCTCTGTAAAAGAATCTAAAGTCTTTAAGATGCTTTGGGGGAAAAGCAGGGCTGTGCTATATCTGGGCCAATAATAAAAGCTGACTGACAAAGTGTGTATTTAGTAAACTCAATTTATTGTTGTTGTCAGTACCTCTCATGTTCTTGCTCTAAAAATCTAATATTTGACTCCAAACTCCTAACTAAGGCCCTTCATTTTCTTATCTATTTAATTAGTTCCAGAATTCTACAGTGGGGTTGAAGGCAATACCTTAACAATATAGGGAAAAAGAAAAACAAAAACACCACCATCTGAATTATTATTATTATTATTTAAGATATTGCTTCAGGCTCAAATTAGAATATTACTCTAAGCTAAAAGAAGCTAGTGGATTTCATTATATGTGACGGTTTCCTGTAATAACTGACTGATGGGCCAATATCAATCTATTTTCAAGCTTCAAACCATTCAAGCATTTCAAGAACTTAGTTTGTATCAAGAACTGTGTAAATATTTTTAATTAAAGGATAATTAAACCATGATCTTACATGTCTGTGTTTCCTTTGCATTATGGGAGCGTAATAGTTTTTGACTCAGAGTGTTCCTTCAGACATGCATCAAATGTTCATTAGATGTACTGTCTACTATATTTACTCTACATCCTTAAAGGCTCAGCCCAGTAGGGCTTCTTTTATTGCTCAAATAATGTTCAAAACAAGTATTTTTTCAGTTCTTAGAAACTGTCAGTCTGCCATGTATTCAGATACCAAAATATCTTTCATCTTGGGCTCTCACAGAAAACACAAATCTTCCTAAGTCATCCAAGATTGTCTCCATCCTGTTGAGACTGAAGTAGCATACGGCTGACCTGGAGGATGATGAGGGAGTACATCTCTGAGTGCTGTGTAGAAGACTTGCACGCCTTATTCTGGTAAAAGCTCAGTCATAGATCTATACTTCCTTACCAAGAATGCTTACAAATACAGCCTCTTGCTGTGTCCATGACCAACAAACTGAGCTTAAGCAAAAGTTCTTCAGTCTCTGTTACATCTTCCTACTGCATATAGTGTGCCTACCAGAGTAAGCACAACATCCCCAAGAACTACTCAGACACCTTGGATACAACCCAACAGCGATGCCCATAGAGAAGCCCAGCCTCTGCCTTTACCTGTTCCTGGACATAGGTAAGGAAATTTGCTATTGATAATCTTTTGTATTCCCTCCTCCAAAATATGCATGTGAGATAGGCAGGGCCTGTGATTACTTGCAAACCCTTTGCATGTATTCTTTTTCTTTGAATTAATTAATTCTCCTGGAGCGAGAAAGTTGCTAATAAGACTCAGGATGTTAAGAAAATGAAAATTTGCAAGGCTCAGGAAGTTAGTGAAATTTGTGAGATTCATAAGGCCCCTGTATAGACTATAAAAGCAGTAAGTAATTCCTGGAAATAGAAGACTCTTCAGCTAGCCTAGCTGTTGCAAACTGTGTAAAGAGCTCTAGAGTTGCAGATTTCCAGTATCACACATGCTGGCACAGGCTTTTCAGTGATGTGACTGTCATTGATGCTCCATTTCAAGTAACACCTATGCAATCCTCCTGTAAGATACGCCTGCAGAAAATTTACATAAGAATTACCTTCACCAGAATGGCAAGGAATGTGAAAAACTTTCAGGATTTTCTTTTTTTAATTAATTAATTTATTTATTCACTTTACATCCAATCTGCTCTTGGTCTGACCTTCCCTCCCTCTTTTCCCATGTCCCCTCCCCTGTTCCTCAGAAAAGGGGAGCCACCACCCCATCAACCCATTCCAGGTCATCAAGTCACATCAGGACTGAGAGTACCCTCTTCTCCTGTGGCCTGGCAAGGCAACACCACCAGGAGGGAGCCATCAAAAAGCAGTCAACAGACTCCAGGTCAGAGACAGCTCTGCTTTTCTTAGTAGGGAATCCATGTGAAATCTGAGCTGCCCATTGGCTACATGTGTGTAAGGAGCCTAGGTCTGGTCTATGCATACCCCTTTGGTTGGTGCTTCAGTCTCTGTAAGCCCTTCTGGGTCCTGGTTAGTTGGCTCTGTTGGTCTTCTAGTAGAGCTCCTGTCACCTCCATGTTCTTCTATTCTTCCCCCTATTTTTCTCTCAGAGGACAGCTAGGCTGGGCTCCTGTCTGGGAACATAGCAGAATATCGTTAATATTGTCCAGGGGTTTGTGTCTCAGGTTGGGCCAGGAGTTGGTTGGACATTCCATCAATCTCTGCTTCATCCTTATCGTTGCACATCTTATAGGCAGGGTAAATTTTGGGTTGAAGTTCTTGTGGGTGGGTTGGTGTTCCTTCCCTCCAATAATATACATTTCCAGATAATACTGAAAGTCTTGATGTGAGCCTTAAGAAGTATGATATAATCAAGTGATCCTAAGAACCCCACAAAGTAAGAAAGTCAGCATTACAAACAATGAAATATTGTGGAAGATGTCTTTTTCTCTAAAATAATGCATTCATAGACAAAATGGATTTTGAATTAATGGTATAGTAGATTTCAATTTTATCATCTACAACACATCATACTTTTTAAAAAATTTTATTTATTTAATCACATTATAGCCTGACCCAAGCCTTTTCCCTCTTCTCCTCCAAATGGAGGAGAACAGGAAGAGATTCACCAACCCAATATCTGACATATATGAAGAACTCAATAAATTAGGCACCAGAAGATAAAATAACTCAATTTAAAAATGGGGTTCACAGATAAATAGAAAATTCTCTACAGAGGAATCTCAAATGGCCAAGAAACACTTAAAGCAATGTTCAAAGTCCTTAATCATCAGAGAAATACAAATTAACATGACTCTGAGATTCCATCTTGCACCCATCAGAATGGTTAAGATAAAAAACTCAAGTGATAACACATGCTGGTGAGGATGTAGAGAAAGAAGACACTCCTCCATTGCTAGTAGAAGTGTAAACATATACAACCACTTTGAAAATCAACATGGTGTTTTCTCAGAATGTTGGGAAGATTTTTACCTCAAGAACCAGCTATATCACTCCTGAACATATACCCAAAATATGCTCCACCATCATACCATAAGAACACTTGTTCAACTATGTTCACAGCAGCTTAATTCATAACAGATGTCCCTAAGCCAAAGAATGGATTTTTAAAAAATGGTACATATACGTAATGGAATATTACTCAACTATTGAAAAAAAAGAAATCAATCAAATCTTCCTCACTTTCTCTTCTGGTAGATTTAGTGTATCTGGTTTTAGGTGGAGATCTTTGATCCACTTGGCCTTGAGTTTTATGCAGGGTGATAAATGTGGATTTATTTACAATTTTCTACATGTAGACATCCAGTTCGACCAGCACAATTTGTTGAAGATACTGTCTCTACTCCATTGTATGGTTTTGGCTCCTTCCTCAAAAAACAAGTGTCCATAGATATGTTAGTCTATTTCTGCATCTTCTTTTTTATTCCATTGATCAAACAGTCTATTATTTTTATGCCAGTATCATGCAGTTTTATTACTATTGTTATTTAGTATAACTTGAAGTCAAGCCTGGAAATACCTACAGAAATTCTTTTATTATACAGGATTATTTTTGCTGTTCTGGGTCATTTTGTTTGTTTGTTTTTCCATACAAGGAATAGAATTGCTCTTTCAAGGTCTGTAAAGAATTGTGATGCATTACCTCTTCCTGAGAGGGGAGCAGCCTTGCCAAGCCACAGAGGAGGACAATGCAGCCAGTCCTGATGAGTCCTTATAGCCTAGGGTCAGAGGAAAGGGGAGGAGGACATCCCTATCAGTGGACTTGGGAAGGAGCATGGGAGGACATGAAGGAGGGAGGGTGGGATTGGGAGGGAATGAGGGAATGAGGGAGGAACTACAGCTGAGATACAAAGTGTGTAAACTTTAATTAATATAAAAAATAAAATTTTAATTAAAAATGTGCTGGAATTTTGATGAGGATTGCACTGAATTTGTAGATTCTTTTTGTTAAGATGGCCATTTTTACTATGTTAATCCTCTGGATACATGAGAACGGGACATCTTCCCATCTTCTGATATCTTCTTCATTTTCTTTCTTCAGAGACTCGAAGTTCTTGTCATACATGTCTTTGACTTACTCAATTAGAGAAATCAATACTCTTCCCCACTTTCTCTTCTAGTAGATTGTGTGTATCTGGTTTTATATTGAGGTATTTGATCTACTTGAAACTGAAAAGCTTTTGTAAGGCAAAGGACACTGTCACTAGAAAAAAAAAAAAACAGCAGTCTACAGATTGGGAAAAGATCTTCATCAATCCTTCATCTTACAAAGGGCTAATATCCAAAATATATAAAGAACTCAAGAGATTGAACACCAAAAAACAAAATAATCCAATTAAAAAATGAAGTACAGATTCTTTCAAAGGCACCCTCTGGTAGGCTCCTGTCCTGTTCCCTGTTTACTCCCTCTTCCAATGTCCATCCTGTTTGCCTTTCCGAGTGAGGATAGATCATCTTACTCTGGGTCCTCTTTCTTGCTTAGCTTCTATATGTGTACAGATTTTGTATGTTTACCCTAAATTATATGTGTAATATTCACTTATAAGCGAGTATATACCATTTCTGTATTTCTGATTCTGGGATACTTTACTCAGGATGATCTAGTTCCCATCATTTGTCTGTAAATTTCATGATTTCCTTGTTTTTAATTGCTGGGTAGTATTCCATTGTGTAAATGTACCACAATTTCTGTATCCATTCCTCAGTTGAGGGACATCTGGGTTGTTTCCAGATTCTGGCTATTACAAATAAAGCTGCTATGAAGGTATCAAAGCAGATGCTGAGACTCATAGTCAAACTTTGGGTAGAGTGCAGGGAATCTTATGAAAAAAGGAGGAGATAGAAAGACATGGAGAAGACAGGAACTCCAGAAGGAGACCAACAGAACCAAAAAACATGGGCCTAGGAGTCTTTTCTGAGACTGATACTCCAACCAAACGCCATGCATGGAGATAACCTAGAACATCCTGCACAGATGTAGCCCATGGCAGCTCAATCTCCAAGTGGGTACCCTAGTAATGGGAACAGGGACTCTCTCTGACATAAACTCAGTGCCTGGCTCTTTTATCACCTCCCCCTGTTGAGGTGCCCATACCAGGCCACAGAAGAAGACAATACAGCCAGTCTTGATGAGATCTGATAGGCTAGGGTCAGTGGGAATGGGAGGAGGACCTCCCCTCTCAGTGGACTTGGGGAGGGGCATAGGAGAAGGAGAGGAAGGTGAGATTGGGAGGGAATGAGCGAGGGAGCTACAGCTGGGATACAAAGTGAATAAACTATAATTAATAAAATTTTTTAAAAGATAAATAAGTAAATTTTAAAAAATGTGGTACAGAGCTAAGCAGAGCATTCTTAACAGAGGTATCTCGAATGTTAGAAAAGCTCTTAAAGAAATGCTCAACATCCTTAGTCATCAGGAAAATGCAAATCAAAATGACTCTGATATTCCATCTTATACCCAAAAGAATGCCAAAGATGAAAATCTCAAGTGACAGGACATGCCGGTGAAAATGTGTAGAAAGAGGAACACTCCTCCATTGCTGGTGGGAGTGCAAATTTGCATAAGCACTTTAGAAATCAATCTGGCTCTTTCTCGGAAAATTGGAAATAGCTCTACCCCAAGACCCAAATATACCACGCCTGGGCATACACCCAAAAGATGCTCCACCACATAACAAGAACATTTGCTCAGCTACGCTTATAGCTGCTTTATTCATAATAGCCAGAATCTGAAAACAACTTAGATGCCCCTTACCCTAAAGAATGGCTAAAGAAATTATGGTACATTTACAGAATGGAATACTACTCAGCTATTAAAAACAAGGAAATCATGAAATTTGCAGGCACATGGATGGAAAAGATCATACCGAGGGCAGTAACACTGACTCAGAAAGACACACATGGTATTTACTCACTTAATGGTGGATTTTATCCATAATACAGGCTACATACAACACTTCATACTGCAATTCACTGACCCAAGAAGATAAGTAACAAGGTGGACCCAAGGGAGGATGTTTAAATCTTACTCAGAAGGGGAAATAGAAAGTTAAAGTGGCTAAAGATAGGGAACAAGACAGGTGCCTAGCATAGCTGTCCTCAGTCCTCTGATAGGAAAAGTAGGGAGAAGGATAGACATGGAGTAGCCAGGAGCTCCCCAAGAGGACCAACAGGGCCAACTAACCAGGGTCCATGGGAGCTGCAGAGACTGAAGCACCATCAAGGACCATGTACAGACTTGACCTAGGCCCCCTACATGGATGTAGCAAATGGACAGTTCAAGCTTCATGTGGGTCCTCCATGAAGGAAGACTGTCTGTGACCTGGACTCTGTTGCCTGCTTTCTGATCACCCCCCACTGGCAGGGCTGTCTTACCAGGCCACAGGGGAAGAGGTTGTGTTCACTCCTGATTTGACTTAATGAGCTATAGTGGATGGGGAGGGGGCTCCCCTTACCTAAGGAATCTGGGAGAGGAGGTGCTGTAAGAGGAAGGAAGAGTGGAACTGGGAGGAAGGGAGAGGAGGGAGAGAGCCTAGATCAGGATGTAAAGTGAATAAATAAAGTAATTAAAAAAAAACAGAGATATCATGCAATTTGCAGGCAAATGGAGCTAGAAAAGATCATCCCGAGTGAGATAACCCAGACCCAGAAAGACATGCATGATATGTGTTCACTTATAAGTGGATATTAGCCATATAATACAAGGTAACCATGCTACAATACCCAGACCCAAAGATGCCAAGGAGGGCTCCAAGGAGGATACTTGAATCTCACTCAGAAGGGGAAATAGAATAGTCAATAGGAGTAGATAGAAGGAGGGATCTGTTTAGAAGAGGGGGTAGGGATCCTAAGGAGTGAGGATCAGGTGTGGGCTGAGCAGTGGCAGTGGGGACGGAGCAGAGCTGGAGGACCTGGAAAGAGACTATCTTTTTTTAATTTTTTTTTTGAGACAGGGTTTCTCTGTATAGCCTTGGCTGTCCTAGACTGGCTTTATAGACCTGGCTGGCCTTGAACTCAGAGATCCACCTGTACTGCCTCCCTGAGTGCTGGGATTACTGGCATATATCACTGCACTCTGCCCATCACACATTTTTAAAACAAACTAATTTTTGTTAAGGCAAGTCAGCACTGGAATAGTTGAAGAGTTTATATTTGGGGGCTTAAAATTATTCTTATAAAATAGGAAGTCATACTTTTGGGGAAAATGTTATTTTTTTTTTCAGTGTATGGTCTTCCGAAGATACAGCGATGTTTTAAAATAGTTCCTCAGACTCCTCTTTAAACCGATCCTATGTCCTTTTCAGAAAATACCACCAAGTGCAAGCTAGCCTACAGTCGTCAGAGTGCTGACTCTGCATGCCAAGTATGGTTCAAATCTTTCTCACAAGCTGATGTTTCCCCTCCCAAAATTCCATAGAGATTTAATGAGCTTATTAACACATATGTCGTGCATTCTAGTCATAGCTGCCATTAAAAATTTCCTCTTTGACATTTTTTTAAATCTATGAAACAAGCTAAACAACACATGACAAGTGTCAACTAAAAGAGCTACAAAGGAGTAAAAAATCAAGTAAAGTTACCATTCATTGTGAAATAGTATGTTTCCCCAAACCTACGGAGGCAGCACCAAAAGCATGCCTCAGGAAAAATGTCAAGAGCCGCAGGTCCAATTTCAACACCAGAGCTTTAAAGATACAGAAAACCAAGTAGCAAGGAGAACATGTTTTGTGCCTTCACACTTTACTTGGAGATTATCATAAACTAAGACTTTCAAATTGGGAAAGCTCTAAACAGTAAACTGTTAATCCAGCCTGTGATGCATTAAAGTCTTCCAGGAAACACTGTCTGACTTTCTCCCCTGGGACTGATACTGTCAGCCTTCCCTCATTTTCAAATTAAAGATTATTTTTCCATGTGCAAATTTTATTTATATGGATCTAGTCAATACAGTTTCCATTTTTATAATTATTGATTTTAATAACTACTACATTTGAATCCACTATCCATTAGTGAATTTCAAGGCAGAATTGATTTACTGAAGCTTTGGGATGAAATTTTCCTTATCAAATATAAAAGGGAATAATCAGTGCAACCAGTGAGATGTGCAGCTACATATATTTGATGTGTTAGCATGAGCTGATCTATAGAGACAATAAAATGGGTTGGTAATCAAGTAATTCTAAAGCTCATTAGAAGGACCTCACAGAAAAACACCCTACCTGAAGCAAGCAACACACACTTTCCATTTATTAACTACAGCCATTTTGTTCTGGCTGCTTGAGAGCCTATCGTTCCTAATTTGCTTAATTGCTACTGAGCAAAATGGCTGAAAAATGCACAATGAGGTTTTAAAAACAAGCAACCTGGTAACAAATGTACTGCATTATTACACCCCTAAACAAACAGATCAACATTTTAAATTCTAAATGCAGCAAAGAAGAGTCCAAGGAAAAACAATTCACCATGAGAAATGGGATGATGACAAGAAACAAGACAGTGTTCTTTCAATTTGTGGCAGCTCAGCATTGGCCACATCAAATGGGATGCTAATAGAGACTTACAGCAGCCTCTATCTCATGAAATCATCTAATAGAGTAAAAACCTTAACAAAGGACTGAAACAAAGATGGAAGATTTTAATTGAAAACCTGATCAATTAGCAAAGAGGCCATAAGATGGAGTCAGCAGAGCATGAAATTTGATTAACCAGAACCATACGTCCTACTTCATTTCCAGTGATGGAGTGCAACATTCGACCTTGGAAAAGACAAGATGTTTGGTGCATGAAATAGCCCAGAATGGTGGTTACAGCATAGCTCTTATGGGAAGTCTTCTTGTGCATAAAAAAGTTTTAAATTAAAATTCACATTCATATTCAACGGAGGGCACACGGGGAAGTAAATTCAGATAATTGACACATAATCCAAATTCATGACACTCTATCGGGGCGGAGGGGATGCACCAAATGGCTTCATCTCATAAATGTTAAGAACTGAGCATGGGAGGGTTTGCTGACTGCTCAAATTTTTACTCATTTTGGCTCTCTTTTCCTCCGTTATTTGATGACAACATGAAATCTATCCAAATTAGAGTAAAAATGTATGGCAAACCTTTCTCAAGAAGCCCTTCTACTGTGGGGGTGGAAGGGCTGCCTTCTTCCTTCAGACAAAGATCGTGGGGAAAGAGAGCAACAGCACAGGTGAGGGAATCAGCTTCAGAAGCTACAACAGGGGCACCTTTGGGTGCTGGTGACTGCCCCCACCAGAGGCAGGAGCAGGCATATCAACTGCTAATTAGTTGTAGAATCACTAACACTGAGAACATGGACCAAAAGTACTGTAGCCTTCCTTTCCTCTCTAAATATCCGAATTTTCTCTCCCCAACACCTTCTTTCATTTCTGACTTTTACCTTTTTTTTTCTCACATCTAATGTCCCAGTACTTGTATATGAAAATGAGGGTGACAGTTGCTCTCCTAATCTTTGTGCACTAGCTCGACTTACCTATGAAAACAGTAACCTAAAAAAAGACTTACTATCTGCTTTGATACACTGCTAGGTAGAGTCTTTCAGGGGCCCTCTTTGGTAGGCCCCTGTCCTGTTACTTGTTTTCTCCTATATCCAATGCACCTCCCATCTGTCTTTCCAAGTGAGGATTGATCATCTTACCCCGGATCCTCTTTCCTGTTTATCTTCTTCAGGTGTATAGATTTCATTATGTTTATCATATCTTATAGGACTATATGAGTGAGTATATACCGTGTGTGTCTTTCTCCTTCTGGGATACCTCACTCAGAATGATCTTTTCTAGATCCCACCATTTGCCTGCAAATTTCATGATTTCCCCATTTTTGATTGGTGAGTAGTATTCCATTGTGTAAAAACACCACAATTTCTGTATCCATTCCTTCTTTGAGGGACATTGGCACTCATAACCAAACCTTCAGCAGAGTGCAGGGAATCATATGAAAGAGGGGGGAGTTCTTATGATGTGGAAGGGATAGGAGCTCCACAAAGACCAAATATATCTGGGCACAGGAGTCTTTTCTGAGACTGATACTCCACCAAGGACCATGTATGGATATAACCTAGAACTTCTGCTCGGATGTAGCCCGTGGTAGCTCAGTAACCAATTTGTTTCCCATTGGTTAGGGAAACGGGGACTATTTCTGACAGGAACTCAATGGCAGGCTCTTTGACCTACCCACACCCCAAGGGAGCAGCAGTCCTGCTAGGCCACAGAGGAGGACTTTGGAGCCAGTCCTGAAGATACCTGATAAAACAGGGTCAGATGAAAGGGGAGGAGATCCTCCCCAATCAGTGGACTTGGAAAGGGAAAGGGAGGAGATGAGGGAGTGAGGGTTTGAGAGGGAATGAGGGAGCGGGATATAGCTGGGATACAGAGTTAATAAAATGTAACTAATAATAAAAAAAATAAAAACTTAAAAAAAAGAAAAGACTTAAATAAAAAGCATTACATCTAGAGAAAGACAAAGTCTTTGAAGATGCCATAGAGTTTTCATCTCACAAAATACTCAGCACGGTAAGAAAACTAAAGATGTTAGATTCAGATAGAGGATGGAAAAAAATGTGTGTCCTGGTCTTCAAAGAAGATAGAAACAAAACACAGATAACTAAGTTTATTCATTGGGACAGCACCTGCTAGCTTAGCCTATACTCTCCCAGGCCCCTTAAATTTACATACCATTCTTCTTCTCTTTCTAGTCTTCCCTCCCCTTCATTCCTCCTTCCCCTCTCTCTTTGTCCCCCCCAGAAAAGGGGAGTTCCCACCTTGTATCAACCTTCCCTAGCCCATCAAGTCACATCAGGACTGAACATATCCTCATCCACTGAGGCCAGGCAAGGGAAACCCTGTTAGGAGGAGCTGATTCAAAAGTAGGTAATAGAGTCCATGTTATAAACAGCTCCCCTTCTCCACTCACCAGGGGACCCACACGAAGACCAAGCTATCAGCCACATATGCACAGGGGGCCTAGGTCTAGACCATTCATAGTCCTTAGCTGATGTCTCAGTCTCCCCCTGTGGGTCTGGGTTAGTTGACTCTGTTGGTCTTCTTGTGAGGTTCCTGTTCCCTCCAGATCCTTCTACCTTTCCCCCAACACTTCCACAGGATCCCCAGAGCTCGACCCCAGGCTTGGCTGTCAGTCCCAGCATCTGTTTTGATCCACTGCTGAGTGGAGCCTCCCAAAGGACAGTCATGTTAGGCTGCTGTCTGCAAGCATAGCACAGCCTCCTAACAAGGGCGAGAGGTAGAGCGTGGAAACTGAAGTGACCACCTCCTAGCCAGGCAGGACTAGTGGAAGGAGGGGAACAACAACTCATGCACAAACCTTCGTTCCAAAAATTATCCTGCCTACAAGAAGTGCAGGAAAAAATAGAACAAAGTTTGAACGAATGTCCGACCAATGATTGGCCCAACCTGAGACCCACCCCACAGTAGAGAGGACTGTTACTTTGTCCAGAGCAAAAGAATGCACCTCCTTTCCTCTCTTATTTCAGCTTTCTTCCTTTCACTCTTTTCTCTGTGTCTCTTTCAAGAACTAATCACTGTACCAGAATATAGCTTATATAAAAACTTTCAAGAAAGAGGTTAGTCTCCTACATGAGTTTGTATCCACTTTCACAGAGTTGGAATACAGAGGATTGCAATCTCATTTCAACAACTCGAGGTCATATTGTATAATGAGGATAGTCATTTGAATCTACCCATCTCACATGTGGATTCAATTTACCACTGGAAACTCTAAAGAACACACCTGATTTGCCTTCATTCTAGAGATAAATCTGGGCTCTTAAATTGGATAATAAATCTTAAGATGAATTTGTGAAGTTTCTTCCAAAGCGATTCTCAAAGTTTAGTGTGCAGATGCCTCACTCATCTAAGAATCTTATTAAAAGGCTGCATTTGAGGCAATAACACAGGAGCTGGGTCTGAGGTTCTACAGAAAGCTTTTGCTGCTTCTAATAGCATGCTCAGGGGACTCCAGCATCTTATGTAATGGCATCATGAGATGGAGACTTTAGAATGGATTTCAGTCATAAGAGTGGAGTCTATGCCTTCAAAGAGACCCCAAAGAGCTCTCTGTACCTCTTTCTGATAATAGGTTGAGTTTACAATCCAGAATAAAGATCCTCCTCATAACATGTTAAAATCTCAGAATCTAGTATTGGACATTCAGACTCCACAGGTGTGAAAATTTAATACTCGTGGCTTCAAAGGCCCTACCCATGATTGTAACAGCATAGTCTATGACACTCCTAGATGAGGCTGATATGTATGTTCTGACATGTGTAAGGCACTGAGTCAAAAACTGGCTACTGGAAGGTTGTTTGTGATGCTTCAGTCATTTCTACTGTGTTTTCCCCTAAAACAGCAAATGAACGCCCAGGACCAATGCTTACCACCACGTCTTCGTCTTCATTTCTATACTTAAGCAAACTTTTCACCTCTTGAGGTAGGACAAATGAATATTAATGATCATCAACCCAATGCATGGAATAACTAGAGTGAAAGCTGCAAGCCTCGCTGGTCCCATCCATCCCTCTATCATTGATAAAGTGGGCTTTTGAGCTTGCTCACAATGCACAGCGCATATTCTCATTCTCAAGTGGCATCCCTGACAAATTCTGCTATGTAACATCATGATCAGAAGAGAAAGCTTGGGTTACTCCCTAGAAGTCTTGTGGCACTACCTATAGCCACCTTGCACATAAGGAGAATGATTAAAGCAAGACAGAGACACATGAATTTAACTATTTCCCTGTGTAATTTAGCTTCCTTTGACTCCATGTGGCCAGCATTCATTCCACTTAGGTGGTTATTTGCTGTTCTTTCATAGTTATCTGCTGTTCTCTACAATTAACCTTGGGTACTAAGAAGTTCTCTATCTGCTACCAATGAGCACTGATTGAGAAGCCTCAGTCAGGGTGAGCCCTGCCTTCCAGAAGCAAAAGGATCCACGTTGTTGGAGACTCTAGATAACTGCTCTACGTGTTGGAGTTGGCAATAGGAGGGGTTGTGAACACTATCAATTTAAGCAAAGGAAAGTCAGGGGCTTGAAAACAGATAAGACAAAACAAGCAAATAAAGTGGTGATTTTTGTGCATATTAAATTGCAAAGCTCATGGGATGGTAAAGTTTTTAATGTGTGTGTGTGTGTTAAATCACTTAGAAGCTAACGGAATTAAAACACTCAGAGAGTGAGCAAGCGAGAAAGCGACTTTGTGAAGGGTGCCAATCTAATTACGTTGCAGCCGGTCCCTGGAGGCTCATCGTGCGCTGCTTCATCACTTATGTGTGTCACCTTAAACAAGTTAACTGATCTTCCACACTGTTCTGAAGGGAAAACCAAACTGCCTGAAAATGCTCCCTCACCGGACCATATTCACTATAAAGTTCACAGGATTTCTTCCTTGTTTTCATATTTACTTCGGCAAGGTAGAAAAACAAAAACAAACAAACAAAAAAAAACTACTAAGTCTCTGTAGTGTGCAATATAATTTTTCTTTCCTCAAACTAATTGTTCTTGCTTCTCCAGTATTATATTTTGTCTTTACTGGTGGTTTTAATAGTCATGCATCTCGTCACTATTTGGTCCACAGCCCACGTCTCTCCTGGAAGCACTTTCATTTTGAGGTACTTCCTTAACCCACACAAAATAATTCCAGTAGCATTTCCTTTAACTTTGGGCTGATTGAATGAGATGTCTCTTAGCCTGTTTACTAGAAGAGCTAGGCTCTTCTCCCTTCACTTCACTGATATAACCATAGGTTCACAGTTGTTGCTTGGGTTTTAAGACTAGATCTAAGTCCTATAATATTCCAACTCATCCAATGAGCAGATCCCAGGCTTTGCACTGTCTTCCAGAGTATGAAGTATGATAACAGTCCCAAATCAAAACCCCCATTGTGTTTTAGAATTTAGTTTCTAAAGCTCCTTTACAGAAATATATAAATATTCTATTTTATTGGGTAGCTTTTTTCAACTTGTAGTTGGAAAAATAAGTGTGCTCTATCAAAACAAGGTTTTATTTTTTTATTTTATTTATTCTTCTCTCATATAATAAATCTTCACTGAATATTTTCCCTCCACTCTTCCAAATTCTGCCCACATCCCCTGTACCCAATGTCCACTGTTCTTTCTGGAAAACAAGGTTTAAAGGCAGTTAAATGATAGAGATATTTCATGTCCAATTTTTCTCAGTTCCTCACAGTATTATAATAAAAATGAAAATTCCATGTTGACATACTCTTCCTAGGTTTTTTTAATTCAGATCCCAAAGATAAGCCACTACCTATTAAAATATTTTCTTTTTAAAATATTTATTGCTTTGTCCAGAAACAATTAGATAAAATAAATTGATTGCAGGAGAAGGGAAGCTGGTAAAGCAAATTGATGATATGAGCAGAGAATTGGAAAGCTGGAGAAAAGTGAAAGAAACAGGTGAAAAAGAGAGTAGAAATGGTGGAAGATGAAACAAACAAATAAATATATATATTAATATGTATATGTTCATATATATATTTATATATAGATAAACTGGGAAAAATTCAAGTAAAATGCTTATATTAGTTGATAGCAATCCTGGAAATGCTGAATTCCCAATTTGGAGAAAAGTAGTAAAGTTTTTTAAGACTGTAACTTTGCAGAAGGAGGAAAGAGTGTTCATGGGCCCCACATTATTCTCCCATATTTTCTCTAAATGGAAAGAAACCCCAAATCACAAGTCTTACTTTTTACACCGAAAAGAAGGTAAGTGGAGAAATAAAGTGAGAAATAATTAATTTGTCTTCTTTCTGACTGTAGAGCTAAGATGGAAGACGCCGGGGACTAGGGATCTGGTGAAGCTCTGAGTGGTGTCTCCAGTGCAAAGCTAGAAGAATGACCTAACCCTGCTCTACACTTTCCACATGTGAAACAAACACCAGGTTCCTCGCAATTGCCGAATGAAATAACGATTCTTAAGTGCCTCCTTGTCTTGTTCATGTATGCTGATGTCACCAGCCTTTAGAATAAAACTGATATGTCAGCCCACTTTCTCTTCAAGTACAATGTAGAGAGATTCTTTGTTTTATTTTTTTCTAGAATGCCAATGCCCTGTTTTGATGCTCATTCTTTACCCTTTTCCTATTATAAGTTATAAGGTGGCTATAACCTATTTTAAAGATAGTTTCTTTAGAAACATAAATGACCTGCTTTAGTTTAAAAAAAAAAGAGAGAGAGAGAGAGAAAAGTTTCGGCCAATTACAAAACAAACAAACAAACAAACAAACAAACAAACAGCCATATCAACCAAAACAGACAAATATAGCAATCTAGCTAAGGAGGTACCTGCTTATAACTGATAGCCTGGGTCATAAAACTCACAGCTCATCATGATTCCCAATACATAGCTGTTTACATAACAACAGAAAAGCAAACAGTGTCCAAAAAAGTGGTTCTCAACCTTCCTAATTCTGTGATCTTTTAATATAGTTCTCATGTTGTGGTGACCCACAACCATAAAGTTATTTCACTGCTACTTCATAATTGTAATTATGCTGCCATTATGAATTGTAACATAAAAAGCTGATATGTGGGATATTTGCTTTATGACCTGTGAAGAGGTCAAGACCCACAGATTGAGAACTGCTTGTCCTCTTATTTCCTTTGAGTAGTTGTGTTTGTGTGTGTGTTAAATACACTAGTAAACCAAAAAGAAGACCGTGCATTCCAACTAGCCCTATTCATTTCACCTTTATTGCCCTAGCTATAGCAATTCAAAGCATGATGATGCAGAAAAGCCTGAGTGCAGGAAGAGATGCATGGGAAGATTGTGAGTTCTAGGCTACCCTGAGATACATTAGGAGATATCATCTCAAAAAGCAATCTCTGACATGAACTCAGAGGCTGGCTCTTTGACCATCCCCCTGATGGGGGAGCAGCCTTGCCTAGGCCACAGAGGAGAACAATGCATTCAGTCCTGATGAGACCTGATAGGCTAGGGTCAGATGGAAGGGGAGGAGGACCTCCCCTATCCTTGGACTTGGAGAGGGACATGGGAGGAGGTGAGGGAGGAAGAGTGTGATTGGTAGGGAATGAGGGAGGAGGAGATAGCTGGAAAACAAAGCAAATAAAATGTAATTAATGTAAAAAATAAAAATTTAATTAAAAATAAGCAATCAAGTTACCAAGTACAAACAAAGAAAGATAAGACCAATTATAAACACAGAGAATTAGAAGATACTGTGTCCCTTCTGTGAGTGCCTCAGCTCAGACTGTTCATTCTAGGCCCAGTAATCAAGATGAGCCAGTTTTATGATTTTCTGAAATTGAGACTTTTGTTCTTAGGCTGAGAATTTGCAGGGGTGTGAATCACAGATTTTTTTTCTTTTTTTTTTTTTTCCATTTCATTTTTTTATTAATTAGTTTATTCACTTTGTATCCCCCATAAGCCCCTCCCTCCTCCCCTCCCAGCCCCACCATCCTTCCCCCTTCTTCTCACTTGCCCCTCCCAAGTCCACTGATAGGGGAGGTCCTCCTCTCCTTCCTTCTGATCTTAGTCTATCAGATCTCATCAGGAGTGGCTGCATTGTCATCTTCTGTGTCCTGGTAAGGCTGCTCTCCCCTCAGAGGGAGGTGATCAAAGAGCAGGCCAATCAGATTATGTCAGAGGCAGTCCCTCTTCCCACTACTATGAAAGACACACATGGTATATACTCACTCATATAGACATATAACATAGGATAAGCCTACTAAAACCCTGAACATCTAAAGATTATTTTCTTTATTACAGTATGAGAGAATTAGTTTTTCCCAAACACTTAAAACTGATAAGTAGAAATATATATGGTAATGCTCAGAGTAAAGAAAAGAGGGACAGACAGACATTTGTTTATATGGATCAATATCTTTCCTCCTTAATCATGGCCAGTTCAAACTGTGAATCAGTCGCTTGTAACCAAAAGAGCTTTGTCTACTGCACCCATCTGTCTGGGCCTTAATGCTTTCCACTTACAGTTCCTTTGGGATCTCCCATACACACTCAATTATCCTATGTTTTCACCAAAATATTTCATTCGTTTTACTTCAGTGACTCCTGCCTGTCTTGAAATATCCTCTTGTCTGGATCCTTCGTCTTGAAATAAATCTTCATGCAGCTTTCATGCCCCTCAAGTTACACTCATATTTCTTCTTAGCTATTTACAGCAAAACTTCTTGACGATGACTTTATTTTTTCAACTCTCATGTCTTGAACTCATCTAATGCAAGCTGCTACCTGTATTCGGGAGCATATTTTCAAAACTATTTCAAAAGTCCTTAAACTTCTGCATTTCATTTTTTATCTTCCACTTATACTTCACATCAGAAAGGATTCAATGCAGCACTTATACAGAATAGTGAGCAAAATGACAGGTTTAGTCTCAAACACTTATGTAAGCAACCTGTCTCTGAATGTCTCACTTCTACTGAATTTCTGCTTCTACTTCTTCTAGTTAGGTCAAAGTGTTATAGAGAATGGGCATCATAGAGGGGAAAAAACAACTCCCATTTTGTATTAGGAGCTAGTGAAACTAAAAACATCCTAACTAGTGTTATTTGTCTGGGAAGTAGAGATAAAGCCTATGTCATTTTCTGTTAATTATAGCTTGGAAAGAACAGTAATGTGGACAGTGGTGGTGACTGTGAGTAGAATGTTTAAAAACCACCCAGAGTACCGCAATCTCTCCATATTACCCTGAATCTTAATAAGCTGATTTTTTTTTCTTGATAGCATCATCTGTTTTATGGTATCTAGTCTGTTTACTCATTAACAATGTTCTCCACGTTTTATGTGTTAGATATGCTAAAATGAAGGGCGGCCATAGATTTTATGCTTATAGAAGACTATAAAATAAATTTCTAATTCTTAAAGCCTCAAATTCTTCTATAAATTCATTTCTGTTCTTAAAGGAACCATAGGTATATGAAAATAAGAATGATCTCTTAGTTGGGGTTACTACAGCTATGTGAAACACCATGTCCAAAAAGATGTTGCAAAGAAGAGGATTATTTGATAATCCATTGAGACAAGCCTGGCATAAGCATGGAAGCCAGTGCTGGTGCTGAGGCCATGAAGAAGTGTTGCTTACTGGCTTGTTCCTCATAATTATATGAACATGATTGTTTTTCTTTCATAGAACTGACAACAACCAACCTCGGGGTGTCCCAACTCACAATGTGCTGGGCCACCCTGCATCAATCACTAATTAAGAAAGTGCTCTACAGTCCTGGCTGCAGCCTCCTCTTCTTCTTCTTCTTCTTAATTATTTTTATTTTTATATTAATTCCAGTTTATTAATTTTGTATTCCTTATGTAGTCCCCTCCCTCCCTCCCAATCCCACCCCCCCTCTGTCATCTCCTCCCATTCCCCTCTCCAAGTCCACTGATAGGGGTGGTCCTCCTCCTCTTCTATCTGACCCTAGTTTATCTAGGTCTCATCAGGTCTCATCAGGACTGGCTGCAATGTCCTCCTCTGTGGCCCTCAGGGGTGGTGATGGACCAGAGCCTACCACCTCTGAAAGACTCTACCCAACATTGTATCAAAGCAGATGCTGAGACCATTAACAAAACTTTGGGCAGAATGCAGCCTGTTCTTATGGAGGCATTTTCCCAACTAAGCTTCCTCCTCTTCGGTGACTTAAGCTTCTGCCAAGTTCACATAAAACTAATCAGAACTGAAGGTGAATTATAATATAAGTGAGTATTTAGTAGACAATAAAAATGAGAAGAAAACTTCTCCACATGACTTTCTAAACTGGTCCTATTTCAATGAGGCCATTCCCATTGACTAATAATTTCGGATTTATTTTAGCTTATTACTTATATACATACATATGTATTTACAAAATATTAAGTAATTCACACTAGATTTCCTATACAAATACAGAGACCTTTGTAATGTATTATTGAGGCAGATATCAAACATTTCTCTTAAATGTTAAAAATTAAGATAAATTCTAAATTCCCTCCCAATCCCACCTTCCCTCCCTCATCTCCTCTCTGCCCCTTTCCAAGTCCACTGATTGGAGAGGACCTCCTTCCCTTTCATCTGACCCTGTTTTATCAGGTATCTTCATGACTGTCTGCAAAGTCTTCCTCTGTGGCCTAGAAGGACTGCTCCTCCCTTGGGGAGTGGGTAGGTCAAAGAGCCTGCCATTGAGTTCCTGTCAGAAACAGTCCCTGTTCCCCTTACTAGAGAAAACCAATTGGTTACTGAGCTACCACGGGCTACATCTGAGCAGAGGTTATAGGTTATGTCCATACATGGTCCTTGGTTGGAGTATCAGTCTCAGAACAGACCCCTGTGTCCAGATATATTTGGTCCTCGTGGAGCTCCTATCCTCTCCACGTCATACTAACTCCCCCTTCTTTCTTATGATTCCCTGCACTCTGTCCAAGGTTTGGTTATGAATCTTAGTATCTGCTTTGATACACTGCTAGGTGGCTGGGATACAGAGTTAATAAAATGTAACTAATAATAAAATAATAAAAAGAATTGGTTTTAAATTTAATGTTAAAAATTAGCCTCTAAAATCTATTATTCTTTAAAAATAATGTATTTATTTTAATTGAATAACAACACAGTTTTACACTGTTTCTTATTTATGTTTAAAATATCATAGAGTCAAAGGATTTTCATCTAATAAATACTGATAGTATTTATTGACTAAAAAAAGATAAATTCTAAAGATCCAAGTTTAATTAAGGGATATATTTTAAAAAACATTTATATTTCTGTGTGTGTGTGTGCATGTCATAGTCAAAAGATATATGTGTTTAATTTATATCCATCTCATAATGTTAAAGCACCTTATCATACCATTTCAAAGAACATTTGCTAAACATAAGAAATGCTCCAATAATGACCACTGTTTAGCCTTAGTAGTAATTGTCTGGAGATATATATATATATATATATATATATATATATATATATATATATATAATGTGTGTATGTACATATATATTATACACCCTACAATTGAATATTTCTCTAAAATCTGGTTAAAAAGTTAAAGTTCTTTAGAATTCTAAGAAATAAGAGGGACTGCCTTTGACGTAATCTGATTGACCTGCTCTTTGATCACCTCCCCCTGAGGGGGGAGCAGCCTTTACCAGGCCACAGAAGATGACATTGCAGCCACTCCTGATGTGATCTGACTAAGATCAGAAGGAAGGAGAGGAGGACTTCCCCTATCAGTGGACTTGGGGAAGGGCATGCATGAAGAAGGGAGAGGGAGCCGGGAGAGGAGGAAGGAGGGGCTTATGTGGGGATACAAAGTGAATAAAGTGTAATTAATAAAATAAAATGTAATTTAAAAAAAGAAATTTCTTTGTCATGTTCATCACATTGATAATTTTGGTTCTTCACATTTATTTAGTCATTGTGTGTTTGAGTATTTGTTCAGGTTATATGGCACGGCAAAGGACAGCTTGTAAGCATCTGTTCTCTCTTTTCATCATGTAGGTTCCTGAGATCAGACTTGGAGCCAGCACTTTAATCCTGACAGCCACCTCATCAGCATCCAAAAAATAATTCTATAGGCCATCAAGTTTTACAACAGAATTTATATTTAGATAGATGGAAGATAAAACTACTGATTTTTTTCAGCAATTGAAAGTCTTTTACTTTTGTTTTAAATTTTATTTAAGAATCTTTTATGTAACATGATTCAGTAAAATTCTTATGTATGTACTATATTACAATTTCTATACCCATCATATTAATTCAGTTCCAATTAGATAGGCAAGACTGAATTTTGTAAAGTAGCATTATGACAAATACCTCATAATTTGCTGACCCTCTGGAAAGTAAGTCAAGTTCTACAAACCCAAGTTTATCCAATGGCAATGAGGCTAATTAGAACATCACCTCATATGTTCTCTAGATACCAGCATCTAGAAAGATAAATATAGCACCGGGAGAGAAATTCACGCTGAGACTATGTCACGTGCAATTGGTTCATGAGAAAACATTTATAACACAATGACAAATCAGGAAGAAAAAAATGTCCTAATTTGTCTGTGACTACGAAATTTCAAAATGGACTCAATCCTATTAGAGGAAATAAAAACCTTGATGATGGATTTCATGTCAAAAATGTTTTTACATGTAGCACTTACTATAGAAAAGGAAATTCGAATACAGTTATTTTATCTTTAAAAGACAAGGGCTAATTGAATATGCTTTTATACCAGTACTCTCTGTGTTTGGAACATGCTGTGAGAGAGTTCAAGGTTAGTTCAATTTCTTCACCTTATAAACAGGGTTTGGCAGAGGATAAACAAATACCCTCTAAAAGTAATTCAGTTCTACTGACTTCCTTTAAAAATGTATACAATTCCACTTATATTTTAAAAATTTTCAAAAGTATATTCTTTGGGATATGAAAAAAATCATGTATATTTATTAAAAGGACTCATCTCTGAGAGTGCTAAAATATCACATATTAATGATTAAAAAATTAAAAATTAAACAATCAACATACTAAGTTGAGAAGATGAGTTTAAATTGATCTGATCAAAGCACTCTGAAGTGCTTTTGAATGGTGTTGGAATTCATTTTCAGAAGTTAATAAATGAAAGTACTGACCTTATGGATAACTACTCACAGATATTTATGGTTTATAAATTCTGGCGGAAGGTAAAAGTCATCAACAATCTTACTCAGTTACGAACACTGTGAGCTAAAATACAACTTTTTTGGAAAGCTCTTCCTGCAGAAGCAATGGTGGCATGACTGTAATGGAACTAACAATCCGCTGTCTGACTAGATTCCAGGAATATTCCGTGGGGAAATGATCCATAGTACTGCCAGCATTGGCAAAAGTCCAACTTCTATATAGGTCCTAGGCCCCAAAGGGAGCCTACTACTGTTGTGTTTTATAGATACAGTGTCAAACTAGCCTTAATATATTTATGTTTGCAACCATAGTTAATGTTGGTCTCAGAGTTGGTCAGAAAATCTTGCGTTTGCAGCAGGTAAAGGGCATGAATAGACACTTAAAGGATCAAAATGCTGAGAACAAATGATTATTAAATGCTCAGCCCCAAATATCATTCCTGTTAGGCAGAGAGAATATAACAATAGAGGGAATAGGATATTTGTGGTAGAGGTTGGGAAGAAGTGCAGGGGAAGCTGTTTTCTGGACATTGTTTCACAGATGAACTCACAACAGTGGTGGTTTTCCAAATAACATATGAACCAACATTAGCCTCATCAACATTCCATCTCAGAATGTAGAGGGGCTTATAAGGCTTTATTTCTCCCAGAGAATTTATAGACAGTTAATGCTTCCTGGGGGAGGGAAAGTTATGTTCCTAAGTGATGTAGTCACTGGAAATGTCTATTTCTGTAGTAAATAACTCCCTATTCACACTAACGTAGCCAATCTCAATTTATATAAGTATCATTAAACTAAAACAAGGCATGAAAATAGGAGGTGAACAGGTCTTTGTGGAGGATGATGGAGAAGAAACAACCGAAATACATCACATATAGGGAATTATGAAAGGAATTTTTTTGGTTTTTTGGTTTTCATTTCATTTTATTTATATATTTATTATTATAAGTAATTCACTTTGTATCCTCACTGCAGCCCTCTCCCTTGTCTCCTCCCTGTCCCATCCACCCTCTCTCTTCTTCCCCTGTGTCCTTTCCCTAGTCCCCTAATAGGAGAGGACCTCCTTCCCTTCCAGCTGACCCTAGTTTATCAGGTTTCATCAAGGCTGGCTGCATCACCTTCCTCTGTGATGTGGCAAGGCTGCATCCTCCCCCAGTGGGAGGTTATCAAAGAGCAGATCAAAGAGTTCATGTCAAAGACAGTCTTTGTGCCCCTTACTAGGAAACCCACTTGGAAACTGAGCAGCCAATGGGCTTCCTTTGGGGGGGGGGGGGGGTCTAGGTCCTCTCCATTCATGGTCCTTAGTTAGGGTATCAGTCTCTGAAGGCCTCCCTGGGCCCAGGTTTTTTTGGCTCTGTTGCTCTCCATGTAGAGTTTCTTTCTCCTCCAGGTCTTTCTATTTCCCTCTTCTTCCATAAGGATTATGGCACTTTGCCCAAAGTATGGCTATGAGTATAAATATCACCTTCCATACCCTGGTGGGGAGAGTCTTTCAGAGGTCTTCTGTGGAAGACATGTGTCCTGTTCCTTGTCTTCTCCTCTTCTGTTGTCTGTCCTGTTTGCCCTTCTGAATGGGGAATAAGCATCTTCCCTAGGGTCTTCCCTGTTGTTTAGCTTCTTTAAGGCTTCTTTAGTATGTTTATCTTATATTATATGGCTAATATCTATTTATAAGTGAGTATATATCATTTATGTCTTTCTGCTTCTGGGATACCTCACTCAGGATACTTTTTAGTTCCCACATTTGCCTGCAAATTTCATGATTTCTTTTCTTTTAGTTACTGAGTAGTATTCCATTGTGTAAATGTACCACAATTTCTATAACCATTCATTCCATCTTTGAGGGACATCTGAGTTATTTCTAGATTCTGCCTATTACGAATAGAAATTTTCAAAGATTTTTTTCTAGAATATAGTACTTTTCAAATAGGAGAATGTTTTGAAATTCCTGCACATGAACTCTTATTCCATGTTATAAAATTATGTAAGAAACCATAAAGTTTGAAAAGAATATGAAGTTTGAGAAGAATATATATGTACTATATTGCATCAGAAACTGAATGTGAGATTTTCTTCAAAATGTGTGGATAAAAGAAAAAGTGCATTTTAGCATTGAGAATAGACTATAGTTTTGTTTGATCCTATCAGTTTGTGTCATGATAAAGTTCTTTAAAAGTATATTTCTGTGGATATACTTTTATAATGAGTATTTTTAATATATGCAATTTAGGTGAAAAGTGAACTAGAACTAGAATACATCCTAGCATACACTATGACTCAAAGCTTCTTCTTCTTCTTTTTTAATCTAGAGACTTGTGTGGTCCCCTAAAATCACAGCAGTATTTGAGAGTGTTTGTCATATGCATGCTTTGATGTTCTTATTGCTTAAGAAGAATATTTTCCAGCTGTGCTTTTGCATTGAAGGAAACGAGTCCATTAGTATAAAGCTCTCTGCTGTCAAACCCCTTGAGGATCCTGTGGCATATGGTGCATCTCCAGTGGAGTGTAGAATGATGGGTGTGGCTCTGTGGTTACTCCTATGCTGAGGTGGCTGCAGCGTTACTTTCACTCCAGGAGTCCCAGTAAAACGTATAAATTTGCTTCATACAATAAGCACATAAACGCCTTTGCCAACCTCTTGGCAATATCTTTTCCTCAAGCTGGCAAACAAAATTCAACAGATGCTTCCCCAGATGACTCCACACTGATGAGCATTATATATGCAATCTATCTCATACGATTATACAACATAGATCATCATAAACATTGCATGTTTCACAGTCTGTCTGCCAACTGATCTATGGTTCTTGAGGCTTTCTGGGCATGAAATCACTGTGCATTCGAATGCTTGCCCACAAATCCAATAGGGACAAATAAAACGTATGACCACAAACCTTGGCATAGCCCCGACTTACCAATATATTGTAGGTGATAAAGATGAGTTCTCAAGAAGGAATCACAGCCACAAGAAAAGGTGAAAAAAACTCCAGAATCTTGACTAGCTGATAAAAGGTTCACGTATAGAATATCCCTGTGCCAAAGGAACAGTGCTACCTCTACACCAGAAGTGCAGTGACCCATCACTGGATGGCCACCATCTGCTGCCTAGCTTGTTGCCCATTCAGTCCCCAGGAAACAATTTTCACCCTCAAGAAATGAAGTTTAAGATAGACCTGGACACTTAGCTTGAAATGTTATCTGTGCTGCTTATTGGTTAGACATTTGGAATATTAATCAATTTTAAATGTATAAAAGTAATGACTATCCTTTCTGAGGCACTACACTGTGGAAGTTCCTTACAGATAAAAACGTCACAAAAACCAAGCCATTAAAAAGTCAAAGCTGTCACCTAGTTTTAACATCGTAAACATGAAGTGGGATAACTGCTTCTCTATCTTAAAGAAGGAAAACAAAGCTTAAAATATTCAAATTATCTGATAAATGTTATATACAAAAATATACAAAATAAGTCACAAATCTTTCTTAAGCTTAGAAGATTAAGCTCTAATATCTTTTACTGGAGAGCATGAATGATTCCTCATAATTCATGGTCAAAACAATCTTTTTTAAATTCTTTTTTTAGTATTTTTATTTTAATTTTTATTAATTACACTTTGTTCACTTTGTATCCCCCATAGGCCCCTCCCTCCTCCCCTCCCAGCCCCACACTCCCTCCCCCTTCTTCTCACTTGCCCCTCCCAAGTCCACTGATAAGGGAGGTCCTCCTATCCTTTCTTCTGATCTTAGTCTATCAGATCCCATCAGGAATGGCTGCATTGTCATCTTCTGTGGCCTGGTAGGACTGCTCTCCCCTCAGGGGGAGGTGATCAAAGAACAGGCCTATCAAATTATGTCAGAGGCAGTCCCTCTTCCCATTACTATGGAACCCACTAGAACCCCTGCACAGATGTAGTCCATGTTTTACTCCTTTTAACGTTTACCAGTTCACCTTCCCTTTTGTAGCCACCAGCCACCCAACATTGTATAACTTATTTTTTAAATGAAGTCCAATTTATGTATATCATATATTCGTTAATGTGTAGTCTTCCACTAGAGAGTGGTTAACTTACGAGGGACATGCTTTTCAAAAAAACCTTCCTTCCCCTAATAGCTGTTAATTAGCAACAGCTCTTTGTCTAGAGGTAGGACTCCATGCTCAACTCCCCTCTCCATGCTAGAATTTACTTTATCTTTGGCTTGCAAGCACGTGTCTTGCATGCTTTCACGAATGTTTTTAGTTCAACATCTTTAGTCATCAAGGAAGGGCAAATTAAAATTATCTGAGATTTCATCTTACTGAAGTCAGAATGGCTAAAATTTAAAATGGAAAAAATATTGTCATGGATGTTGAGAGGGAATTATTCACTGCTGGTGGAAGTAAAAATGTGTGCCTTCACTATGAAAACAGTATGAAGATTCTGCAAAAAAACTAAAATAAAGCTACCATATAATTAAGCTATGCCCCTCTTGGGAAGGCACCTCAAGAACTCCATATACTATTATAAAAAATATATATTTGTTCATGCTTTACTCTTCAATAGCTAGTAAATGCAAGAAGCTTAGATGTCTATTAACTGATGAATGAATAGTGAAAATGTGGTTTATAAAATAGTATATTAATAAGTTGACAACAAAAATAAAAATTTCAGGTAAACTAATGGATCTGGAAATAACCATTATGAGTGAGGTAACACAGACACAGCAAAACAAATGCAACAACTTCTGTTTCATTTATAGATGTTATCTTTCAATATTTTCACATGTATGCTTGATTTGGAATACCCATGGAGGTCAGGAATTACTAAGTCTTCATGTGGTTTGTAAGAGAGGGGAGATAGACCACATTAGTATAAAATGTTAAAAGGTAATACTGGAACAGGAAAGATTTAGTTGATGGAGCAGGGGAAGGTAGAATAGAGGAGGAAATGTTGGGAGAGATAAATAAATGAAATAAATTAAAAACTTCAAAAAAGTCCTATAGAAATCTGTAATTGTAGAGGCTTCCTTATATATATCTACATAATACTTAAAAAGAGGTAACTTAAAATGTGACAAAGCCCACTAGATAGTAGTGGCTAACAAAAAGCCCAGGAAAAAAAGAAAAAGAAAAAAAAGAAAGAAAGAAAGAAAGAAAGAAAGAAAGAAAGAAAGAAAGAAAGAAAGAAAAGAAAGAAAGAAAGAAGAAAAAAAGAAAAAGAAAAGAAAGAAAGAGAGGGAAAGAAAGAAAGAAAAAGCAAAAAAGCTCAGACTAATCTCTTCAATAAACATAGACATTCAAGTTCTCCAAAATATTCACAAACAAAACCCAAAAGCACATGAAAAAGATCATCTACCACAGTCAAGTTGGCTTGATCCCAGAGATGTAAATGTAAATCAATAAAAGTAATTCTCTACATAAGTATATTGGAAGATAAAAACCACAAATCATCTCATTAGAAGCATAATAGGTCTTCGACCAAATTCAGCATCCCTTCATGATAAAAGTCCTGGAGTTTTTTAGGTATGCAGAGAACATATCTCAACATAATAATAAAGATGACATACAACCAACCCACAGCTAACATCATATTCACTAGAGAAAACTACAATCATTTCCACAAATAAAGAGCAGGATGAGAATGCCCACTGTATTCATATACTGCTTGAAGGTTTATCTGCAGCAGTAGGAAAGAGAAAGGGAAAAAAAATAAGGAAGTAAGAGGCCAAAGTACCTCCATTAGTAGATGATCTGATTCTATATACAAAACATGCTAAAGACCCTAACAGAAAACTACAGCTAATAAAAAAATATCAGGATAAAAAAATTACCCTATCAGTGGACTAGGAGAGGGGCATAGGAGAAGAAGAGGGAGAGAGGGAGGGACTGAGAGGAGAAGAGGGAGGGGGCTACAGCAGGTACACAAAGTGAAAAATTGAAATAAATAATAAATAAATATATTTTTTTTAATTAGTGCCAGGGTTGGTTGATAAGCATGGTCCCCTCCCCTTCTCTGTAGAGTGTGGGGAGGAAGTATAAGTGTGGGATTGGGAAGAGAAGAGGGAGGAAGCTGTGAGCAGGCTGTGGTATGAATAAATTAAGTTGTGAAAAAATGGCATGCAAATATCAGTAGCTTTCCTATATATCACTGAAAATTGTTGAGAAAGAAAATCGGAGGTAGAATACAACATACTTTAGCATCAAAAACATAAAATTTATTGGGATAAATCTAACTTAGAAAGTAAAGGACTTATGAACACTTTAAAACATTGAAGAAAGTAATTAATTCGAGTAGATAAGAGAAAAGGGAACAGAACAGAAAAAAAACAAAACACTCATGGATCTGTAAGATTTATGTTATTGAAAATAAACATCCTACAAAAGCAATCTACATATCCAGTCTTTCACCGCACACAAAACAATCCATAAAAAATTTAATACAACTATTTTAAAATTTTTAGAAAATGTTAAAATTTATTTGGAAAGGCAGAAAATCCAGCACACAAAAAGCAATACTGAAAAATAAAAACAGTGCTAGAGTTGACATCATCCTGATTACAAGTTATACTAAAGAGACATCATAATCAAAACAGGTCAATATTGACATCAAAACAGACGTACTGATGAGCAGAATAAAACTGAGGACTACACATTCCTACAGCCATTTAATTTTTCACACACGCACACACACAAAGCCAAAAATACGTACCGGAGAAAAAACAATAATCTTCAACAAATCGTGGGATCTTCTGCAGGTAGAAGAGAGAAAAAAGATTCCATCTCTGACCACACACAAAACTTAACTCAAAATAGATGAAGGAATTCCTAAGGCCTGATACTCTGAACAGGTTAAAATAGAGTAAGAAATACACTTGAGATCATTCATACCAGAAAAAAACTTTCTAAGGAGGACTTTAGTAACACAATGAGGCACTGGGACCACCAATACATGACAAATGGAAATTCATGAGACCCAGCTTTTGTGCAGGATAAGGATACCATTGTTCAAGTGAAGAGATAACCCACAGAATGGGAGAAAATTACTAACTGTACATCTGACAGAGGGTCTAGAATTTACAAAGAACTAAAAAATCTAAAGAAGAAAACAAATAAACCAAATAATAATTGAAGCATGAAACTAAACAGGAATTCTCAAAAGAAGAAATGCCATTGGTTTGGAAGTATTTTTGAAATGATCAACATCCTTAGCCATCAGTAGAACACAAAGTAAAACTACTTTGAGATTTTGTTTTACCCTAGTCAGAATGGTTAAGATTTAAAAAAAAAAAATGGCAACAGAAATTGACTTGGATGTGGGCAAAGATGAAAAAGTATTCACTGTTGGCGGGAGTGCAAACTGTTGCAGTCACAATGAAAATCAGTGTAGAAGTAAAAAGATTCTTCAAGATTCTTCACATGATCCAGCTGTGGCACCCTTGATCACATTCCCGAAAGACTCTAAGTTCTTCCTCAGAGGATTTTGTTCATCCATGTTTGTTACTACTTCACAATAGCAAAAACAAAACAACAACAACAACAAAACGGAAACAGCCTAGATGTCCAGCAAGTTAAAATGATAATGTAGTACACTTGTAAAATGGAATATTAGCCACTGTAAAGAAAAACTATGCAATTCACAAGTAATAGGTGGATATTGAAATTCTCACTCTGGGTGAGGTAACCAATACCAAGACAATATTACATGTTCTTTTTCATGTGTGAACATATGTTTATAATAATAATTATTATTATTATTATTAATTATAAGTTATTTCCTTTGTATCATGGCTATAGCCCCTCTCTCATCTCCTTCCAGTCCCCACTCCCCTTCCTCTTCCCCCCCCATGCTCCTCCCCTCGTCCACTGACAGGGGAGGTCCTCCTCCCTTACTATATGACCCTAGCCTATCAGGACTCACCAGGACTGTCTGGATCAGCTGCATCTCTAGTGCCATGCCTGTTTCTCTGCTGACATGTTCCTTGTGAAGATGTTATAAACTCACCTAGAACTGTGAATAAGCACCTGATTATATCATTTATTTTATAAGGTTTCTTAGTCACGGTGTTTTGTCACTGTAATAGAAAATAAACTATGATAACTTAGAAAAACACAGCCTTACTGAGGAGGCTCTAGGCAGCATATGGTTACTGGTGGATAATCAGTAACCTTTATGCAGGGTTATGGTCCCTGAGACACTACATGTATTCCACCAGGTGTTCTTACATGTATGTGCATGCCAGCAGTACTGAATGTATTCTGGATTTAAAAACAAAGCACACACAGTTGGGAAGAAAAAGTGTTGTAAGGATATAGGTATTCACTGAAAGGAAGGTTTGAAGAATACATTAGATCACAACACATTTATTTGCATGTATATAATTCTCCAGCATTAAAAAAAAGTTGAGTATACTAAGAAATGTACCAAAGAAAACAACCTAAACTGGAAACTTAAAATAATAACTCCTATAGAAAAGAAGATATTTATCTATAATTGTTCCATATTATAAAAATTGTAATAAATGCTTTAGTTTAGGAAACCAAATATTCAAAAAAAAGTCAGAGATACAAACAAAATAATTAAAGAATAAAACTGGTCAGAATCTCCCCCAAAACTTATATTTGAAGAGTATTTTTATTAAATATTTGCATAAGAAATCTTTAGGAGGGAAGGACATGAAGACAAAACTGCCATGAATGTCATTATCATCTTCTTTAAAGAGGCTCATAAATATCCAAGGTCCCTTTCTAGAATGTAGGAAAAAGACAACTGTCCCTGAAGTTATGGTGCAGATTCAATTTTGTTAAAGGGAACTTAACCAAGTAAAATACTTTCTCTATTTAATTAACAAAAATTTTGCACTAAAACAAAGGGAGCAGCCAAATGGAGATATTTAGAGCTAAACTTAAAAAGCTAAGACTGAGGATCAGTGTTAACATCAATGAAATACAGATGTATAAGAAACTGAATTTCAAAAATTTAAAGTGAAACAAGTGAAGCTAAGAAAATATGTACAGTTATAATACTAATTGTCATACCTAGAGTAAGTAACTCACACAGAAAATAAATAAGTGGCAGACTGTATTCAATGAGGTGGTTTCTGAAATTTTCTGACTAAAACCCAGCATAGAATGACCAAGACATATTGTATTCAAAATGTGAACTTAATGAGACCTGATAAGCTAGGGTCAGGTAGAAGGGAAGGAGATCCTCCCTCATCAGGGGACATGGGAGAGGTCACAGGGGGAGAAGGAGGGAGAGTGGGGCTGGGAGGAGATGAGGGAGGGGGCTGCAGCAGGAATACAAAGTGATTACATTGTAATTAATAAATATATAAACAAAATTAAATTTAAAAAGAATGTGAAGTTAAAAGACATAAAGAGTAGGTCCATTAAATAGAAAAACAGGCTTCTTCTTTCTGCCTGGAAGCATGACACAGAGTGGTCCAAATTTACAAAAGCATCAGAGCCTGCTTAGATAGACCTCACAGAAGTGCTCTCTTCAGAAGAGGTCTCTTAGGCCCTTTAACAAGCTGATCTGCGCAAATCGCCAAGGAAAAATGAGACTCCGTGGTCATGATGATGCCAAAAGTTGCTCGTCTTTCCTGACTTTTGTTTCATGGTTCTCACATTTTAAGAGCATTGAACTGTCTCTCACTGTGTACCTGGGACTAGGCTCTGGGGGCCCTTCTTTCTTCATTTAATTTTCATGGGAAATATAACGAATTCTGCCATTCTTAGTGGATTGGTTAAAAAAAATTAACTTCAGGTGCATAAGACGGAGGGACAGAAAGCTTAATGAGAATAGAAAACTGCAAACTCATACTCTCCAAAAACAGAAGCACTCCACCAGAGAGTTTTCCATCATACTGAGATACAAAATAATAAAAATAATGATAAACTAAAACTTAGATTGAGGAACATACTATGAGGAACATTGTGGTCTATTAGCTCGCACTTTTAACATGAAATATCATTCAATATTTCTGATGGATGCTCTACATTGAGCATCACAAGGACAAGAATATGTCTATAATCTAGGCCTAGATGCCACCAAACAAGAGTAATCATGTGTTCAATAGAAATGCCACCAGAAGTAAACATATATCCACTTTAAGGCTAAAAAATGTAGGAAATAATTATTAAATATAAAATTTGAGGAATATACTGTGTGTACTTGTCACTTGTAAATATACAAGTTTAACCAATTAGATTTTATCACTATATACGCATGCCATATTAAATGACATAGAAGCGAACTCTAAATTAATTCCACAAAAGTGTAATCATTCACTCCTTTAACCCAGTAAAGACTACTGTGATAAATTAAGTTGTTCTGAGCAAATATTGGACGTCTTGTTTTCCTGGACAATGATGGAGATATCACAACAAAAAGAAACGAAAGTTTTGTGTTCAGAAAGTGAAGCACTTAGACAAAATCACCAAACCACCAGCATATGGTTGCAAACACTGATGTGAATTTCAAACTTTAAAACAAGCAATTGTATAAGCAATAAGAACCAGTACTTGAGGCAAGAAAGCCAAGAAAATGTGTTGGAAGTGTCAAATTCTTCTCGTTCATGGCAGGGCTTCAACTGTTTAAAATTATTAACACATTGCTTTACAATATACAATGGCTCTGAAATTTCAATCATTTTATAATTATTTCCTTATAAGGAACTAAAAATCTTTTCTTACAAATGTACTGGAGACTTGTCACCTTACATGCATTTCAGCCTGGTTTGCTTCTGTTGACTTCAAGTGAAAGTAAAAGTAGCATTGTTCTACTTTTGAAGTTAATCATGGTATAATTCAATGTTTATGAAAATTGTTTTCTATTACTTATCTGGATTTTATTTGAAATAATATTTGCCATGAATAATGAAATGTATCTTTAAACAATGAAGTTTGCTGTTTTGTTTGCATTTCTATTCTTTTATTTTGCTTTCATTTTTTTCCTAAAATGTATCAATTTTCCACAATAAACTTTAATTGTTGCAGTAAAGTAGGTTTCTTTTTTCTTTTTTCTTTTAAAGCAGGGTGCTGCTGAGTGGCAGGAATATAAATGATGGTTATTTTCTTCTTTGTATTTTCCACACTTTTAACTTGAGGGGAAAAAATGATTTCAATAAAGTAGCTATCTAAAATAGCAAGCAACATTAAATAATGCCAAATTTAATAAATGGAGTAACTGACAAGCTAACCAGTAAACCTGCATGTGGGAGAACAGAGGTGTACCTTTCAGGAGCTCCAGGCAAAGATCAGGTGAGGGTCAACTCTCAGCAAAGGAGGTTGTAGAGGCCTCTAAGAAATGACTTTACTGAGCGGTAAGAAGCAGATGATTCCACACAGGCAACAGGAGCGGCTGGATCTGGCAGGCTGGCATGTTCTTTATGGGTCCATGTGCTTTCTTAGTGCCCATCTGTGCGTGTCAGGATCACTTTTGTTTTAATAAAATCCAATATCTTGAAATGGTGAACCAAACTAATTACCGTCTTTCTATCTGTTCATTCCCTGGAGGTGACAGCCTCTGCTATTTGTTACTCTCAGTGTTTGCATAAACCACAAAGGCCGGAAGAAGCTACTTGCTGTTCATGTTACTGGGAATCAGCTAACAAATACAGGCTAACTATCCCAGGAAACAGTTAAAAGGAAATAAGAAATGAGTCCATGTTCCATTCCATTGTTTTTGTCAACCTACATCACAAACTAGGAAGCCTCCAGTTCACCCCACTAATTATCTAAAGTAGAACAAAGCCTGATATAAATGTTTCAGAGTGGGGGCAGGGAAGGCGGGGAAGCAATGAGCCACCTCATAATGTGGGACATGAAAGTTTAGATGGAAAAATGGATTGAGTGAAGTTTGAAAAAGAACTGCAGCAAAGATAGGCTGCATATTTTCCCAAATTATATTTTATGGATGAGGTGTGGATTTAAAAGAGAGCAGTTCTTATCCTCTTTGCCATGTACCTTGTGTTCTGAATGCACCTGCTGTCAGATTCTGTCTATACAAGAACAGTAGCTCTTTAAACTCTATATCTATAGGAAGCTTTCTTTTAAAAACAATAGTGAAAGTCATCAATTAGCAATGAAAAAAAAATGAAAGCCATTTCTCCTCCAGCAGGGAAGCTTTTTAATGCTTTCTTGTCAGACCCCTATGGCTCAGGCTCTCTGTCAGTTACTTTAGGTCTCAGATACCAAGCGTTTCTCCCGAAAGGTCATCCCTCCATGGCATTTCCCCCCATTTATTTTTAGATGTTCTAACCCTAGTACGTTTAACCACCTAGAGGCCTGACACACACATCTTCTCGTACTGCTAAAGCTGGATCTGAATTAAACACATTTCCCCATGAAAGTTTTCCAAATGACAATCCTACAGTTGCCGTGGGCACCTCAAAAGTCATCCACAGGCAAGTCTCTGAGGTCTGCAAAGTGTCAGGGAAATGAAAGAGGGAAACATTATTTGAATTTCAAACTTATGGTCAAAGCATAACCTATATTAAACATAAATTATTTTCAACCAATAAAAGGTCAGCCCCAACCCTCATGCATGAACCCATGTCTAACCCAGAACAGCACAGCTCATCTGGAAAGCACGTGCTCTACTCCACATTGGCTCCAGATGCACACAGAGCTACTCGAGGGCTAGAAAATCACCTTTCCAGGTCAAGATTTGCCCTTCCCAACAGGGTAAAAGTGAAATATTACTTAAACATAGTCTGAGTTTTGAGAAACTGTAATCACTCATACCCTCCACAAGGACGTGGTAACTGTGGAGTTTAAGCCTGTAAACCTGCTGAAAGCATTTGATCAGAGCTGAGGCAAGCTTGAAAAATCTGCATTAGGTAATGGCTGCCACAAGAAAGAAATGTTGGTAAGCCTTTGAAACATTCTGAGACAATGGAAGGATTTCTTACACGTAGACACTTTATTGTTATGTCTAAATAGGATTTAACTACAGTATAGGTTTCTACTCTCCTTGTATACTATGTGTGCATCTATATATACCCGTATGTGTGTCTATATATAACATTATTTTTCTGTCTGCATATCTGTTTAAATTAAAGCATTTACTAAAAGCCAAGAAGTAAGAGTAACCATATATATACATATATGTATGTATATATATATACATATAAACAAAATACATATATACATATGTTACAAAATCATTCAGCATATATATATTATGCATATGCTGAATGATTTTGTAACATATGTATATATGTATACATATACATTGTATATATGAATACATATATATACATATGTACACATATATATGTATATACATATATATGCTTAATTATTTTGTACTAATATGGACACTTTTTAGTTCTGTACCTAGTATGGAATCTCATATTAGAGGCAAGAGATAAATGGATGTTTAGAGAAAAAAATTTTGAAGAGTTTAGTATGGTAAAGTAACATGATTTATTCTTTTCTTTTACAAAAAAATATAAAATGTTGTATTTTCTGTGAATATTTCCAGTTATTGCTTCATTCTTCATTTCTATTGAGATGTGAAAGAAAGGAATAATAAAAGGACAAGGCAGAATGGAAAGAGACGTATGAAGAGGAGAGAAGGGAGGCTCAAGGTAAAAAATACATAGAAAAAAGTTAACACAAATGCCCAGAGAAAATGAGTAAAAAGGGGGAATGAATGCATTAAACAAACAAACAAGCAAACAAAGAGGGAGCAAAAGAGCAATTAAAAGAAAACAGACAGGAACTGGATGAAAAAATCAAAAGAGAGAAGAGACAGGGGAAAGGAGAGCCTGGAGTTGAAACCACCAGAAACAGAGGTACACACTGAAGGGTCTTCTAAAGAAGAGCAATATGTATTCCTCTTGTGAGGGGCTTTCAAAGGATGCCAATGAACTAGACACACTTGATCCCATAATAAATGAATAAGTTAATAAATAACAACAAACACTTCCTCATCATTTCCCATGCTAATTAGTGAGATGATACTCAAGAAGACATTTAAGAAAAAAACTAAAAGAAACTGGAATCCTTTTCAATGTCTTTCTTCAGAGACTTGAAGTTTTTTCATACAGGTCATTTACTTGCTTAGTTAGAGTCACACCAAGGTACATGATATGTATTTTGTTTCTTTCAGTTTGTTTATATGATGGATTACATTGATGGATTTCCATATATTGAACCATGCCTGCATACCTACTTGGTCATAATGGATGATATCTTTGATGTATTCTTAGATTTGGTTTGTGTGTGTTTTATTGAGTATTTTCATATGACTGTTCATAAGAGATATAGATCTGAAATTCTCAGTATTTTTTTTGGTTTGGTCTTTGTGTGATTTATGTATTAAGGTGTCCTCTTGGCTTCATAGAATGAATTCTATGAGTTGAGGTCTCAAACTTCTTTCTGAAGGTATTTAGTGCTATGAACTTTCTTCTTAGCACTACTTTCATTGTGTCCTATAAGTGTGGAAAAGTTGTGCCTTCACTTGTTCAACTATGTAGCAGCTTTATTTATAATAGCCAGAATCTGGAAACAACCTAGACATCCCTCAACTAAGGAATGGATACAGAAATTGTGGCACATTTACACAATGGAATACTATTCAGCAATTAAAAACAAGGAAATCATAAAATTTTTGGACAAATGGATGGAACTAAAAAAGATCATTCTGAGTGAGGTAAACCCAGAAGCAGAAAGACAGGCATGGTATATATATTCACTTAGAAGTGGATATTAGTTATATAACATAGGATAAACAAACTAAATTCATAGTCCTAAAGAAGCTAAACAATGCTGACCCTAGGGAAAATGCTTAAGCTTCATTCAGAAAGGCAAACAGGATAGAAATCGGATGTTGGAGAAAACAGGAAACAGGACAGCAGCCTACCACAGAGGGCCAGTGAAAGACTCTATCCAGCAGGGTATTGAAGCAGATGCTGAGACTCATAGATAAACTTTGGGCAGAGTACAGGGAATCTTATGGAAGAAAGGGCAGATACAAAGACCTGGACAGGACTAGAGCTCCACAAGGAGACCAACAGAGCCAAAAAAATCTGAGCCCAGGGGCCCCTGAAGAGGCCAATGTTCCAACCAAAGACCATGCAAGAAGAGGCTCTGGAACCCATGTTCAGAGGAAGCCCATAGGCTGCTCAGGTTTCCGATGGGTTCCCTAGTAAAGGGAGCAGGGGCTGTCTCTGACATGAGCTCAGTGGCAGGATCTGTGATCACCTTCTCCTGGAGGGTACAGCCTTACCAGGCCACAGAGGAAGAAGATGCAGTCAGTGCTAAAGAGACCTGATAGGCTAGGGTCAGATAGCAGCGGAAGAGGACCACCTTTATCAGTGGACTAGGGGAGGGGCCTAGGGGGAGAAGGGGGAGAGATAGTGGGACTGGGATGAATTGAGGGAGGGGGCTACAACTGAGATACAAAGTGAATAAATTATAACAAATAATAAATAAATAAAAATTAAAAATAAGAAAGTGAAGTAAGATCCGGACTCCAATGAGAGAACAGACATGCCTTCACTTATTTCTTAACAGCAGCAGTGCTGACATTTTATGTCATAACCATTTCCTCTTCCTGGGCTGTCTGTGCCTCACAGGGCTTTAGTTAGCTGAAATCCTGGTATCTAGTTACCAATACCAATTGCCCAGAGTGACAATCTCCAGATAGTACAGGGGCTAGTGCAGGGGTCGCTTGGCCCCCCTTTGCAGCACACTTCTTCCTGTCACCAGCAGTTTGTTTACACAGCAAGATACCGTAGGATAGGATTCAATAGTGTTCTTCTCCATAAGGTACCACACAGAAGTCAATCTGGATAAAAATTTAGTTCTCATTTCTTCTCACCCACCATCAGGTATCCAAAACAGCCCTTGTATGATGCCCTGGAATTTTTGATCTACTGGGATTTGAGACGGAATCCGTAGAGAACTCAACTGCAGTCGGCAGTTAGGCGAGCCTTTCCTATCAACTGTGGATTGAGGTGTTGGCCGCTGCTTCAAATAGGCCAACAGGCATAGTGGATAACAAATGTTTAGCAGTCAGAGTGTCTGAGGGACAGCAGGAGAGAGAGATTTTTCTGGCACAGAATGCCCCATTAGAGTGCCATTTTCCTCTCTCCGGCCTTCGATTTGAAATCCTCAGGGAGCATTAAAACCTTGCTAGTGCAGGTCCCTTGCTTTGGCTGAGCTGAATTAGGCTGTACAATTTCTAAATCACCCCCTGGATATTAGCCACAGGCAATTGAGACACAAGCAAAGCAGGATGCACGCCAGCTTCTCAGGAGTCAGGCCAACTCCAAAATGGAAGTTTGCCTCCCCAAACACCCTTTGAACTTCACAACCACCTCTTTTTGTTCAGAGAGTTTGTTTAGAAGGCAGCATGATAAGACATATTCAAGCAGACATTGCCAGTCTACTTCTAACCAACGACACTTTGGTTATGGTGGCCTTCTCATGCCAGCCATGTACCTGAGATCTTTTTTTTAATTTGTTCAAATCTTGTTCATAGACATGTAGGTAGATAGGGAGATGATAGGTAGGTAGATAGGTGAATAAATGATAGATATTGATAGATGATAGATAGATAGATAGATAGATAGATAGATAGATAGATAGATAGATAGATAGATAGATGGGATAGATAATATACTGATAGATTGACAGAGGTTAGACCGATAAATAGATAGATTTGTTCCTTTAAATGCAATCCAGCTTAGAATAGGTATGCAAAATTTAATTATTCACACTACTATTTGTATTTGTTAGGGGACAAACATAAGATATATGCAGTTCTGATGTTGAACACTTCCCAGAAAGCACAAAATGAACATAGTATCCCTTCTCTCTGTGTGTCATCTTTTATTCAAGAACAGTTGTTCTTTATAGTTTCCAGTGATTCATGCCTTGGAGAGCTACCATATAACCATAGGAATGACTAGATTTGATTACAATTTTACAGATAAGGATATTACATTGAGCACCCTTTCCCATCTGTTTATTTACCAGATATGCTCAGTTTTTTGAGGGCTTTTCTGCATGACACTGCATAAGGACATAACATTAACTTATACTCTACTTAAAGCAACATTACCTCTGAATGTTGTTTGTTGCTGTTGCATTGACTGGTACATTTGATGTTATGCCAAAAATTTACAAAGAATATTTTTACACATAAACTTTAGTGAATTTTTACCAGTTTTCCAATGATTTTAGAAACACATTATAAGGGAGACTCTTTCTTGGAATCATCCTACCCTGAGCAGTCGCAAAACATCCATTATTTTAGGCAAACGATATACTAAGTACCTTTGTCTATATCAGTTTATCACAGCAGAAAGTTTTCCTTAGTGAATGTTTTATCGCTGTGTAAGAAATTATGTCTTTAAGGCCATACTACTCTCTAAACACAAAATAAAAATGTTGGTATTTATTGACTAATTGAAACAATTTTGCAATGCATTTCTAAGAAAACAAACAATAAACTAATTATTGTGTGTATATTTTAGATTAAAAAATGAACATTTTGTAACTTAATGAATATCTTCATGTTACTATTTTAACAAAATGTTTAAATACATTGTGAAAATGTATGTATCTCTTTTATACATACAAAGTAGGGATGGGAGACATAACAGCTTTAAAGTTTAGTATTACAAGAGTGAATACAGAGTTGTCATGTGACAAAGCAATTCAACTCCTACATAAAACCTAAAAGAACTGAAAACATACCACACATTATCCATTATCCATTATCCATTATTTATAATGGATAAAATGTAAAAACAACTATTTAAAAGAAATACAAAATTCAGTAAATTCGTAGAGAGATAAGACAGGTTAATGGCTGACAAAATGCTGTTTTGAAGGGAAGACAGAAGGAGCTGCTAATGGGTACCACTTTTGGGGTTCGTGATGCAGTTAGGTAAATGCTTTAAGATTAGATAGTGATTATTGTATTCTTCTGCAAATATGTTAAGAACTACTTCATTGTCCAGTTTATAAAAGTAAAACAGTGTACAAAGTAAACCTCAAGAAATCTGCAACAAACAAATATGTACACTTGAGTGTAAGTTTTATATAAACATTAAATATACTTTGCACATGAATAACAGCATCTTAGAGACCTGCTTGGCTGGGCCTACACTGATCCAGAATGAAAGATAACTTTCAATCAGATAGAAAGCTTGAGAGCAGGAATATTCTGGAAACCAAAAAGTAACGTTTCCCAGTACTATATGTACAGAGTCTTTTACAATGAAAGATAGTAATTGGAAGAAATGCTTCAACCCAATGCTAAATTACATCTCATGACATCTTCATTTGGATTTTATAATTATTCCCTTCACTCACAAGTATTACCTGAGACACAGAAATGTCAAAGCAGATGTCCAGGGCATCTTGGACATCTATTGACCCCAAGGAAAGAGAAGAGATCAGAGGTAAACATCATATATTCCATGCCAGAAAGATTGCAAAGAAGGTTCTTATACTGTTACTGTGAGAACTGGTTGGCAATCACTGACTTACCTAAAGTAAATTTCTGAAAATGTAAAAAAAAAAAAAAAAAGGAAGATTTTATTGAAGTGCTTTTGCCAGGCAATAGGGTTATTATTGCTAATAGGCTTGCGTGGCCTTCTTCCTTAACCATCATCATCTGATAAAAAGAGCAAAGTCCTACACATTAACATAGTTGTGTAACCACATTTCTCTTGTGGCCATAAAGGATCTTTAAAGATTCAGTTTCCCTCTAATGAGCCTTTGGGTGCTCTCTGCACTGTCAGAAAACAGAAAGCAGCTAATTTCCTACTCCAGGGATATATTATGGTCTGCATCAGACTGTGTCTTCTTCGGACTAGGAAGCTAGTTCTAAGCTTAAAGCATTTTGTAGAACAATATAACAATAAATTGGTTTTTGTTCTATCATCCCCCCAAAAGTTTGAGCTTTGCAAGACAAGAAGCATTAAAAACAAACAAACTAAAATAAAAAGATATTTGAATCATGGGGGAGAAAAAGTAATTTAAAATGTGCTTCATAGAGTTTTGAAGAATAAAAGAAGCAAAGAAATATTAAACATCTTCATAGTGGCAGGTACACTCTTATCAGAAAAGAATCCTGTAACACTCTGAAATCCAAATCAAAGTTTATATTTATATTCCAGAATCTCATATAATAAACCATCTGATAAATATAGGCTATGTTAGGGGATTTTCCTATACAATGTGAGGCTAATAAATCTTTTGTTTCTTTTATTTTGATTGTGTAAAAATTATAACTATATCTATAGAACAATAGATTTATTAGTATGGCCAAAACATATGTTTATATTATTTATATTTATGTTCATATAAACAACATATATTTTGACTGTGTGTGTATATATGTGTACAACAAGAAAAAGACAGAGAGTCGGCATGTATGACAGGCAGCATGGTTACTTTACATTAGCCCTAAGTAAAAATAGATGCAAGTCATGACCAATATTCGAGATTATTTTAATGAAATGTTATCTTGCTCCCTGTAATTCAATAATCTTACAAATCATGTCTTATAATTTGAATAACAATTGAAATTACAAATTTCACCTATGTTTTATTAGCTTAGTACAACACTCTGCATTTTAGAAAATGTAAAACTGTACTTACATGGAACTCCCTACATTTGAAACTCACTATCTACCCTCGGTTCTTGATTCATACCCAAATTATAATGCTTGAAATGTATTGAGTGATCAGGAAGTATATTTAAAGAGCCAGGAAATTAATACATATTTAATATGCTTAATGTATCCATAGGAAAAATCACTATTTAAAATTGATAATACCAGATTGAATAATAATTTGATTTCCCCATTCTTTAAGAGGTAAGTAAGACAGTAGTATAGAAAGAGTAAGTTTTCTTACACCATGCTTGAATTTGCTTGGTCCATTTTCTCCTATTGAGTTGGGCTAAAGAACAGCTCTCATAATTGTAGACACTGCATTTCCTCGAATGCAGTGGTGCCCTGGACAACCTTGGCCAAAGAACGAGGTTGGAGTAACAAAGCTGAGAATTTAGATGTTCTAGCTGAGCTCACCTCCTATCTTGAGTGTAAAGCATTTTGCTTGCCTGCTATTCATTAACTGGAGCAGGATTTCCTGTCTGTCTTAACTTTAGTCACTACTATGAGAGGTTTTTTTTTTTTTTTTACCTTTTTTTAAAATTTTTTATTGTTTATTATTATTAGTTACATTTTATTAACTCTGTATCCCAGCTGTATCCTGTGCCCTTATTCCCTCCCAATCCCACCCTCCCTCCCTCATCTCCTCCCTGCCCCTTTCCAAGTCCACAGATTGGGGAGGACCTCCTCCCCTTTCCTCTGGCCCTGTTTTATCAGGTATAGTCCTCCTCTGTGGCCTAGCAGCACTGCTCCTCCCTTGGGGTGGGGAGGACAAAGAGCCTGCCATTGAGTTTCTGACAAAGATAGTCCCTGTTCCCTTACTATGGGAAACCAATTGGTTATTGAGCTACCATGAGCTTCGTCCAACTAAGACAGTTTTTTTTTTGTTTGTTTGTTTGGTTCTGAATTGGTCCTGTTCTCTACATTTAAAATATTTTTTTAAATTTTTTATTAATTACACTTTATTCATTTTGTATCCCCACATAAGCCCCTCCCTCCTCCCCTGCCGATCCCACCCTCCCTCCCCTTTCTTCATGCATGCCACTCCCGAAGTCCACCGATAGGGGAGGTTCTCCTCTTCTTTCTGATCTTAGTCTATCAGTTCTATTAAAAGTGGCTGCATTGTCCTCTACTGTGGCCTGATAAGGCTGCTCCCCACTCAGGGGGAAGTGATCAACGAGCAGGCCAATCAGATTATATCAGAGGCAGTCCCTCTTTCCATTACTATGTAACCCACTTGGACACTGAACTGTGATGGGCTACACCTGTGCAGGGGTTCCAGGTCATCTCCATGAATAGTCCTTGGTTGGAGTATGAGTCTCTGGGAAGTTCCCTGTGTTCAAATTATCTTGTTCTGTTGCTCTCCTTGTGGAGTTCCCGCCCCCTCCAGCTCTAACTATTTCCCACTTCTTACATAAAATTCCATTCACTCTGCCCATCAGTTGGCCATCAGGCTCAGCATCTGCTTTGACAGTCTATACTACAGAAGCTTTCAGAGGCCCTCTGTGGCAGGTTTCAAGGTTGTTTCCTGTTTTCTTCTAGCTTTCAGAGGCCCTCTGTAGCAGGTTCCGAGGTTGTTTCCTGTTTTCTTTTTCTTCTGATGTCCATCCTCTTTGCCTTTCAGGATGGGGATTGAACATTTTAGTTAGGGTCCTCTCTTTTGCTTAGTTTGTTTAGATGTACAGATTTTAGTGGGTTTATTCTATGTTGTATGTTTATATGAGTGAGTATATACCATGCGTGTATTTTTGCTTCTGGGACAACTCACTCAGGATGATCCTTTCCAGGTCCCACCATTTACCTGCAAATTTCATGATTTCCTTATTTTTCATTGCTGAGTAATACTCCATTGTGTAGATGTACCACAGTTTCTGCATCCATTCTTCAGTTGAGGGGCATCTGGGTTGTTTCCAGCTTCTGGCTATTACAAATAAAGCTGCTACAAACATGGTTGAGCAAATGTCCTTTTTGTGTGCTTGCGCCTCTTTTGGGTATATGCCTAGGAGTGGTATGGCTGGATCTTGAGGAAGCGCTATTCCTAGTTGTCTGAGAAAGCGCCAGATTGATTTCCAGAGTGGCTGTACCAGTTTAAATTCCCACCAGCAGTGGAGAAGGGATCCCCTTTCTCCACAACCTCTCCAGCATGTGTTGTCCGTTGAGTTTTTCATCTTGGCCATTCTGATGGGTGTAAGGTGAAATCTCAGGGTTGTTTTGATTTGCATTTCCCTAATAGCGAATGAGGTTGAGCATTTCTTTAAGTGCTTCTCTGCCATTCGATATTCCTCTACAAAGAATTCTCTCTTTAGCTCTGTTCCCCATTTTTTAAGTGGATTACTTGGTTTATTGCTTTTCAGCTTCTTTAGTTCTTTATATATATTGGATATGAGTCCTCTGTCAGATAAAGGGTTGGTGATGATTCTTTCCCAATCTGTAGGCAGTCGCTTTGTTTTGATGACGGTGTCCTTTGCTTTACAGAAGCTTTTCAATGTCATGAGGTCCCATTTATTGATTGTTTCTCTTAGAGCCTGTGCTGTTGGTGTTCTGTTCAGGAAGTTTTCTCCTGTACCAATGAGTTCTAGGGTATTCCCCACTTTTTTTTCTAACCGATTTAATGTGTCTGGTTTTATGTTGAGGTCTTTGATCCACTTGAACTTCAGTTTTGTGCAGGGTGATAAGTATGGATCTATTTTCATTTTCCTACTTGTAGACATCCATTTGGACCAGCACCATTTGTTGAAGATGCTATCTTCTTTCCATTGTATGGTTTTGGCGTCTTTGTCAAAAATCAGGTGTCTGTAAGTGTGTGGGTTTATTTCTGGGTCTTCTGTTTGATTCCATTGATCCACCATTCTGTTTCTATGCCAGTACCATGCAGTTTTTATAACTGTTGCTCTATAGTACAGCTTGAGATCAGGGATGGAGATACCTCCAGAAGATCTTTTATTGTAGAGGATTGTTTCAGCAATTCTCGGTTTCTTGTTATTCCATACGAAGTTGAGAATTTTTCTTTCCAGGTCTGTAAAGAATCATGTTGGCAATTTGATGGGAATTGCATTAAATCTGTAGATTGCTTTTGGTAAGATGGCCATTTTTACTATGTTAATCCTGCCAAGCCATGAGCATGGGAGATCTTTCCATCTTCTCATATCTTCCTCTAATTCTTTCTTCAGAGACTTGAAATTTTTTTTCATACAAGTCTTTGACTTCCTTGGTTAGGGTTACACCAAGGTACTTTATGTCATTTGTGACTATTGTGAAGGGTGTTGTTTCTCTAATTTCTTTCTCAGCCCTTTTGTCTTTTGTATACAGGAGTGCTACTGATTTTTTTGAGTTAATTTTGTATCTGGCCACTTTGCTGAAGGTGTTTATCAGCTGTAGGAGTTCCCTGGTAGAGTTTTTGGGGTCACTCATGTATACTATCATATCATCTGCAAATAGTGATAATTTGACTTCTTCCTTTTCCATCTATATCCCCTTGATCTCCTTCAACTGTCTTATTGCTCTAGCAAGGACTTCCAGCACTATGTTGAAGAGATATGGAGACAGTGGGCAGCCTTGTCTTGTCCCTGATTTCAGTGGGATTGCTTTAAGTTTCTTTCCATTCAGTTTGATGTTGGCTATAGGCTTGCTGTAAATCGCCTTTACTATGTTTAGATATGTGCCTTGTATCCCTGATCTCTCCAGTACTTTAAATATGAATGGATGTTGGATTTTGTCAAATGCTTTTTCAGTATCTAGGGAGATTATCATGTGGTTTTTTTCTTTCAGTTTGTTAATATGGTGGATCACATTGATGGATTTCTGTATATTGAACCACCCCTGCATACCTGGGATGAAGCCTACTTGGTCATAGTGGATGATATCTTTGATGTGATCTTGCATTCGGTTTACATGCATTTTGTTGAGTGTTTTTGCATCAATGTTCATAAGAGAGCTTGGCCTGAAATTCTCTTTCTTTGTCTGGTCTTTGTGAGGTTTAGGTACCAAGGTGACTGTGGCTTCATAGAATGAGTTTCATTATGTTCCTTCTGTTTCTGTTTTGCGGAATAGTTTGAAGAGAATTGGAGTTAGCTCTTCTTTGAAGGTCTGGTAGAATTCTGTGTTGAAACCATCTGGTCCTGGGCTTTTTTTGGATGGGAGACTTTCGATGACCGCTTCTATTTCCTTAGGGTATATTTGACTATTTAATTGATTTACCTGGTCTTGATTCAGGTTTTTAAAAGCGAAAATTTCCCCTTAGTACTAATGTCAGCTTTACAATCACAAAATGTAACATCGTGTGTGTGTGTGTGTGTGTGTTTGGAGTGGGTCTCTCTCTCTTTCTCTGCATATGTGTTTATGTGTGTATGTGTGCATGTATGTGTGTGACTGTTTGTATAAAATCTGCTAAAATGGTTATGCTAGAAACTAAAGGTCGGGCAAATCAGAAGCCAGTTTTCTGCTTTCAGATAGTAACATAATTATCTGATTATTTTATTTACATGAAATTTCAATCAGATGGGTGCTTCTGCTGTAATTAATAGAAGTGTATGAGGGTATTTTAAAATGACCTGTAAACTCGGCAGAGGTGTATAATCTCAAGGACTGAGCAAATAAAAAATAGAAAAGAATAGGGTTTTTCTCAGTATGGGGAATGCTTTCAAACTCCTCTCCTTGTGCTGACATCGTCACTGATGGAACTCTTGTTAAATGCCAGAAGCATCTTCCAGGGGCCACAGGAGAGTTGCATTCACATCTGTAACTCAGCGTAACTTGAAAGAAAAATACAATGACTGATGTTCATGAAGCTTCTCATTTGCAGAACACTTTCTTTTCTCTATCATATGGGCAGTTTATTATCCACACACAGTGATGAATAAGGAAACAATGAAGGAATGTCATTTGTCTGTGGTGTCATAGCATAATCATGGCTTCTTTCATGGTTCCATTCCAGTGTTCTTCATTCCAAATGGCAAATTGCTGTCATTTCCTTTGATAAAATTGGCGTCTTAAAATTAAAATCTGCTTCCACACATTCACTGTAGCCTTAGTCATGTAGATATGATGTGGAAACAGCTTAGTGTCCTCTTAAATAAAGTAACAATAGGAACTGAATGTAATTCAATTATTTTTAAAGGTAATACTGTGAAAACATTATGCTCAGTGGAAATAACTCAAAATTAAACATGAAAAGCTAGTGTGACCTCTTTTATGTGCAGAAATCAAGAACTCTAATCATAGAAGTGGAGAATAAAATGGTTTTTTACCATTGAGTATATAAGATGTGAAAAAACTTGAGAAATGGTGAAAATACAGATATTCAAATAAAACATAAATAATTTCTGTGGGTTTATTGTAAAGTGTCTATAATTAATAATACCTTGGTGTTTTTCTTTTAATCTGTTGAGAACAAGGAATTTCATCCTTCACAAATTTCAACAAAATTAATGGACATGTTAGCCTCTGTGATTGTGATAATTGTTACAGCATACGAAATCACACACCAAATCCCCACATTTTAACTTTTTAACCTATATCTTCAGTTTAAGTCAACACAATATTTAAAGTTTGATATACAAAAAGAAAAGTTCCAGCCTGGAGAGATGGATCAGAGTTTCAGAGCACTGTCCTTCCAAAGGTCTTGAGTTCAGTTCTCAGCAACCACATGGTGGCTCATAACCATCTATAGTGAGATCTGGTACCCTACTCTGGTACACAGGCAGAATGCCGTATAAATAATAAAGAAAAAGAAAAGTTCTACAAATAAGATGTTGCCAGAACTTTGGAAACATATTGTTTCCTAAATTTATTTTTATAAGCTGTGGTTATATATGTTGATATCATTATCAGTCATTTTTTTCAATAGATATTGCTGATTAGTTAGGAGTAGTTACTAAGCAATTATTTGAGCTAATTTTTTAAGTACCACCTCAAAGTGGAAGTCCCTTATGTTTTTTATGAAAGCCTGAATTACTGTCACTGTATTTCAGGTAACCTCAACATAATTTTGAACATAGACAAAATTATCTGGTTTCCTTTTTGTTGTAACATTTCTAATTGCTGGCTACAATTTAATAAAGTCAAACTTTAGAAAACTTTCAAATTAAAGAGCCTTGCAAAAATGTAGAAGAAAGAGAATTTGAACCCACCCAACCACCCCAGGAAAGAGCTACTCCAGGAAGCCATTTAACTATAAGATGCATTTACTAGGCACCCTTGTTTTCCATCTACCATGGGACTGTTTCCCTGAGGTGAAAACCAAGCATCTAATATCCCTTAGCAGCTGGGGACATTATGAATAATAAATGAGAATAGTAAAGCACTTATCTGACTACTATGTAACTAATATTCTTAAGAGGAGAAAAAATATCCAAATGGGAATGGAGTACAATGTCATTTTAACACCATGTAGCCATCCCGATGATGCTGAAAGAACAGCTTAACTTTAAAAATAAAGAAATTTTAAAACTGAGTTCAAGTTGAAAAACCCACAATACAGTAAGAGACCTCAGCTATACTTTTCAAGAGTAACATAAATGTGCAAAGAAACCAACATTCATGTCCATGAGGTCAAAACTAAAAACACTGATAATATTAAGACAGAAATTGTTGAGATGACTCTCTAAGGAAATAACATTTATTTTTACATGAAAGAGAAGTTGCAGTAATCACAATACATATTGAAGGACTCCTAACTTGAAGGAAAAAAAATGCAGTTGTGATTAGTATATAAAGCAATGAACTATGTAAGATCAGGCAGTTAATATCTTAGTTCAAAGCACATTCTAGTTACCCAATATCTGATTAATTCAAAACATTAACTTTTAAAAGCATGGGCTTCATTTTCAAGAGCATCTTTTTCATGGTTAGAAACACAGCCATACACTTAACCTGTAATAATAGCATAAAGTTGCGTATGCTATTTTAAGGTATTCCTGGCAATAGTGAAGCCTACTGGATATCCAACCAGAAATCCACATTTGTATTCAAATGTGAGAATTTCCCTTCCCCAACCTACCTTCTGTTACATAGCAAAGAATGTTAAATCAAAACAGACTGGAGGAGGGAAGCACAGAAGGGACAAGAAGATTCATAAGACTTAAACACATGCAGATTTGGAAAGATGCGTAATGGCAGTACCCCAGGACAACAAAGTCTGAAGGATGCTAAATGATGTAACCCAGGTGCCAACAGCAAGTGTATGTGCTATGTGAACGGAAGAACTGATTTTTCTCCCAGATTCACAAAAGCTAAAGCCTCAGTTGGCAGTTTCACTTCTCACTATGCACTCACATAAATAAACCAGACGTGAGCAGAAACTTTGGAATCCTGGAAAGTAAATGAGCTCCTCTCAAAGAACCTAGATACACAGCACTCAGATTTGAGTGACAGCTATAATGTTACAAAGCTATTACTGAGGTTAATGGCTGCAGATAAAAAACTATTGATTTCAGTAATAAGATCTTTATATCTGGAAGACGATGTTACCATAGACAATATGTCATGGAAAAAAAAATAGCCAGACAGAAATGCAGGAAAACTGTTACTGTTCTACTAACCACAATGTTAAAATAATCTACCTTCTTTGAGTAAGAACTGGCATCAAACCAACCATATACCTTCAGAACACATTGCATATACTATGTTTGACTCCTGTATAAACATTGTACATTTGTGCAGGTTGTATATTTGTACATCTCCTCAAATGTAGATTCATTAATTTTCAGAAAGTATATCTGTATTCATCATTTAAATCCAGATTTCGATATCTTAAGAACATTGTCATAGTTATGTCATTCTAAGTGATCCACCTCTTTAGTTTTTATTTCCCCAATATTTCTAAAATACTTCTTCACTAAGGCCAATTCATTTAGATCATTCTTTAAATGCTAGACCTTGTTTTGAAATAGTTTAAAATATAAGATCAAAAGTAAGATTCTTGAGGAACAGGGTTTAAATTCCCAGCACCCACACATAAGCTAGGCCTATTAGTATGCTTATGCAACCCCAGAACTTATGGGGGTGCAAAAATAAGTATCTGTTGGAGGATTGATGGCCATCCAATATAGCAAGATTAAGATTCAGTGGGGACAGTCTCAAAAAGGTAAAGCACAGAGAATTAGAGGAAGACACCTGACATAGATTCCTGGCTTCTACATGTGCACATGGCCAAGAACAAATACATACACAAATATACACATATATAGACATGTATACACAGATACCACAAACATACACACACACACAAACACTCCATAGCTTCATAACACAAGGATAGCAGAACATAGAGTAGTAATTGTTTAGAGAAAGCAATCTAATATAGAGGGAATGATTTAAATATTACAAAATTTTTAATTTAATTTTATTAAATTTGTATTTGTTATATTACTTACAATTTATTTACATTGTATTCCAGCTGTAGCCCCCTCCCTCACTCCTTTCCAATCCCACCCTCCCTCCTCATCTCCTCCCTGCCCCTTTCTAAGTCCACTGATAAGGAAGGTCCTCTTCCCCTTCCATCTGATCCTGACTTATCAGGTCTCTTCAGGACTGGCTGTAATGTCATCCTCTGTGGCCTATCAAAGCTGCTCCTCCCTCTGGGGTGGGGAGATCAAAGAGCCAGCCACTGAGATCATGTCAGAGATAGTCCCTGTACCCCTTAGATAACCCATTTGGATACTGAGCTGCATGGACTCGATCCGAGCAGGGGTTCTAGGTTATATCCATGAATGGTCCTTGACTAGAGAATCAGTCTCAGAAAAGACCCTTGTGCCCATATATATATTTTTATTGTGGTGTTCTTGTCCTTTCTAGATCTTACTAACTCCCCCTTCTTTCATATGATTCCCTGCACTCTGCACAAGGTTTGGTTATAAGTCTCAGCATCTACTTTGATACACTGTTAGGTAGAGTCTTTCAGAGGCCCTTTATGGTAAGCTCCTGTGCTGTTTCTTGTTTTCTCCTACTTCCAATGTCCATCCCATTTGTCTTTCTAAGTGAGGATTGATCATCTTACCCCAGGTTTTCCTTCTTGTTTAGCTTCTTTAGGTGTAAAGATTTTAGTACATTTATCCTATCTTTTAGGTCTAGTATCCACTTGTAAGTGAGTATATATCCTATGACATCTCATTCAGAATCATCTTTTCTAGATCTCACAATTTGCCTGCAAATTTCATGATTTCCTTGTTTTTTTTCTTTTTTATTGTTTGTTATTATTAGTTACATTTTATTAACTCTGTATCCCAGCTGTATCCTGCTCCCTTATTCCCTCCCAATCCCACCCTTCCTCCCTCAGCTTCTCCCTGCCCCTTTCCAAGTCCACGGATTGGGGATGACCTCCTCCCCTTTCATCTGGCCCCGTTTTCCTTGTTTTTAATTGCTGAGTAGTTTTCCATTGTGTTAATGTACCACAATTTCTGTATCCATTCCTCCATTGAGGGACATCTGGGTTGTTTCCTGGTTCTGGCTATTACAAATAAAACTACTACGAACATGATTGAGTAAATGTCCTTGTTGTGCATTTGAGCATTTGGGTATATGCCTATCAGTGGTATAGCTGGATCTTGAGAAGCACTATTCGTAATTGTCTTGAGATTTGATTTCCAAAGTGGCTGTACAACTTTACATTTCCACCAGCAGTAGAGGAGGGTTCCCCTTTCTCCACAACCTCTCCAGCATGTGCTGTCACTTGAATTTTTGATCTTAGCCACTCTGATAGATGTAGGGTGAAATCTCAGGGTCTTTTTGATTTGCATTTTTTTGATGGGTAAGAAAGTTGAGCAGTTCTTTAAGTGTTTCTCTGCCATTCTATATTACTCTACTGAGAATTCTCTGTTTAGCTCTGTACTCCATTGCTTGATTGCTTGGTTTGTTACTTTTAAATTTCTTTAGTTCTTTACATATTCTGGATATCAGCCCTCTGTCAGATATAGGGTTGGTGAAGATCCTTTCCCAGTCTGTAGGCTGTCCTTTTGTTTTTTGTTTTTTGTTTTTGTTTTTTTTTTTTTTTGCAGAAGCTTTTTGGTTTCATGAGGTCCCATTTAAAACAATTTTAACCACCATCTTTAAAAGCCTGGCTTACAAGCTTACTAAACAAATCCTTTCTTAAGAAAGAGCAAAAGATCCTTTTAGCAGAAAGAATAGAGATTGAGAAGTATTTGAAGTAGAAGGCACACTGTAGAAAGATTGTAAAACACCTTTATATGTAATAACTTTAGTAGACTCTGTGATGGGAGGGAGAGAAAGAAGCAGGTCAGCAGCTGATGACTTCATCACTCTTTGCCTCATTTTTTGAGACAGGTCTTTCACTAAACCTAAATGTCATTAATTTGGATAACCACTTGACTGGCAAGACCCAGGGACCTTCCTATGTCTGCCTCCCCAAACTGGGATAGAGACCTATGCAGCCATGCCTACTTTTTTACATTTGTTCCAGAGATTCAAATTCAGGCCTTTCTGCTTGGTCAGCAAGACTTTATACAGAACTTTCACCAAGCCATCAAATGGATTTTTCAAACACAGTACTGTTATCATCCTCCATTCATGAGCTTTTGCAAAGATGATTTTGTTTATATGAAACTGACTGGAAACATTGCAAAAGTCCATGAAAATATTCATCAGAATATTTTTTTTCCTTCTGTAGTCTTCTATAGGTCAAATAAGGCTGTAATTGTGGATAACAGAAATTCCAATGCAGTAGGACGAAAACTGAATATGAAATTTTTATTCCTATATATATGTAAACATGCTGGTCATGGTTTGTTTTGCTTTTGTACAGTTCTGCCATGATGGACAATGGCTGCTTCCACTTAGTTCAGCATCATGTTAGTACATCACTAAAGGAATGAGACACATGTTAATTCCTCTCAAGTGTGTATATTGAAGGAAAGTTGTTTTTTCTCCATGCATTCCCCTCCTAACATGTAATGCTGTCATGAGTGCATTTGACCAATCAGATATTTTATATTCCTTTATCAATTAGTTCAAAGATTGATACTAGAACAGAGTCATCTCAAGACTATGTAGTCAGAACTGTCAGGAGGATGTTCTTTTGCTTAAAGCTTCTTGGAATAGGGTGTCTATCACTTACCACCCAGGGTTGATGCTCCAGTCTCACTGCTGGAAGACTTGCCTACCAATAGAAGACAATCAAACATAAAAATTAGACCGGAACAGTTAAAAAAATTAAGTGGAAAACTCTCCAAAAGTAGATAAATAAAAGAATAAAATATATGTCTCTCGGTTGAGTTAGTCAATAAGAAGTAAATCCATGCGCACACCTCTTCAAGAAAGGGGAAAAAGAAAAGAAATACTCAAATTTCAGGGAGTTATCACGTGCAAGATGTTTGGCTTGACTTTCTAACCAAAATACAGCTCGTTATTTATTGACAGATTCAAAGCATCTTTCAAGTGCCACTCTGGAGGAAGCAGCGAGATGCTGCCGGCTCAGAAAAATGAGTGGATGTGCTTCCCCAGGGTAGAAATATGGAGAGCTACTAGAATGTCAGAGTCTCAGGTACTTTGGAAGTCAGCAGTCACATCAGGCTGATGAAAATCCCTTACATGACACAATGCTATTTTGTAGCACACCGCAGATTCTTTAGGGTGGGAAAAGGGGGGAAAATCATCTCCATCTCAGAACTCAATTGGAATGTCTCCATTTTAATCAAGCATGGATCGTGGATAACTGGCAAAAGGTCATTATCAAAATATTTGAGGTTTAGGAAGCTTTGTAACTCCACTCTAGGGGGAAACTTCATTTTAAGTAGGAACACCATGTAATGCAAATGAAAAGCAAGTCCTCGGGTGCTAAATGACTTGTCTTTGATGACATTATGACTATAGCAGAATATCATTAGTAATTATTTCATTGAAAATTTTTTACTAGTTGTGTTTGGTTCTATCTGGTAGAGCTTGTGGTTCCTGGCTAAGGTAAGGAATGGGCACAATGAGTGAATGTCACTGAAGTGAACACCTGCTTCTCAGAGTCAAATTCTCTGTAACAAGAGCTTTGCCTTCCAACTTTTTTCTTAGAGGCTACTCATGAAAGCATGGCTACATAAACAGATTTTATAGAGAGAGAGACTTAAGTAGAACAAATACTTGCAGTACTGATGTATTATTAAAATGCTTAATAATTCTCATTTTATTGACTATGCCAAAGGCTTAGAAATAGAGATAATTCCACTGCACATTAGAATCACCTTGAAAACTTGATAAAATCATGGAGTGCCAGGATCATCACCACAACACTCTGAGACTACTACAGTAGATGCAATCTAGGACCTACATACATGGAAATGTTCCTTTTTTAAAAGTAGATAATTTTAGTAAATAGATAGAATTAAAAAACAATGACATAGACAGGCTCAGAAGTTTTCCTGGGTAAATCAGATGAATGCATGTACATAAAGAAATACTTAAATTTTATTGAACTGACCCTTTCTAATTCCTTGGCCCCTAAATAAATACTATGTACAAACCTATGAACATGGATTTAATTTAATCCTGCTTCTCCCTAGTAGTATATAACCGGACAGTACCATTTGATGTTGCAAAGAAAATATAGTTATGTCAATCTTCTATACAAGTTGATATTGACTGCATAATATCTCCCAGTAAACTACTTTGGATAAAATATCTGTACCACAATAGATATAGCAAACATACACATAACAGGCAAGAATTTCTCCATTTTAATCTGTTTGCAGATACAGGGGTGTGTGCGTATGTGTGTGTGCCCAAATTCCGACTTTTCTAAACTGGAGAAAAACAAGCGGAATTCACTCTAAGCTTATTTATGAAACGCCCCACATTCATCTCTCCGGTTGACTTACATGCTCCAAGTTTAGAAGTCCTGTTATGACATCAAGCTCTCTGTTCTCTGAAATCCTAAAATTAAAGTTCCCATAAATAAAACTTATCAAACCCTTCACATCCTTAATACATAAATTAAAAACAAAATGGAACAACAACAACAACAAAAAACTCCATTTCTAATGTTAAGGTGGCAGCACCTACTACGATTGAGAATGAAAGATGCAAGCACAGGTCTAAACAGGATGCTGTGTCTTGAAGGATTGTATTGTGAGCACAAATCGAATGCAGAAGTGTGCTGTGGGCAGGGATTCTAATCTGTGGTCTTTGCACAACCGAGGAGTATAGACATCAATCTCAGAGCCTTGGGGAATGCCTCAAAAGTGGAACTTCAAGAGAGTTCTTGTGTGTGTGACCAGCAAAGTTGGACACAGTCTAGAAAGAGACTCAGAGTTTTCAACATATTTTCAAAAGGGCCTTTGACTCTCTCCCATCCAATATAAACTCTGCTACTGACTATTTTTTCATGCACCGGTATATATACTGTTTATGTAGTCATTTAAACTAATCATATATAATGCTTCTTTAAAATATTTTTTACTGAAGAGTGTTTCTTAGTTCACATAAAAAAAAACTCACTTTAAGTGTTTTGGAAGTTTCAAGAAAAAATTTCTACACAAAAAAATGAAAAAATAGAAAAATCTAATGAGTAAGACATATGAACACTGCAAATTATGTCTTTGGTCTTAAGAATCACACATAACTTAAGATTTTCAAAATACAACATTCACTACGTTTACCCATTTTATTATTTCCTCTCCTGAGTTTAATGCTATTGTGGTTTCTTCATAGGAGACTCTCCACCACAAAAGTAGAGCAAGTGTATTGGTGACCTTAGCATTCCCTGGTGTCAGGATGTGGGCTACACTTTGGTTGTCAAAGGAGATTATTACTTTCTAACAGTGGAACTCTGCACTGACAGTTATTTTACCACATTTTAAAGGTTACTCTACTCTCTTCTGCTCTTTATATCTACAAAGTTTTCTTTATTCAACTAATTTCCATAAGTTGAGTTTTCAGGTTAACAGATTACACTTTTTGCTTTTGAGGTTGTTTTTTTTTTTTTTTTACATCATTTGTTTTGAGTTTCATTACTTCTACCAAAATTTACTTAATTTATGTTTGTGTATACATGCATTTGTCTGAGTATGGTATATGCATGTATGATGGGTGCATACCTGGTTTGAGGACAGGTACATGGAAAAAGAGCTGAATCACGTTTTGTTCGTTTGTTTGTTTGTTTTCATGTGTGTGCTGAGGTGGGAACTCTGTTCCTTATGCTTGCACACAAAGAGCTCTTACTCCCTAAATGATCTCTCCAGATCAGACTATGTAGAGGAACTTTAATTCAGCAACATGGCTGCTCTGGCAAGGGGTCACATCTAAATCCCTTCTAGGGCTATGTGATCCAGCTGGCATGCATGCATGCCCTAGTTTACAGGCCTGATCTAGCTAGAATGCAGACACACCCTTAGTAGACACCTTTAATCCCAAACAATGAAAGTAAAGTTATTTTATGAAAGGAGGCAGGCATGTTTGAAAATTAGATGTCTAATTGAGTCATAGACAAAGTCATAAATCAGAAAAGGATTTGACAGATTAAGAAAGAGATATAAGATAAACATACTAAAATCTGTACACCTAAAGAAGGAGGACCCTTGGTAAGATGATCAAAGCTCACTCAGAAAGACAAATGGGGTGGACATTGGAAAAAGGAGAAAACAAGAAAACAGAACGGGAGCTTACCACAGAGGGCCTCTGAAAGACTCTACCCAGCAGTATATCAAAGTAGATGCTGAGATTCATAACCAAACTTTGGGCAGAGTGCAGGGCATCATATGAAAGGAGGGGGAGATAGTAAAATCTGGAGGGGACTGGAGCTCCACAAGGAGAGCAACAGAACCAAAAAATTCTGGGCCTAGGGGTCTTTTCTGAGACTGTTTCTCAAACCAAGCACCATTCATGGATAGAACCTTGCTCAGATGTAGCCCATGACAGCTCAGTATCCAAGTGGTACTCTAGTAAGGGGAACAGGGACTGTCTCTGACATGAACTCAGTGGCTGGCTCTTTAACACCCTCCTATGAGGGGGGAACAGCCTTGCCAGGCCACAGAAGAAGACAATGCAGCCAGTCCTGATGAGACCTGATAGGCTAGGGTCAGATGGAGGGGGAGGAGGACCTCCCCTATCAGTGGACTTAGAGAGGGGCATGGGAGGAGAAGAGGGAGGGAGGATGGGATTAGGAGGGAATGAAGGAGGGAGCTACAGCTAGGATACAAAGTGATTAAACTGTAATTAATATAAAAATATTTTTAAAACATAGACATAGAAAAAAGTATTAAAAAAGAAAATGATAAGATATGCCCAACTCTCATGAGAACAGACAAGAACAGGCAACTTAAGAGCAGTTCAAGGAGACAGAATTTATGTTCAGTGCAGTTTAATTGAATGTAGCTGAGTTCATGCAGTCAGTGCAGTTGAGTTTTCAGGGTTCAGGAGCAGTTTTTCCAAACAGAGCAAGTCAGTGAGAAGCTAAAAAAAAAAAAAAAAAACCTGGTTGAATTAGTCAGCTGAGAGAGGAGTTTTGAAACAGAGCAGCTGAGTTGAACCAACCAGCCAGAGTTCAGAAAAAACTAGAAAGGGTGAAGGGTGAGGGTGAGCTTATTCAGCAGTAAATCTGGGAGCCTGAAAACATTCTAAGCCTAAATAAGCAGACTGAGGCTGAAAGCTGAAGCCTTAAAGGTCTGGGCTTGCAAAATATTAGATTGTATGGAGAGTAGAAGCTTTCAGGCCTTGGCCTAGAGATAGTTAGATAAAAACCACTCTGGGCGCAGCCCAAGCCTTGTATTTGTGCAGCTTATGTTTGGCTCTCATCTCATTCCCCAACATCTGAGGAAATAAAAAACAATATTTACAGGACTTCTAAATGATGTGTGCATATTCCATCACTAAAATTGAGGTCCCCTAAGGCCAGAATTTCTTTAATTATTTTTACATTTGTTCGTTTTAATCTCCTTAATCTTAAATGTGAAGTTTGACATGGTTTTACAATTCTACAAGTCTCAATTCATTAGTATATTGTTTCCTCAGTTATGTGATTCAAATGATTAATATAAACCTAAACTGAAATTCACCCTTCTTCTCCCATATTCTGAGCCCCACTGCTAAGTTTCCTGTTAATACAATGCTTCCAGTCTGAAATTCCTAAATGGTTTGTTTTATGGAGCTTCTATCTGGATTTACAGAATATGTACTTTTCACTTGACTTCAGGAGTGTTTTCTTTTTTGGTGAGGGGGGTGGATCAGCGGGTAAAATTACTAGACATGCAAGCATGAGGGCCTAAGTTTAAATCTCTACAGTAACAGAAAATGTTAGAGACATGATGTGTGTGCTTGTATTTCCAGTAATTCCACAGAGAGATGGGAGGCAGATATAGGAAAATCTCTGAATTCTCATGGACCAATTTGACTGGCCTACTCAGCAACAGAGAGAGCCTATCTCTAAACAGGCTGAAAAAAGAGATATACATATAGAGCTATCCTCAGAGCTACATACATGTACTGTAACATGCATATACACACATTATACAAATGGGTGGGCACACACCCCTACACTCCTACACCCTATACCCACACACACACACACACAAACACAGTTGTGTTTGCTCTTGTATAGTGAAGGTTTCTAAGGATTTAAAAATTGTTTTAGCATTTTGTTCTAATCCTAACACTAGAGCCAGGTTATCTTTATCATTTGTAAACTGCCAAGTTTTTGTTTGAGAAAATTATGATGATTCTTGTTGTTTGGTTGTTTAGCATGTATACTACATAGTTTAAATATTATGGGCCCTTGATTGCTGATTAAAACTCAGCAGTATATTAACTATGTGTTTGCTTATTTCAGTTTGTAATCAAACCTAGCTTGGTGAAGACCACAGTTCCCAATTTTTCCTTGGTGGATTTGTCTCCAATGTCAGTTTAATGTTCAAAGCCTCATTGACTACTTAGGAAGCCACACTGAATCTATACAACAGGAAAATGTGGGGACCTGGCAATGAAGACCACCAACATTCTGTTTCCAAAGCTTCATTACAGTGCTTTCTTTCAGTTCTACAGTAATGCCTGGGGACTACAGGTTTCCTCCAAAGATTTAATTTATCCAATTCCTTTTATTTATTTATTTTTTCTATTACATTTCCTAGCTTCCTAGAGTTCCTTACCAGGAACATTGCCTACATAGTCAAAGCCTTAGCCTCTTTATACCATCTAAACATTCCATAAGTGGATGATCTCTGAACAAAATATGAGCCAAAAGGAAGGTTAGGTAAACAGAGTGCGCCCCATCCTCCACAGATCTCACCACCCGCTTTGACAAATGCTTACAAATATAAAGAAGCAGTTGCCTGTGTCACCGCTGTACAGCCGACACCATTTGTGAACATGCTGTGTCTGTTTGAGTCAGGAGTGTTTGAGAAAGAGAACCCCGTGGGGACTGTGCTTTGCCTCCATTCTTAGAGAAGCCCCGAATGGCCTCTGACATGAAAGAGGCTGTTTATCACGGAAACTTTTTCTTTGCGTGCAGGATTTAAGGCCAGCAAGAAGTACAGGAAAGAACTGGAAAAACAATGGAAAACATCTCTGTGTTGGTCATTTTTGAAATTTGTATTTCTGTCCTGAATCTGGGGTAGATAATTTAAAGAAAATAGGCACATATGAGGATCTTCATTAATAGTCTTGAAATTAAAGGAAAAAAATGGAATCCAATGTCATTATAACTTCTTGAACAATTACGTAAGAAAAAGATTAGATGACTTACTGATGATGATAACAATATAATACATAAGAAAATATTCACCTCAAGGATAATCTTGAGTAGATACAAATAAACACTCTTATCACATATAAGGAACTTCATAGAGCAAATACTATTTTCTTAAGCGCTATATTAAGCCATGTGGGGTAGTCACACCTTCAGTCCCAGAATCAGAGGCAAGCAAATGTCTGAGTTGGAGGCCAGCCTTGTCTACAGAGTAAGTTCCAAGATAGCCAGAGCTACACAGAGAAACAATGTCTTCAAAAACAAAGAAAAAAGTTCTGTACTAGTTACTTTTCTGTTCTGTGTTCTTTTCTGTTACTATGATAAACATACGACCAAAAGAAACATTCATTTAGGCTAAGGTTTTTAGTGGAGGAGTTTATGGTAGGGAAGACATGGCAGGAGGTAGTCAGATCAGGAAACCAGCAGATCACATCTCCAATCACACACAAAAAAAGGCAGGTAGAAAAACACACAAGTGGAGCAAGGCTTTGAAATCACAGAGCCCACACCCAGTGACACTAATAATGGGGAAAGTATCTCCCATCAAGGTATCTAAAGGTTTCACAATTATCTGAGCCCATTTCTCATTCAGCACAAGCCTGTCATTGCTTCTGACACTAGGATAACCATTCTCGGTTTACGCACGGCTGCTCATTGAGATTTTGAGATTTCTGTAAGTCCTAGGAAGTGGTAAGTATAGCAAGATAATACAGTGACTGTATTCTGTGTCAATACATCAAGAATATTTTAGAGATGGCCAAAGCACTTCAGATACTTCAGTCCTGGCCACAGATACCTCAGTCCTGGAGAGACTCAGGACTCATTCTGAGACTCTAACCAAAAGCCACGTCTTTCCCTTGGGTCACTTAACATACAAAAATGAAGCAGTAAACCATTTGTTGCTATTTTTCTTTTTGGAATTAATGAATCATATATAAATAAATAAATAAATAAATAAATAAATAAATA
>NW_026585689.1:6558480-6606253 GCF_907164565.1 Psammomys obesus | reverse complement strand
AGGGTTTGGTTATGAGTCTTAGTGTCTGCTTTGAAACACTGCTAGGTAGAGTCTTTCAGATGCCTTTTGTGGTAGACTCCTGTCATAAGTTCAATGCACATCCCATTTGTCTTTCTAAATGAGGATTAATCACCTTCGCCTGTGTCCACTTTCTTGATTATATTCTTTAGGTGTGTAGATTTCATTATGTTAATCATGTCTTGTAGGTCTATATAAGCGAGTATATACCAAGTTTGTCTTTCTCCTTCTGGGATACTTCACTCAGAATGATCTTTTCTAGATCCCACCACTTGCCTGCAAACTTCATGATTTCCTCCTTTTTGATTGCTGAGTAGTATTCCATTGTGTAAAAATACCACAATTTCTGTATCCATTCCTCCGTTGATGGACATCTGGGTTGTTTCCAAGTTCTGGCTATTACAAATAAAGCTGCTACGAACATGGTTGAACAAATGTCCTTGTTGTGTACTTGAGCAAATTTTGGGTATATACCTAGGAGTGGTATAGCTGGGTCTTGAGGTAGCACTACTCCTAGTTGTCTGAGAAAGCGCCAGATTGACTTCCAGAGTGGTTGAACCAGTTTACATTCCCACCAGCAATTGAGGAGGGTTCCCTTTTCTCCACAACCTCTCCAGCATGTGCTATCACTTGAGTTTTTCATCTTGGCCATTCTGATGGGTGTAAGGTGAAATCTCAGGGTCGTTTTGATTTGCATTTCCCTAATGGCTAATGAGGTTGAGCATTTCTTTAAGTGTTTCTCTGCCATTCGATGTTCCTCTTTCAAGAATTCTCTGTTTAGCTCTGTTCCCCATTTTTTAAGTGGATTACTTGGTTTGTTGCTTTTCTGCTTTTTTAGTTCTTTATATATACTGGATATTAGCCCTCTGTCAGATAAAGGGTTGGTGAAGATTCTTTCCCAATCTGTAGGCTGTCTGTTTGTTTTGATGACAGTGTCTTTTGCTTTACAGAAGCTTTTCAGTTTCATGAGGTCCCATTTATTGATTGTTGCTCTTAGAGCCTGTGCTGTTGGTGTTCTGTTCAGGAAGTTGTCTCCTGTGCCAATGAGTTCTAGGCTGTTTCCCACTTTTTTTTCCAACTGATTTAGAGTATCTGGTTTTATGTTGAGGTCCTTGATCCACTTGGACTTTAGTTTTGTGCAGGGTGATAAATATGGATCTATTTTCATTTTTCTGCATGTAGACATCCAGTTGGTCCAGCACCATTTGTTGAAGATGCTGTCTTTTTTCTATTGAATGGATTTGGCTTCTTTGTCAAATATTGAGTATTCATAGGTGTGTGGGTTTATTTCTGGGTCTTCTATGCGATTCCATTGATCCTCCTTTCTGTTTCTATGCCAATACCATGCAGTTTTTATTACTGTTGCCCTGTAGTACAGCTTGAGATCGGGAATGGAGATACCTCCAGATGATCTGTTGTTGTACAGGATCGTTTTGGAGATTCTGGGTGTTTTGTTTCTCCATATGAAGCTGAGAATCTTTTTTTCAAGGTCTGTAAAGAATTGAGTTGGTATTTTGATGGGAATTGCATTGAATCTGTAGATTGCTTTTGGCAGGATGGCCATTTTCACAATGTTAATCCTACCAATCCATGAGCACGGGAGATCTTTCCATCTTCTGAGATCTTCTTCAATTTCTTTCTTCAAAGACTTGAAGTTTTTCTCAAACAGGTCTTTCACTTACTTGGTTAGAGTCACCCCAAGGTACTTTATGTTATTAGTGGCTATTGTGAAGGGTGTCGTTTCCTTAATTTCTTTCTCGGCCCTCTTGTCTTTGGTATACAGGAGGGCTTCTGATTTTTTTGAGTTGATTTTGTATCCTGCCACTTTGCTGAAGGTGTTTATCAGCTGAAGAAGTTCTCTGGTTGAATCTTTGGGGTCGCTCATGTATACTATCATATCATCTGCAAATAGTGACACTTTGACCTCTTCCTTTCCGATTTGTATCCCCTTGATCTCCTTTAGTTGTCTTATTGCTCTGGCTAGGACTTCAAGTACAATGTTGAAGAGATATGGAGAGAGTGGGCAGCCTTGTCTTGTCCCTGATTTCAGTGGGATTGATTTAAGTTTCTCTCCATTGAGTTTGATGTTGGCTATAGGCTTGCTGTATATTGCCTTTACTATCTTTAGGTATGTGCCTTGTATCCCTGATCTCTCCAAGACTTTAAACATAAATGGGTGTTGGACTTTGTCAAATGCTTTTTCAGCATCTAAGGAGATGATCATGTGGTTTTTCTCCTTCATTTTGTTTATGTGGTGGATTACATTGATGGATTTCCATAGGTTGAACCACCCTTGCATTCCTGGGATGAAGCCTACTTGGTCATGGTGGATGATATCTTTGATGTGTTCTTGGATACGGTTTGCAAGTATTTTATTGAGTATTTTCCATCAATGTTCATAAGAGAGATAGGTCTGAAGTTCTCTTTTTTGTTGGATCTTTGTGTGGTTTAGGTATCAAAGTGACTGTGGCTTCATAGAATGAGTTTGGTAGTGTTCCTTCTGTTTCTATTTTATGGAATAGTTTGAGGAGAATTGGTGTTAGTACTTCTTTGAAGGTCTTGTAGAATTCTGCGCTGAAGCCATCTGGTCCAGGGCTTTTTTGGAGGGGAGACTGTTAATGACTGCTTCAATTTCCTTGGGAGATATACGACTGTTCAGTCTTTCTACCTGATCTTGACTTAATTTTGGTAGATGGAATCTGTCAAGAAAGTTATCCATTTCATTTAGATTTTCAAATTTTGTGCCATATAGGCTTTTGTAGTATGACCTAATAATCGTTTGGATTTCCTCAGTGTCTGTAGTTATGTCCCCATTTTCCTTTCTGATTTTGCTGATTTGTATGGTTTCTCTCTGCTTTTTAGTTAGTTTGGCTAAGGGTTTGTCTATCTTGTTGATTTTCTCAAAGAACCAGCTTTTTGTTTCATTGATTCTTTGGATAATTTTATTTGTTTCTAATTGATTGATTTCTGCCCTTAGTTTGATTATTTCCAGCAGTCTGCTCCTCTTGGGTGTATCTGCTTCTTTTTTTTTCTAGGTTTTTCAGTTGGGCCATTAAGTTTTTTGTATATGATGTTACGGATTTCTTCTTGTAGGCACTTAGTGCTATAAATTTTCCTCTGAGCACTGCTTTCAATGTGTCCCATAAATTTGGGTATGTTGTGCCTTCATTTCCATTGAATTCCAGAAAGTCTTTAATTTCTTTCTTTATTTCTTCCTTGACCCAGCTGTCATTGAGTAGTAAGTTGTTCAGTTTCCATGTGCGTGTCGGCTTTTTGTTGTTTCTGTTGTTGTTGTCCAACTTTAGTCCATGGTGGTCAGATAGTATTCAAGGGATTATTTCAATCCTTTTGTATCTGTTGAGGCTTGCTTTGTGACCAACTATATGGTCTATTTTGGAGAAGGTTCCATGTGGTGCTGAAAAGAAGGTGTACTCTTTTGAGTTTGGGTGAAAAGATCTGTAGACGTCTATTAGGTCCATTTGATTTAGGGATTCTGTGAGTGTTTTTATTTCCCTATTTGGTGTCTGTCTGGTTGATCTGTCCCTTGATGAGAGTGGGGTGTTGAAGTCTCCCATTATTAAGGTATTAGGATCAATGTATGATTTAAGCTTTAATATTGTTTCATTTACGAATGTAGGTGCTCTTGTATTTGGGGCATATATATTCAAAATTGTGATGTCCTCTTGTTGGATTTTTCCTTTGATGAGAATATAGTGGCCCTCCTTATCTTTTTTGATTAACTTGGGATGAAAGTCTATTTTATTAGATATTAGGATGGCTACTCCAGCTTGTTTTCTGGAACCATTTGCTTGAAAAAAATTTTCCAGACCTTTACTCTGAGGTAGTGTTTATCTTTGTTGCATAGGTGTGTTTCTTGGATGCAACAGAATGTTGGGTCCTGTTTCCGTAACCATTCTGTTAGCCTGTGTCTTTTTATTGGTGAGTTGAGTCCATTAATATTGATAGATAATATTGACCAATGCATGTTAGTTCCTTTTGTAATGGAGTCAATGATCTTACCTTGTTTCATTGCTTGTTTTCTTTTCATTTTTGTTGGGATATTATCTGTATGCCCTGTTTTCTTGGGTGAATTTGTTTTCGTTGGATTGGAGTTTTCCTTCTAGTATCTTCTGTAGGGTTGGTTTGCTGTATAGATATTGTATAAATTTAGTTTTGTCATGGAATATTTTGTTTTCTCCATCTATGTTGATTGAAAGCTTTGCAGGGTATAGTAGTCTCGGTTGACATTTGTGATCTCTTAGAGTCTCCATGATGCTTGCCCAGGCCCTTCTGGCTTTCATAGTTTCTGATGAGAAGTCTGGTGTGATTCTGATAGGTCTACCTTCATATGTTACTTGGCCTTTTTCCCTTGCTGCTTTTAATATCTTTTCTTTGTTCTGTAGATTTAGTGTTTTGACTATGATGTGACGTGATGTGTTTCTTTTCTGGTCTAGTCTATTTGGTGTTCTGTAGGCCTCTTGTATATTTATGGACATCTCTTTCTTTAAGTTGGGAAAATTTTCTTCTATGATTTTCTTGAAAATATTTTCTGGACCTTGGAGCCTGGAGTCTTCTTTTTCATCAATTCCTATTATTCTTAGATTTTGTCTTTTCATAGCATCCTTGATTTCTTGGATATTTTGTGATTGGAATTTTTCTGATTTTACTTTTTCTTTGAGAGAAGTATCAATTTCTGCAAGTGTGCCTTCAGCTCCAGAGATTCTCTCTTCCATCTCTTGTATTCTGTTGGTGATGCTTACTTTTGTGGTTCCTGATCTTTTATCAAAGTTCTCCAGCTCAAGAGTTTTCTCATTTTGTGTTTTCTTTATTGATTCTAATTCTGTTTTCATGCCTTGCACCATTTCTTTTATGTGTTTGAATTTGGATTCCTGTCTCTCTACGATGGACTCTATTTCTTTGTTCATTTCCTTTTTGTATGCCACTAATTTTTTCTCTACTTGTTCCTCTATTTGTTTGGCTATGTTTGCCTGTGTTTCTTTAAGGGTTTTGTCTATTTCTTCTTTCTTTATCTCCAATTGACTGGCCAACTCTTTGAAAGATTTGTTCATTTCCTCCTTATGAGCCTCAAATAATTGAGCAAGCATGGCTTTAAGGTCATTTTCCTGTGCTTCTGATGAATTGGAGTATCCATCGATTTTGGGGTTTGCTGGTGAAGTCATGATGTCCTGATTTATGTTGGAAGTGTTCTTTCGCCTACCCCTGGCCATTGGCTTATCTGAGACCTTCCCTGTTTGTTTTTGGATTCTGCTGATCAGACTGGTACTGTCTCTCTCTCGAGTCTGGAGAATTCTTCAGGAAGTTGAGAGAGGTTCCGTGTCCTTAGTGTGTGCTGAGGACTAGCTGTACCTGTGGGAGGAAAGTACGCAGGCGCAAACAGAGGCAAATGCAAGCGTGCGTGCGTGTGTATATGTGTGTGTGTGTGTAAGTGGGTGTGGGCGTGTGTCTCGAGGGACAGAGTGATGGCTAATGTTGTACCCTTGAGTGTGTGGGAGGGGCTCTGCATTGTATATGTCGCAGGCGCTAGTGATGATCGCAGCGCAATTTCTGGCATTAACTGCCTTAACTCCTCAATTAGACCCACAGAGCAGGAACTTCAATGTTCCAAGTGCCCCTCTGTTTCCCAAAGTGGGTATATGGGTGGGAGGGGGTTCGATGCCTGGCTTCTGTTTTAGAAGGACCCAGGATCAGTGGAGCTGCAGATTCTCAAGGGTGCACTCATTTACAGGCAGGACACTTGGCAGAGATCGGCGTATCTGGGCTCTCGGCTCTCTGGTTTGGCCCTGCTTCTTTGATGTGCTCCGCCAGTTCCGTGCTGCTGTCACTGCCAGGTTATGAGGTCTTGCTGCAGCTGGAGATTTCAGGGTGTTCACGTCAGTATGAATCGGGGTAACCAGCCTTTCTGTTGTCTGGTTTGGCCCTGGTTAGTCTTAAACTGGAGGGCTGATGTGCCCCACCAGCTCAGTGCTGCTCCGCCGCCAGGTTAGAAAGTCCCGCTGTAACTGGAGACTGGGTTGCTAGTCCAGATGCTTTCTGGGAAGTCCTGGGGTCTCTTCACTGTGCTCTCCAAGCTTCGGAGGCCCAGCGCCTGGTGTGTCTAGCTTGTATGGCATTTCTGTCTGGTTTTGGTGAGTATATAGCGTATTCTCTGTCACTGTGGAATTGGGCGGGCCGTACAGTCAGTGATCGCGATCCTGCGGAGCTACTATGGTGTCTAGCAGACTTGGGCCCTGGGAGGATGGTGCAGCCGCCGCACGAATCTGGGGCTCCAAGACACAGTACTCCTGGCCTTTGCAGATAAAGGGCTTGGGGCTCTGCCTCAGTGGCTGCAGGCCCCAGGCAGTTAGGTCTGCGCTGAGAAAGGCGAGTCTGAGAAAGGCGAGTCCGCTGTGCTGAGGAGGAGGGAGGTCTGGGGGAGGGGAGTGCCCAGTGATCAAAGGATCATTTCTCACCTTCCCCAAACAAGTCCCTGGGTGACCCGAGACCAAGGTTTTTCACCTCCCGCGATGTTCCCTGTTGTTTAGAAACTCTCTCCGTTGTTTTCCTGGCTTCAGAAGTTCTTCCACTCATCAATTCAGAACTTTATCTCTTCCACAGCTCTGAAATTGTGTGTGCTAGTCGCCATCTTGGCTCCGCCCCCCCTAAAGGTTTTTTTAAGGCTAGAAACACACAAATACTTGATCAGATTGTGCCTAACACTTATTTTTAAAAAATACTTCTAATCTTCTTCATCAAATCAACTTGTATTCATTTTTGGTAGTTAACAAACTGTCCAAAATTGACTTTAAAGAATGGTAAACATTTATTATACCTTAGGTTTCTCCAAAAGTCAAAAATTGAGATAACTCACTGTTGGGTAGCTCATCTTTGCTTCATGATTACAAGCCACAGCTGAAATATTTGAAAGTTGCAGGCTGGAGTCATTTGAGGTCCATTTGCATGAATACCTTTGAAGTCTGATACTGTTTGTTACTGGGGGTGGGAGGACTGGCAGTGTCAGTGAAAAACAAAATGCCTATGTTTCCATTTGGATAATTACATTCCAGGAGATATGAGAGAAAAGAGAGGAGTATTTAAGGCAGAATATGAAATTGTGGGGAGCATCTTAGAAAACAAATTCACAGTATGAGACTTTAATTACAGAGGCCAATTAATGTTAGATTATTTGTTTCTTATAATTAAATTGCACAGTTCGCACCACACCTGCATGGTTAGTTCGTCGTCATCTGTACAAAATCTATAGTATGGGTAAGCTTTTAGCACATGTATCAATCAAGGTATTCAAGAGAAAATGATAAGATTGTAAGATAGATGACGGATGCGTAGAAGGATGGAGGAATGGATGAATAAATAGATAGATGCTTTTCTACATAAATGTAACAGTGAAGAACCAATTCAGAAGACAAAATGATAGAAATCCAGGCAATGTACTGCTTGAATTCTGAGCTTGAAATGCGTGTAGTCGGTAACCATGTTAAACACAGAAGAGCTCATGATGCCATCTAAACTTGAATTGTGGGGCTGGCCAGATCTGGCAGCTTGGGCAGGATTTACACATTGTAGACAGAAGGCAGAATTCCATCTTTGGGAAACTTTTCTCTAAAGGCCTGAAATGTATTCAATCAGAGTCATCCACAAGGTCAAGGGTAAGCCACATCCCTTGTGGATGTTATTCCCATCAATGCTGTAATGTAACAGCATTGTCTCACCTAGAACTGATTATTTTAACTTAGAAATTATAATACAGTTGCAACATTTCTTCCTTCACTTTCCTTTATCCAAACCCTCCCGTATAACCCTAGTTGATCTCTTTCAAATTTATGAATTATTTTATATTGTTATTGATTTTACATTTGTAATTGTTATTTAATACATATATTTTATATTATACACATGCACACATATGTATATACTCTTAAATATAAAGTGCTCAGTTATATAATGTTCCTTGTGTGGATCTTCCACTGCATATTAGACAACCAGTTGGTGTACATTTTAATGGGGAAGGCTGTTCTTCCATTCCCAGCTTTCCCCAGTCATCCATAATATAGTATTTTCTGTACATTTGAGGACTCGTGGGCTTTTCCCCATCTACTTTGACATGTCCTCTTGTGTTTTAATTGTTCACTTCACATTTGAGTCATCTTATTTGTGATACCTTATAGGTATAGCTTCTGACGTTGCTAAAGGACACCATCTCACAGCAAAGTCCTTGATCCTCTGGCTCTTGCAACCGTTCTGTCCCTCTTCTCCAGAATGTTCCCTGAGCCTTAAATCAAAGCATTTTTTTGTAGACGTATCCATTGGGACACAACTCTGATTTTGATGGGTTGTGGTTTTCATTAGTGGTCTCTCTCTGTCTGTTGCAAATAGAAGTGCCCTCGGTGAAGCACAAATGCTACACATATCTGTGGATATATTGACAAATGTTAATTGATTGTTAGGGATTATGCTGGTTTAGTAAAGTAGTGGTTATATATTCTTCTCTAAATAACATAACTTCACTAGCACTGATTAGTTAGCTATGGTTCCAGCACCAAGCATGGTTTTGCTCATGTGGAGTGCTCATGAGGCTAGTTAGAGAGCTATTGGTTAGTCCCAAGGTTTACACGCCACTACTTCACCCGTGGAGCTATTATGCCATGGTACTTATTGATATAGTTCATAGGCATCATAGCTGACTGGGACCGTTGGTTGCCTCTCTCCTTTGGAAGCCTGCGTGGTGCCTTCTAGTACCACAAAAGCTAGTTGTAATAAAGAAAACGTTCAAGGAAGTTCCACCTTAGGTAGCCCAGATCCTTTTGAGCTTTTTCTATTCCAGACCCTGCTGCTCCCCCCGCCATTTTTTTTCCTGAGCAATTTTTACACAGCCCTGGGTATATGTATATGTATTCTCATGTATATAAAAAAAAAGCCTTTACTAACAATAAATAACAAAATAGTATTAAAATGACCTTCAGCAACTGTGATAATATGCAGATGTGGATTCTTCAGCCCATGGGCTAGTTCTTAATTTAGAAAATAATTTTACTTCTCAGATCCCTCTGACCCTGCTCCAACATTAATGTATGTCCTATAGTGTAGGCACTGTCATTCACTATGCCAGAGGGCTTCCACTGTCTTCTGGAATCTGGTAGAGCATGACCAGAAAGAAACACACACAAAAGAGAGAGATGAGATAATCTCAGCTATTCACTCTTCTGATCTTTCAGAAGATTGTTTTTTCCCTGAGAGCCTCATCATCGGTGAACTTACAGAATGCCTTCCCTTTTATCACTACATTCCACAAAACATCACTAGGGAAAAAGCAAGTTACCTTTCAAGAATTACAGCAATTGGCTCCGTCTCACATCATGGTGCCTTGATGAGAAACAGCTGGTATGTAAGAGTAGGGGTAAGCTTGTCTGAAGGCTCACTAGTTATTCACTTGTTACTTCATTCTGCGTGTTTCAAGGGATATCATCTATAAATATGTGGTATAAATATTTGAAGTGTATTCATTATAAGTTGTCAATATTATCATAGGTCAAGTTAACAGAGAATAAACCTAAAAGGTGTAAACAGAAGAAGTGATCCTCCCTTCTCATGATTTTATCAAGTAATTCATTTCAAGAGTATGTGCTTCTTGTTCTGGAAACATAGAGCCCGGGGAAGTTAGAAGTCTTTACCTAGGAACAAATGGTTCTACTAAGGGATCAGGGATAGCATTGCATTAGATGTTAATCAGGGAATAAAAGATAGCTATTCTGTACTATTCACTGAACCATTAGGAACAGAAAGACTTCATCCTACTGAATTGTTAATTGATCTCAATTACCCAATGGAAATATCTTGGTTATCTGCAATGATAGCAAAAAGAACAGTGGCTGGAACTTGTGAGATTGTAAGGGCTCCTTTCAGAGTTCCTTTACACATGGCTGTGGTCAGTGGAAACAACTTAATGAGAATAAAAATCAATAATACATTCATATTCTTGGCTGTGGGAATACAGCTCAGTGGTGACAAGCAAATGCAAGGCAAGGATTTAAGTTCAATCCTCAGTTCTGAAAAATTCATACTCTATAGGCTTAGTCACACAGAAGGATTAAATGCTAGTCAGGTTGATAATAAGTATCAAAGGGGATCATACAACTTCATATCAAGTACACTAGCAAAGCTTAGAGCTCTCCTCTTCTGGTAAATATGTGACTAAATTTATCCCACACTGATGTGGTAGCTGCCCAGGTCATCTGTGTTTCCTGTGAAGAAGGACATGGATTACTCATCCAAAGGAGTGTCAAGAACTGATTAGCCTGCTCTTTGATCACCTCCCCCCTGAGGGGGGGAGCAGCCTTACCAGGCCACAGAGGAACACAGTGAGCTACTCCTGATGAGACCTGATAGTATAGGATCAGAAGGAAGGGGAGGAGGACCACCCTTATCAGTGGACTTGGGGAGGGACATGGAGGAAGAAGGGGGAGGGAGGGTGGGGGTGGGAGGAGAGAAGGGAAAGAGCTACAGGGGAATACAAGGTGAATAAATTGTAATTAATAAAAATTAAAAAGAATGTGTTTAGAGGTACAAAAGGGCTAGGATACTCTGGTTATTCTGTCCATCAGATATACTCAGCCACTTTGCATCTTCTCTTCACTCTAAGATCCTCCCTTGCTTGTGGTTTCTGGTCATAGCAATTGATAGAAATCATATCAATTAATAGAGGCAGGAAGGGACACACAGGCAAGTGCCATGGTCTCTACTACACATCACAGATTTTGTGTCCCTTGAGCATCACAATATTGTCAGAAATTTCTCCTCTTTCTAGCCCTAGGGTGCTTCATCATCCTTCATCCTCAGTTTTCCTAAATCCCCACCACAAATCTAAATTGTGCCTTCATCCAACTCTCTTCAGTCTATTTATGACAGGAACATCATTCCAGAAGGTGACCTGTTACATTTTAATAAGGCTTATGGTCACATTTAACCTACCAACCTACTATTCCTAAGACCCGCCTCTGAAGCCACTGTACGCACATGAACCTGGTTAACTTCTGACACAATACTCTAGAATCTGGCTGGGTCTTCAAGGGATGAGAGGTAGTTTCATAAAATATCAGTATTTCAGAGAGCTTAGTACGCTCTTTATCCCTTTCAAATTAGGCATGATTCCAAGGACCAAAAGGCAAAGCCAAACATGTCATAATTATAACAGCGACAGAAGTTATAAGGAAAAGGGATCTTAGGTTATCATACTAACATATAAAAACAATAACATTATAAAGTTTGTTTCTCATAAACAGCCACAGAGTCTAAAAGAAGATACTACAGTTCTAAGAAAGCAGCAAACTAAGTCGATAAGATAGATAACCCGATAAACATTTAACATTGCTAAGAATTCCAGGCTAATTTAAAAATCCATTTAAGAGAAAATTAATTCCAGAGAAAATTAATTCCGGGACTGCAGTGCGATGTTCTCAGTAAACAGCTGGGTGGAGCATGCCTGCTGGGATGCAACGTGCCATGTGGGACCTCCCAAGCCACCGCCTGCTCAGCAACTGCTAGCATGGTGGTGTAGGTACTGAGGACACAGATGAAATCACATAAAGATATCTGACTGAAAACATGCTAAATATTTTAAATAATGCATCTTCTTTCTGAACACAGAAGTGCCTTGATCTTAGTGAGTGCCCAAATTTTCCCTACCCCCCATCCAAGCTAAGCAGCAGGAAGAACCTGAGGGTCCTCATTAGTTGCCTCTAATCATGAGTTTCTATGAAAGCCAGAGCTGCAGAGGCATGAACTGAGCACCATCACTGTGTTGAAACATTTCTGAAACAAACAAGCTGTAACTACAGAGAATAATGATTCTTTAATTAAGCAGGTGGAAAAATAATCCATGATTTATTTAGACTCCTGTTTTCTATATAAAAATCAGCACTTCCAATGGGAAATAAACTTGGTTGGGAGCTGACGTCTGTTAAAATGTGTCAAAATGGTGGTTCCTCTATATGGGTTCTTTGGAAGGGTTTCAAGAGTGGACAATGCATATGGATAGATACATGTGTAAGTGATGGAAAATTTTGACATTGACACAGTGATCTTAAGAACCAAAATCAAGAACTGGGGAGAGAGTGAAGTGGTTCAAGTAACGATTGTGTGAGACAATGCACCCTGATCATACTAGCTTTCCATTCCTCCTCCTGGGTTCACCTTCACACCTTTCTAGCCCCCATGCACACACACCCCTCCACAAAAAAAAAAAAAAAAAAAAAAAAAAAAGGAAAATCCCCATCAAGTACAATTTGTGTTGCCTATATACTCACTAGAGCATGGTCAAACTCTCTGTGGCCAACGCCTTAAAGAAAACTGAATCCGTCCCTGCCACCCGCACTTGCCAGAAGCCATCAGCTGCGAAGAGCTACACTTCAGCACCTTTATGCAAATTTGAAGAACTTTCTTCAGTAGCTTCATGTCTGGAGTGTTTCTTTGGGAGTGGTGGGATCGGAAGCCTTCAATGTCTCTCATTCTCATCTGTGAGTCTGCCGTGGACATCAACATGTTTTCCAGCTGAAGTACAGATCACGGAAGTCTTCTGAGGAGACTTAATCCAGAAAACGAACCATTCTTTTACCTTGGATAGCTTCTTGTTGCTCAGATTCAGGGTTAAAGCGCAGTTGGGTGGCATATCTCGAGGTAGGACCTGCGGCTGTACACACCACCTTGCCCTCAGCGCTAGCCACCCTGCCAATACCGCAAACAGGACCATCATGTTTGCAACCCTTCGAAACAGAGCTGCAGGCTCTCTTCCCCACACCAGAGTGAGTAGGCCAAGGGCTAGCACCAGTGTGCTTGCTGGGCCTGTAGGCAGAGCAATGGCAAGGACCTAGCCCCAGCAGCCAACAGATCATGTCTTCTTGGTCACAGCATGCTCCTGTGTGCCCTTAGCTGCGCTCCCATGCCTTTTCCACCCATGATTATATCTGCTGCATCTCTAGTTCCACTCCTCTCTGCAAAGCGCACCTCTCACTCCATTCTGCCATTTTTTTTCTCAGCTCCAAAACTCTTCTCCCATTTCTAGCATTCAAAATTAAAATACAATGATATCATTTCCCACTTAAAAGGTTGCTGGTCACCACTGAATTACTGAGGCTCATAACAGATATTATATGAAAGAGGCTTATCGGATGGAGACAGAGAGGGGGGGAGAAGGAGCGAGAGAGAGACACCCGGGGAGGAGAGAGGGCACCCGGCAGAGAGCAAGAGAGCACAAGAGCAAGAGCAAAGAAGAGTAAGAGAGAGTGGTAAGAGGCAGGAGTCCATTTATAGCACCTAGCAGGTGCATCTGCCTGGCAGGCGACACATGATGACCTCATAAGTTACTAGGCAACCCAGAAGCAGGCTGCCTAAATACTAACAACCACCACCATGTGAGTGCCACATTTTCACCTTTGTGGATATTTTGCCATTTGGGTCATGGTTGTGCTTCATAAGTGTCACAATTAATAACCTGTATAGGACAATTAATTGCTCTCCTCCCTTAGCAGCTTGCTGAGTAATCTGGGGTATTGCAGAAGCTAGACTGCAGAGAGAAGGCTTTCCAGTTAGGTCCTGCACAAGTAATCTAAGTCCCATCTTAAATGTGTGGTCTCTTAAGCTGTAGGTGCTTACCTTCAACCTCTGAGAGGTTACCTGCAAATGTCATTATCTATACAGATTTTTATGGAATGCATTCTTCTCTGTTTTTGTAAGTATTTTCCTACACTCAAGCATGATAATCATGAGTATGAAAATCTGTCAAAGTTCTGTCTTAGAATTTTTATATTTGCAGAAATTTGCCCTAAACGTGACTAAACTCACAGAGATGAGAGAGCAGCTCTGAGGATCAGTTGATATATTTTGTTTTTCAGAAGAAATTTTATTAGTGCCATACCTTTGCCCTTCCTAAAAAGTCAAAATTTAAAAGATATAAAAAATAAAGACAAAGAATAGAAAATAGTGAAGATATTTAATAAATTTAAGATTCACGGCACTGTGGCACACTGTCTTTTATCCCTCAGCCACTTCTAAACAGAATATAAGAAACATATGAAAGACTGGATACTGAGTTACAGGCCATGAGTATGACTATGACTCATGATGAACACTCATGATGAACTCTGATGAACACCACGGTGAATGACATCACACAAGCTGCCATCCCATTTCTAAGAAATAACCAGAAATGGGAAGCAATTGAGAAAATTGTCTGCAATGTCAAAGGCAGTATAATGATTTAAATATTAAACCCTAGATATATTAAAATTTCCAAAAAGTAGCCAACTTACAGAGGAAGCAAAAACCTGACACACCAATGTCTTTAATTTTCATTAAATTATAACATTTAAAAATAACATTTAATCTCATTGGTGTACTAGAAGGGAGCTTAGGTTGGCTAAAAATTTTCTTGACTTAAAGGAAAGGTGTATGAGAGCCAAACAGCTAGATTTTATTTACCTCTCTCCTCAGCCCAAATATCTAATTTGATTAAAGTCATTATGGTGGTGGCAGGATAGGGAATTTGGGGACAAGACAATCACTCAGAAGGACAGCTTTCTTTTCTAGGCAATGATATCAATCCTTAGTGCCACTAGACATTTTCACATGACAGAGAGCAGTGCCTAGAAGTTGAGGGAAAAAAAAGTGATTTGCACAATTACCAGAAGATGAAATATATTCACACAGAGCCCTTCCCCTTACTTCAAGTTCAATTCCTCCATTTAATAGTTTAAAGTTTAAATTCCAATTCTTTTCAGAAAACAGGATAAAAATCACATGAGATGAAGCAAAGATATATAGTTTTGTTACCTTTAAAAGTAAATACAGATGGCAAGCAGAGCTAGTTAGTGTACTTGATATGGTCTAATTTTAAGGGGAAAAATATCACCTTAAAATAATTTGAACAAAAATCTTAATTAGTTGAAGGAACTGCTCAAGATACAATTCTGAACTACGGAAAGACATAAAGTAGTTTGAAACCTATATTCACTTCACCCCCTTGGTACCACATACATAGACCTCGATGTGATAAATTTGTTAATTTTTCAACTGAATGTTCAAACTCCCCACATACAGCTTGATGTTAAATTACAGTAAAAGAGTGCATATAATGGAATTCTATAGGTTCTCTGTGATGTTGCCAGTCAGATATGAATGCCCTCTCTATGCCAGGTGCAATGCTCATTGCTGCACTGAATTTAAGCTGTGATAGTACTTTGGTGTATTTGACCTGTGGTGGATCACCTTAAATGAATTTATCAGAATTCTGTGGCAAGAAAATGAAAAGAACAAATCATTCCTGACAGTAGTAAACCAAGCCTGAGCCCTGATTGATTAGACTCACAGTCGTCCTCAAGACAGGCTTTCCTCCAGTGTTCACTATGAGAACATTAATAATAATAAAAAAAAATATCCCAGGAAGGGTCAACTCTAGACTGCTGCCGAACTATAAAGAAAACATAGGTCATTCTTCTACAGGTTTTTGCCAGCCACCATTAGTCACCTTTTTCTTCCAGAGCATGTAGTACATTTCTTGCACCTCCTGTGTTTGGTATTATTCTTCATAGTCGATATATATTCTCAGAAACACCGGGATTCATGTTTGCTTGAACAAATCTTATATATCCTATAGATTATATTTCTTATAATACTCTTCCTTCTCTACTTTGTGCTTTTGTCTACTCAGGACCCTCTAGTACACTGCTTATCAAGGTGAGGAATATATAAAAAGCTAAATGAAAATAAATCAAAGCAAGGATTTGGGGATCTTTCTCAGAAACTTATACATTAGCCAAGAACGTTAATCTAGGACAATCATTTCCTACAAGTGATGTAGATACTTTCAGTGCACATTGAATATCACTTGCTCTGATGGCTGGCATATCAAATTGTGCTCTGCAGACCAAGAGCAAAACCATGACTTTGATGTTCATCATTGAGCAGAATTGTGGGTTTCTGACAAGATCTACAGAATGCTTTTCTCAAGCACTGTCATAGAGTCACACTACACAACCATCAAGAATAATTAGTTATTCCTACAGGTCACCTTCCAAATAATCCTGACACCTATTCTGTTTACCTGCCATTGTTTTGGGCTTATGTTGCTTCAGCTAGCACTTGGATACTTGCAGTACTTTTGAAAAACTAACCACCATTGTATAGATTCCATAAATAAATGTTGGAGACAATTTCCTCACTTTTTGAATCCAGCTACAAGTCAAGAAACAACTCAAGAAACAACTCATGGTGGAGAGGTTGTGGAGAAAGGGGAACCCTCCTCCACTGCTGGTGGGAATGTAAACTTGTATAACCACTCTGGAAAGCAATCTGGCGCATTCTTAGATGACTAGGAATAGCACTTCCTCAAGATCCAGCCATACCACTCCTAGTCATATATCCAAAAGAAGCTCAAGTACACAATAAGGACATTTGCTCAACCATGTTTGTAGCAGCCTTATTTGTAATAGCCAGAAGCTGGAAACAGCCCAAATGCCCCTCAGTGGAGGAATGGATGCACAAATTGTGGTATATCTACACAATGGAATATTACTCAGCAATAAAATACAAGGAAATCATGAAATTTGCAGGTAAATGGTGGGATCTGGAAAAGATCATCCTGAGTGAGCTATCCCAGCAGCAGAGGGATGCACAGTATATACTCACTCATATAGACATATAATATAGGATAAACCTACTAAAATCTATACACCTAAAGAAACTAATCAAGAGGGAGGACTCTTGCTAAAATGCTCAATCCCTATCCAGAAAGGCAAAGAGGCTGGACATCAGAAGAAGGAGAAAAGAGGGAACAAGTCAGGAGCCTGACACAGAGGACCTCTGATAGACTCTGCTCTGCAGATTATCAATGCAGATAGGGCAACCTTTGAGCGGAGTACAGGGAATCTTAGGAAAGAAGAGGGAAACAGTAAGATCTAGAGAGGACAGGAACTCCACAAGGAGAGCAACAGAACCAAAAAAATCTGAGCACAGGGTCTTTCCTGAGACTGATACTCCAAACAAGAACTATGCATGGAGATAACCTAAGACCCCTGCACAGATGTAGCCCATGGCAGTTCAGTATCCAAGTGGGTTCCATTGTAATAGGAACAGGGACTGTCTCTGACATGAACTGATTGGCCTGCTCTTTAATTACCTCCCCCTGAGGGGGAAGCAGCATTACTGGCCACAGAAGAAGACACTGCATCCACTCCTGATGAGACCTAACTGACTAGGATTAGAAGGAAGGAAAAGAAGACCTCCCCTATCAGTGGACTTGGAGGAGGGGCATGCATGCAAAGGGTGGAGGAAGGGAGGGATTGGGAAGGGAGGAAGGAGGGAACCACAGGGGGAATACAAAGTGAATAAAGTGTAATTAATAAAGAATTTTTTTAAAAAATTAAAAAAAAAGAGAATTATGACAGAACAGATCAGAGAGTGCTCCATTTTCAACTTCTTGGCTTTAATAATGATGATGGTGATGATGATGAAGACAATGCTGATGAAGAAGATGATGAAGATGATGAAACAAAACTAACACATTGAGGAGAACTGACATGAACTCTTTTTGAAAGTCCAGTAGAAGTCTGTGCTAAATATCACCTGGTCCTGTTTTGTTTTTTGTTTGTTTTCTTTTTGTTTTGTTTTGTTTTGTTTTGTTTTGTTTTTGGGGGGTTGGTAGAATTTTAATTACTGCATCTACCTTTTTTTAAGGGTTATATGTATTTTTTAATTGATTATCTGATATTGGTTCTATATTTTATGCACATAGCCATAAATATTTGCTGGTAAAAGATCACAGGCAAAAGGTCATTTCAGAAAGCATCATCATCATCATCATCATCATCATCATCATTTTTAAAAATCCAAACAACTATTAATTTTGTAAATAAAATAATGGAAAGAGATCTATGCTGAATATGCTTGTGAAGGACACGCAAGCATTAGTTCTGGTGTTCTCAGATTTTCAGGTCAGTGATCAGCAATGGCTGTGAAAATGTGTCCCAAGAAAGTAGACTGCACAGCCTGTCAAGCCCCTATCTCTTTTGGTCTGTACTTCATCATGGTTTTGCTTTGTTTTTTTTTTAATGTTTTCATAATACATTCAGATCATTTTTGGAAGGCTGGGTGTGTTTGTTTACAGGACAGGTTTAAAGGGGTATGGAATTTTCTTCAATGAATTTCTAACATTAGTGAGTTACAGCAAGATTCTATTACTTTTTTACAACTTCAAAAGCTCAAATTTGAGAACAATTACAAAGCATATAAAGTGGCAAATATGAACAAAATAGAATGATATATGTATATTTATAAAACCAATAATGTGCATGATTTCAGGGTTTGTGTTTATCATTTACTCTTAGATAACAAAATTGTTTTATATAGAGAGAGACTATATATACATAGAGAGAAAGAGAGACTATATATAATTTTATATATCATATATTTTTAATATATATATATATTATATATATATAATCTTCCTTGGGCAAGACTATGTTTAACAACAGTTAATGGAAAATAGAGACATGGATTTGAGAATAAACAAGGAGGAATATATTGGTGGGTTGGGGGGTTGTTTAAATGAGGATGCCCACAGACTCTTTTTTTTAATGGAACAATTATATTTTATATTTATTGTATATATATAATATCAATTATATGTCCCCACAGACTCTTACAGTTATACATGTGGCCCTCACTTGGTGGAACTCTTTTAGGAAGAATTAAGAGGTGAGGCCTTGTTGGAGGAGGTGTGTCACTGAAGGTGGGCTTTGAGATTCTAAAAGTCCATGCCATTTACAGTTTGCTTTTTCTCTGTCTGCCTCATGATGGTGGATCAGTTGTATGGACTTAGCTACCGCTATGGTGTTGTACCTCACTGCCCGTTGCCATGCTCCCCACCATGATAGTCATGCACTCTAGCCCTCTGAAACCTGAGTCCCCCAAATTAATGTCCAGCACCTCTCAAATTCCATCTTTGCTATTCAGGAAAGTTCTGGCAAATAATTGCTAGGAACAGTAAGAAAGCCACAAAGATGATGGGGTTTCCAAACACAAGCTTCACCAGGGCTTGCAAAGGGGTCTGTGAGCATGAAGAACAAAATTTTTGTTTTATGGAGGTCTGTCTTAAAGAGATAGCATATTTCTATTATTAAGCACAATTTCATAAACAAATAAATACGTTACAAATAGTGCAAATAGCACGGTATGACTAAGTTTATCAATACCACTGTGTCCCTACGTCTAAGTTCATTCACACAGTGTTTAAGCAATTTGAATGCAAATAAGTAATATGAATTTCCCAGAGAGAAATTATTGGCAAATTTAGAATTGTATTAAGAAATAAAACAACCAAGGGCAAGCGAAAATATCAGTGATGGCAATTATGTCAGTATACACCATTTTAGGATCTACAGCTGAAGGGATACCACTGGAAGCTTCAGCAGGATGAGCCTTTGATCATAGCAGCTTTTGAGGATTACAAAAATCTTCTCCCCAGTTTGATAGGCTGTTGGTGGTGGTACCCTTAGACATCCCTAAGCGCTTTTACTATGTGAATACATATGTTAAGACTTAACACTGCTGTTAACAAGAGAGACTTCCTGCAGGCTCTCAGAGTCTCCCAGTACACTTTCTGCAGGAAAGTATATTTAATTATAATGTGCGAAAGCTATAGAAAAAAATCTAGCTCGTTACCATTTTGTTGTCTAAAGCTAGACTGCAGCTTTCATTCAACAAACTAGTCTGTGAGGCAGTTCAATACAGGCATGCAGTAGCATAGTACACAAACAAAGAAAAATGTCCTCAAAACATATTCAAGTAGGACAGAATCAAGGGTGTTCCAATCAAATACTTTTAAATCTGTTAAAACAGAGATACCAGAGCAAGAAAAATAATTTCAATAGTTGAAAACGAGCATAAGAGATTCCCATTTCTTTTGACTACTCTAGTAGTAAATGCTTTTCCTCTTCAAGTGTTGACACAGAAAGAGAAATGTCACTGCCTCCTGCAGGACCACCTCATGTACTGTCTCTTCCTAGAAAAGAGAAGTTTTGTGTCAGGCAAAATATACTGTCACCCTGGTGACTGAGAAATTGCAAAAAAATGATTTCAAAAACAAGTGGACTGCATGTGGCCAGAGAAATTTCTACACATAGAATATTACTGCAGGAATTCCTAACCAAGTCTTGCCTTTTACAGATGATTTGAATCCAAGAAAAGAAAGCATATACCTCTAGACCTATTTTTGAATGCAGTGCTTCTCAAATAGTGTTATGCATGAACTTCCTTAAATTTGGATGCAAATTTGAGAAGTCTAGGATAGAAACCAGGCCTGCTTTTCTAACAGTAAATGCATGATGTACTTGGCTGTCTACGTTCTATTAGAGTTAGCAAGTTATTATTTTTCAGAAAATACATTGTTTTCTTTTTTCATGGAATAGAAAACAATCAGCCTAATGAAGGTACCAACTGCAGAATATTTGCTACTTGTACCTCTGACACAAGGCTGAATTTCAGAATGTATGAGAAATAATCCAAAAGCAAAAAAATAATTAAACTGTAGGTAATGGTAATGGACAATATATAAAGATCTGCATTGCACAAAGGAGGACAAGTGGGCAACAAGCCAATGAACTAAAGTCACAATCACGAATTTGCTAAAAAAAATAAAATAAAATAAAATAAAAATTAAAAAAAAAAACTCTACAAGTGAGATACTACTTTAGACCAATAAAAATGGCAACTATTCAAAAGATTAAGTAAAACAAGTATGGGTGAGCATGTGAAGAAAAGGGAACATATTCAAATTGTTGACGGCAATGTTAGTACCTCCTTTATGAAGAACACTGTAGAATCCTCTTTTCAAGTTCTCCAGCAATCCCAGTACTGGTTAGATAGCCAAAAAAACTGAAAGCAGCATGTCAAAAGATATTTCCAGTTCTCATTTTGTGGCAGAAGGCTTAAAAACTGCCAAAAAATTTTTTGAACTGTTCATTAACTGATGGATAAAGAAAATAGAGTATATATCACAGTGGGATATGTTTTAGCCATATCAAGAAGTAAATCCTCTCATTCACAATAACATCAAGCTCATTATGCTAAATGAAGTAGGGCCAGGTACAGAGACATCTGTACCAGCATGATCTCGCTCACATGCGGGATATAAAAAGGTCAGTCTACAATCGTTAGCAGTAGAGTGCATCTGGATGTTGAGAAGAGAATGAACAAAGGAGGGTGTACAAACCTTGACTCACAGACATTAAGTTACCATTCACTAACAACAATAAGTTCAAGCGACCTCAGGAAAATGTAGGTAGCAGTAGCATACAGTGTATTTGAAAAAGCGCAGGAAAGGTTTTGAAACTTTTCAACACAAATCTATGTCAAATGTTTAAGGACATAGAAATATTGACTTTGATTTGAATTAGCAGCCATTATATTCTCCACTCTTGGACATTCCTGACAGAAATGGCAGTTTTACTGAAGAATGTCCGCAATGATTCAGAAAAGGTTATTAGTTTTGCTTTGTCACCAATTCCAGGTAACTGTGTTTAATGTTAATCTCCTTGGCATTAACACATTAGTGTTGTCACAAGGTAAATTTCTTTTGAAATTGGCTTCAAAGCTAAACTAGCTGCCTTGTTTGTAGAAAATTCAGTTTACTTGAAGGAAGTATAATTTATAAATGGTAGTTATTGAGACTGGCATTTGGTAGACACAGTCTCCAAACTGAATAAAGTGAGCCCAGCATTTCAATGAAACAACTGACAGCATTTGTTGGCAATGATACAATCTGAGCTTCCAAGCAAAAGCAAGAACTTTGGGAAATTTATATCTGTTACAATTTTGACAGCTTCTCAATACAGACTCCTCTAATGAGATTAACAAATGTTACTGTTTAATAATGTATAATAAAACGTTTCAACATTTGGAGGAACTGCATAATTCAGTGGACCAACATTTTCCAAATGGCTAATGCATGATGCTACAGAATCAAGCATGGCTGGATATGCAGAGACGGTCTGAAGATTGTAATGTAGTGTTAATAGAGTGGAAATTTCACCCATATGGTTTCAGTTTCTTCATTTGTGACTGCTTTTAAGGAGTAGCTACCAGTATGGCTTCAGAGCAGCCTGGAAGAGACTGAGAAAAACAGCTTCCAGAAGCTGCTAAAATATTCCTGCCTCTCTTTTATAACTACTTACCTTTGTAGCATGGCCACTTCTTTTTTTTTTTTAATTCTAATTTAATTAACTCTTTTTATCATTTGTTACAACTTATTCAATTTGAATCCAGCTGTGGCCCCCTCCCTGGTCTCCTCCCAATCCCACCCTCCTTTCCTCTTCTCCCCTTATGCCCCTCCTCTGCCCACTTCTTTTTAACTTCAAGTGATATACCACACACAGAGAGAAAAGCAGATACATTCCTTCAACAGTCTTCTCCTGAGCCAGGCATTAAAAAAAAAAAAAAAAAAAAATGGAAACAAAGTAAAATCACTAATCTTTTTCTGGAAAGTCAGGTTGTTTCACACATGTATTTATTCATTAACAAGTAATGGCTTAATTATTGCTATTTTAAAATATTATAATAAGTAGTTTATTTTTTTTACATTAATGTCCAGTGCTGTCAGCATCAAGAATAATATATCTTACATTTAAAAACCTCCTTATCACTCTAACTAGCAGTGTTTTCAAAGCAAAGACTCATGACCAAACCTTTGGCAGAGTACAGGGAATCATAAGAAAGAAGGGGAGTTAATCTGAGGGGGAAAGGATAGGCACTGCACAAGGACCAAATATATCTGGGCACAGGGTCTTTTCTGAGACTGACATTCAACCAAGGACCATGTATGGATATAACCTAGAACCTCTGCTCAGATGTAGCCTGTGGTAGCTCAGTAACCAATTGGTTTCCCATAGTGAGGGGAACAAGGACTATTTCTAACAGGAACTCAATGACTGGCTCTTTGGCCTCCCCACCCCGCAAGGGAGGAGCAGTCCTGTTAGGCCACAGAGGAGAGCTTTGCAGCCAGTCCTGAAGATACCTGATAAAACAGGATCAGATGAATGGGGAGGAGGTCCCCCCTATCAGTGGACTTGGCAAGGGGCACGGTGGAGATGAGGGAGGGAGGGAGGGACTGGGAGGGAATGAGGGATCGGGATACGGCTGGGATACAGAGTTAATAAAATGTAACTGATAAGAAAAAAATAAAATTCAAAAAAAAATAAATAAAAACCTCCTTATCACCTTCAGTTTTTTTTTTTTTCCTTAAAGTTTCCAGAGATCAAAATGTCTGAGAACTACTGTTGCAGGCGATGCACGGTGTCCTTACTTGCCTGGGAATTCTGCACAGGTCTGTGTGTGGTCATCCATCCTTATAATGCCAGGTAAATCATGCATGCACTTCAAAGACGCCCTTCTGTCTTTCTTCCTCAACAGCTAAAATAGAACCTAGTTCCTATTTTCCCCAAGATGTATCAGGACTTCTGCTTTCACAGGTAGCAAGAATCTCAAAGAAGAAAGCTTAATCTACCCGTCTTTTTCCAGAATTAGAGTTTGAAAACATACCACATTTTAAAGAGCACCCTGAAAAAAAAGTCAAAATTTGAATACACCTTTAAACTTTCTGCTTAGCCCTATTTTGACTCTGGGTAAAAGCGTTTCCTCAGCACAAATTTGAAATTTTAGGCACATGGTATGAGCCACAAAGACAGTGAACAAAGAGGGTTTTCCTCAGGCAGTATCTCCAATGCCATTATCATCATCAGAATCGCTGCCTACTTCTTCCATCCACGCAGCATATATGGCACCTGACACTTAAGTCTTATATGTACTGTGTCATGCTAAATATTTGTAGTAAATTAATTTATACATAATAAAGTATAAGATGCAGGTGTGGTATCATTCCCAGGTTATAAAGATGACACGGAAAATGAGTGTTTGATTCGCTTTAAGTCCCAAGTCGATACTTGAAATGATGTCGTGCTAATACAATCCATATTGTCACTTTCCAGTGAGAGCACCTTATCATCAGAAGTAAAAGAGTGCGGGCAGAGATCTGAGAGGGCTTGCTTTCCAAGGGGTATTATCAACCTTATATATCTTTAAAGCACAGAGTACGAAAAAGGTTTGTATTCAAATCAGTGTTATGACTTGGATGACCTTACTCGTAGGTATCTTCATGATGTGATACAGGGTTTATTGGGATGATTTTATGAAATCATGCTGTTTTTTCCTCATGTATACATTTCTTTGTATGCTGTAATGTAAATAAAAACAAGTGTTCCCATCAAGGTTTTAGAAAGCAATTTGTACAAGTTTGAGTAATAAGTCACACATTCCCCTCACCAAAAAATCAAGGAGGTCTTTATCCTGTGAGTCTTGCACAAGAGATTCTGAGTTACACAGTAGACAATGTTTTAAAATACTATTTTTCAAGAAAAAAAGAAATGTTCAAGAAAACATTTATTTTATTGGCCCTCTATAAAAACTCAAAGCTTTACTGTTAGACAGTATGTCTGTGAAAGCATTTCTGAAATAAACTTAGGTAATATCACTTAAGCATGTTATTCTGGCAGACCTGACTTGAGACAGAGATTCTGTGAGAGGCTTAGAGAACTCAAAGCAATGAATAGTTAATATATTCTTAGCCTCTGTTACTGGTACATCAGCAGAGCTGATGGCAACTGCTGGCTCTCAGTCAACTCTTGATTAGACTTCCTGACATTGCCTGAAGAAGTGATATTATGTTTTGTTTATTAGAAAGAAATCCTAAAGTTGTAGATGCCAAACATTCAGGCAGCTGGCAAATCTGTTTTCAGAGTTTTGAAGCCTGTCACATTCTTGGCAAAGGAGGCATCCTAAACTATATGTAGGTGAATCGGAAGTGTGCACACAGCTCGGCCTCACTTTTCCTCTTGCTGAGACTATCCACAGTCCTCAGCAGACAAACATGAACCCCATGTCTAAGCCAAGGCCAAGTAATGCTGGTCCTGAAGGCACAGACTGCAAAAGAAAAGGCTGGGGTGATAGGTTATACCTCGTGAGGAGTAAAACACAGCAAAAACAAATACCATGAATAATTCAATTCAGTTTCCAGCGTGAGTAAGGAGTACAAGATGCTCAGGCTGCGAGTTCATTTCCATAAGCCTCCAAGCCTCTGTACCAGAAGAAGAGGTAGAGTTCTCAGTTACTCACAAGTCTGTTCAAGCAAACTTTGATAAAGACCTGAGAGAAATATTCATCTGAGACCATAACTGACATCATCATAACCACTCTTTTTCTGCTTTCTTATAAAGTGTGAGAGAACATTTTGTAGTAAATATTTTTCAGTATTACTAAACAATTTTGAGTCCATACTGAAGTATGTGTTTGAAACCACACTAACATAGATATGGTCTTAACAGTATGGGTTAAGATACAGAAATCACTTTTTAAATATTTACAAGTCTTTTTCAACGTTAATTTTTTTTGACAGTTTTGTACAGGCATATAATGCTCACCAAGCTCCGCACTTTCCTGAGGAGCTACAGGCAATGGATAAGTGCTGGGGAAGGGACAGTTTGTTTCCTTGAGAGTAGGGACTCCTGAGTAGAGACCATCTACTAGACCCACGCTCTAGGAGATGCTCCAACACCTTGGTACATACTGAAAACACTAATATCACATTTTTAAATCAATACGATTATTTGAAAAGAAAGAAAGAAAGCCTAAAACCTAAAAGATGCCAACGAATACATCACAAAACTTTGAAAACCTAAAGGAATAATATGCAAGTCATCACTAGATGATTTCAATCGATCATTCATATTACACACGAATAATCACATTTTATACTTGAGTCACACATAAGTCACATTTTATACTTCACTACTATTATTGTATTGGACTGGATGGCTAAGTCTATGCCTTTCCGTGATTAATTCAATTTATAAAAGAACAAGTTACTCTTAAAAGGATTATAAAATAACATATTTATGTGTGACTTCATCTGAATTCCAATTGAGGTGTTGTTGTGTCCTTAGTTTTGCCAATTATTTTAATTACATTTTATATTATTTTTTCAGCTTCCTGGAAATCGTGATTAAAAAATAAGTCTGGGAAACATGAACTAGTACAGAGTCCTCAAGATTAATTTAATCTACCTATCAACCTATCAACAGTTATCTCCCTAAGACAGCTGAGATTTGTCATAAGTGTTTGCATTAGAACACTATTGCTAAATCTAAAGAAAATCTGTCCATGTTAACTTTTTTTTCTATCCTTTGTTTAGACCAATAGATAATATTAAAGATTAAATTAAGTGTAAAAGAATTACATTCATTTGGGATGAATAAAATATTCATTTCTAATACCATTCCAACCACAATAGGTGGCTATTATTAAGAAAAAAATGTTAGGCTCTTGTTGGAGACAGTCTTCAGATGGATTTCATAAGTTCTGTGTTTCTGTAATAGCTAATCTTGCTTGTCACTTTAACACAGCTCTGAAGAAGGAATCTCAACTGAAGAATTGGCTTTATCAGAGTGGCCTGTGAGCATGTATGTGGGTATTTCTTGATTGTTAATTGATATAGGTGGCCCTAGCCAATCTACAGGAACCATCTCTAAGCAGGTAGAAGCTGACTGTTTAAGAATGATAGATGAGCCTGGGGATGAAATCAAGCAAGTATTCAATGTGCCTCCACGGATTCTGCCTCAAGTACCAGTCTTGAGTTCCTACTTTGACTCTGCTCGATGATGGTGTGTAATTTAAAATGAAATAAGCCCTTTTCTGCTCAGCATGTTTTCAGCCATGTTGTTTCATCACAAGAACAAAGATCAAATTAGAATATGTCTTGATACCAGTGGGACACAGCTTTAGCTGGGATAGACCAGCTGGTAGTGTTTTATGCAAGAACTGTGGATACATTTAGAACATCAGTCTAGACAATCACTGAGTGATAGACTTAGTGGGCTACTCTGGGACCCTAGAGAGAAAGAATGCTGAGAAGGCTGCCTCTCGAACTGGCAGCTGAACCTGGTGGGACAGAAGTCTCCTATGAAGTAAATGTTTTGGAAGCATGAGTGATGATAGTTTGAGGGCTTCATGAGGAGCAGCTGGTGGGACTGGAGTTGTAGAAGAGAAGGTGCAGCTTCATTTGCAATGGAGATCCTAGCTTATTCAAGTCGCCAGGACTATGGAATGGCTATGAAGAACAGAGGCATTGTTGAGTAGAGTTAGCCTACGCCTTCCAGATAAATTGTGTGTGCAGATGATAATGAGACTGAAGGAGCTTCCCCAGCCCTTTGGAGCCAAGGATATCATGACTGTCTCCCCAATAAAAGAGATGGAGGTACAGGGTTTGGCTTGAGGTTGCATTAATCTGATTGTTTTTAGGCTCTGGAGTATAATTTGTTTTGTTTTGTTTTGGTTTGGTTTTTTGCTTTGGTTTGTTTTATAAGAGAGCAATTATGGAACTTTGATCTTAAAAATAATTTGGGATTCAAAGTCATCAGATTTTTTTTTTTTCTTGCTGAAATCTGTCCCTCTGGTTTTAAAGCAACCCACCTCTTCCTTTGGAGAAGAAAAGCAGACAGGCTTGTGATAGATTGAAGCTGAACCGCATTTAGAACCCAGAAACAGAAAGGCAGGTATGGCATACACTCAATAATAACAGACATTAGTCATATAATATAGACAGACATCTACAGACCTAAAGAAGCTAAACCCTGAAGAGGACCCTAGGGAGAATGCTTACATCACTTTCAGAATGTTAAGCAAGATAGACACCAGAAATGGTGGAAGAGAGGAAACAGGATGGGAGTCTGGTATAGAGGGTCCTCTGAAAGGATTCACCCAACAGGGAACCAAAGCAGATGCTGAGGGCCAAACTTTAGACAGAGCACAGAGAGTCTTACGGAGGAAGATAGGGATGGGAATAGAGTGACATGGAGGAAACAGGAGCCCCAAAAGGAGACCAACAAAACTAAAAGATCTATGCACAGGACCTCCTGTAGAGACGGATGCACCAATGGAAGACCAGTCATGGAGAGGACCTAGACCCCCTGCTCAGATGTGGCTAATTGGCAGCTCAGTTCCATGTGGATCTCTGAGTGAGGGGATCAGGGGCTTCCTCTATCATGAACTCAGTTGACTGCTCTCTGATCACTCACCCCTGATGATGCAGCCTTGCCAGGCCACAGAGCGATTTTGATCCAAATAGTCCTGATGAGACTTAACAAGTTATGGGTAGATGGCAATAGTGGAGAACTTCTCCTTTCAGTGGACTAGAGGAAGGTGATGAGAGTAAGAGGGAGGGAGGGTGGGACTGGGGGAGTTGAGGGAGGGGGCTACAATCAGGATATATAATGAATCAATTGTGAAGAAAAAAAATAATAAACCCTGCTAGCCCTTCTTACTGGTGGGAGAGCAGACTCTTCACCTCACCTGGCCAACATAATGGAGCTGGCCCTGGTGGCAAAGGCACCAGTGAGCCAGCCTCTAGGATATGGCAGCAGAGACTGACCCAGTCTACTGCCAATAGCAGCACTGGATGACCTAGCCAGAACAGTACTAAAGAGTTCATCCTGGTGGTGCAGATAAGGAAAAGAGAGCAGGCTGACCTGCTCAGCTACCATCCAGGCCCAGCTACAAGGCTTTAATTTCACCCACCCAAAATCTACATCATCTATGAGCTGTTGGGGGCATGTGTGAAGAAGGCCCAGTCCAAAGCTTCAGGATTTCCATGACACATGGCAATTATGGAATAACTGGGAGGAGTCCCAGTGAGAATCCAATACTGATGGTATCCCAGAAACCAGAGACCTCAAACCAAACCAAAGACTCATTGCAATGAACATTTGGAGGTGAATATGTGTGGACAGAGACATACACTGTAGGACACACTGTCACATACTACAGCCTCCACAGTGAGATGTTTTGTACTATATGAATTTTGTTTGTTGGTTGGTTGGTTTGTTAGTTAGTTAGTTAGTTTGTTTGTGTGTGTGTTTATTTTTGCGGGGTAGGCTGCAAGGGCAAAAGGCAGATATGAGGAGATGCTGAGATGAGCAGGATTGGGATGCATGATATGAAACTCACAAAGAATCAATAAAACTTTAAAAAGTAATAATAAGCTCTGACCCCCTTGACCTGAAACTTGCAAGTGTTTCATTATACTAGAAATTATATCAAGAGTTTTCTTTTCTTAACTTTCCATTTTGTTTTGTTTTTCCTCTTTAGTACATACTTCCTTATGGGAAAAATAGAGAGTAATGCTGAGCAAACATCCATAAATATCCATAAATATACCACTGCAGATGAGTGTAATCCTGGGTACAATGGTGGTAATAAAGGCCTTTGATATTCATAATTATTTATGCTTTGCTCATTTTTTTAAAGTAGGCATCTAATCACCATCTTTGATTTGAAGCTCTACTACAGAGCTGTAGTAATAAAAACCACATGGCATTGGCATAATAACAGACAGATCGATTGATAGAATCTGATCAAAGACACAGAAGTAAATCCACTCCTAAGGGCAGCTGATTTTTTACAAAGAAGCCAAAACCATACAGTGGAAACAGCATCTTCAACAAATGGTGCTGATATAGCTGGATATTTGCATGTAGAAGAATGTAGATAGATCCATAGCTATCACCCTGCACAAAAGTCAAGTCCAAGTGGATCAAAAATATCAACATAAAACCAGATACCCTGAACATAACAGAAGAAAAAATGGGGAAGAGTCTTGAATGCATTGGAACAAGACAGCTTCCTGAACAGACCACCAACAGTTCAAGCCCTAAGACTGACAATGAATAAATGGGAACTCATGAACCTAATAAGCTTCTGTAAGGCAAAGGACACTATCATTAGTACAAAATACCAGCCTAAAGAATGGGAAACTGTCCATCAATCCCACATTTGACAGCTAATTCCCAAATATATAAGGAACTCAATAAAGTAGACATCAACAAACCAAACAACCCAATTAAAAATGGAATACAGATCTAAACAGATCATTCTTAACAGAGAAATCTCAAATAGCAGAAAAAAAAACAATTAAAAGCTGTGCAACATCCTTAGCCATCAGTGAAATACAAAAGACATTAAAATGATTCTGAGATTCCATCTTATACCTGTCAAAATTGCTAAGACCAAAACCACAAGTGGCAGCTCATGCTGACAAGAATGTAGAGCCAGGGAGTGCTCCTCCATTATGGATGAGAGTGCAAATTTGTACAACCACTTTGGAAATCACTATGTTGGTTTTTCAGAAAATTGAAAATTAGTCTACTTCAAGACCTAGCTATACCATTCCTAGGAACATCCAAAAGATGTTCCATCCTACCGCAAGGACACTTACCCAAGTATGTTCATAGCAGCTTTATTCATAACAGCCAGAAACTGGAAACAAGCTAGATGTCCCTCTACCAAAGAATGGATAAAGAAAATGTGCTCCACTTACACAATGGAGTGTTACTAAGCTATTAAGAACAAAGATATCATAAATTTGCAAGCATATGAATAGAACTAGAAAAAAAAATCAACCTGAGTGAGGTAACCCAGACTGAGAAAGACAAACCTGGAGAAAGTTTTTAAACAATTAAAACTGTCTTTTAATTAATTAATTAGTTTTATTTTTTCCTTTTTTTTTTTTTTTGAGGCAGGGTTCTCTGTGTACTACATCTGAGTTCTCTTGAACTCATGATGTAGACTATTTATATGAACTCATTTTTATGAACTCATAGATCTGCCTGCCTCTGCCTCATAAGTACTGGGAAAAAAGGCATGCACCACCACTGCCCAGTTAGAACTGTGTTTTATAGAGTGATATTAACATGTGATCTTAGAGACAGGAAAAGGTAACACTTTGACAATGGTATGTTTGTATGCCAAATGACAAGGGGTAGACATGTGATGGCTAATCTTTGTGTCATCTTTATTAACCTAGGAAGAAGGAACTTCAACTCCACTATATTGTCTCCATTATATTGAACTGCAGCTTGTGACAGGGGGTATTTTCTTTATTGTTAATTTTTTTTGTAGGAGGGCTCAGTTTACTATGTGTAGTACTGGGTGAGTGGATCTAGGCATTTTAAGAAAGATCACTGAACCAGAGCCTGAGAACAAGCAAATAACCAGTGTCCTTCCATTGGTTGTTGCTTCAAGCTCTTGCCTTCATATCCAGCCGTGAACTTTTTTTATAATAGACTGTAACTATTAAGATCAAATAAACCCTTCTCTCCACAATTTCTTTTGGTCATTTTGTTTATCAGAGCGATACCATATTTATGTGAAATTTAAATGAAGTGTTTGCATAAATGGAAACCTCAATGAGACATATGTTCCTGACACAATAAATCTTAATAAATGATGTCATCCTTGTGTGTCACAGAAGACGCACAAACAGCATATACATTAAAATTGACCACACTTTAAAGTCAAAATGTAGTCTCTCCATGAATCTGTCCTTCTGTGTGTTTTACTGAGTGTCTCTCCCATAAAGCTCTGGCCAGCATCATTTATCTGAAAGCAGGTGCTGGATACACTTTACCATGCTGACTTATGCAATGGATGGGTAGAACATTAACTACAGAATCAGAACTGAAATGAGCCAGTCCAATGCCAGATGATTCCGCGTAAAAGTGCTGCTGCTGCTGCTTACATTTTTCTCAACCTACCCTGTTCTCTAGTGTCTTCCATCAAGTCTCACCCTATGAGTCAAAATTAAGTTTATTAGATCTGTCTGAATGAAATGTTTCCATTTGCATTAAATTGTTTTCATTTGTTTGTTTTGGCTTGAGATTCTGTGATCATTGAAAAATGCTAATGTCACATAGACCAGCCAAATGTTTTCCCTCATGAATACTGGATGTGCTCAAATTTTTCGCTGTTTTTTTTTTTTTTTTTTACTTCTTTGGAGCTTTAACACTTAACTGAGGACAATATTATTTACTTCCATTGTTCACTAGACCAGATACAAAGGTGAAAAGGATGATCTTGTTACTGCAAACGAACAATGTTATATAATAGTCAATAAGAAAAATTATACTGTTCTCATTGTACTATAAACAAGCAAGAGAAACCTTGAAAATGAAACCAATTGCACGCTGACATTAAATTTGCCAAAAAGCAAAATACTGTGATAAGAATAGCATTCTGTTTCTTGCCTAGTATTCTTCTGTGTGTGTGTGGAGGGGGTGGCATGAATATTTGGGAAATTCTTAATTTTATAGCTTGGCCTGGTTTATTACCTACATGTGACACTCCTCACCCAGGTATGATGCAACCAGTTGCATATTCTAGGCTTTGTAATCCTCCATGAGATTCTACACATGCCACATAGCTCATTATTCTATGATTTCTGTTGCTGTTCCAATCTACAACTCACATTTTAAAACAAAGTCTACTTTGAGATAGTAAAGAATTACAAATATAGATTATGTTTATAATCTGACTATAACAAGCATGTTATAAATGAATAAATGCATAAATTTCATCTAAATTTCCAAATATTTTCACCCTGATTTTGTTTGCGCATGTTTTTCTTTGATTTCTGACTCACTGTGAACTGAAATCGCTTGCAGAGCAGTAATAGTAATGCAATGCTGTCACTTTGGAGTCATCCATCTGGGTCTACACGGTAAATTATGTGACCAAGGTTTTTCAGGAACCTTTGGGAGTGCAGTTTCTTTTTTTTTTCAAGTATTGAGGAGTATTTTGAAATAGGAGGTCTATGAGTCTAGTTACTGCATTTCCCTGTGAAGCTGCAGAGGGCAGTGGGCAAGAATGAGTTCTAAATGCAACTGAATGTGTTCATTGGCTCCTATATATGATCCATGTCTGCAAGGACATTATGTAACTTCCCTGAAACACTGTTCCTTCATCTCTGATAGTAATAAATAACAATCTGGCATCTAATGAGAGTTTGCTGGTAAGTAAGAAAAAGAAATAATATAACTGATGGTATAGTGTAAGGAAATGCCAGTCATTTGTGTTTACAATTATAACAGAACTAGAGGTTTGTACTATAGTGTATGTCATGAGCCTGAGGTTTAAGTTGCTAGTCATCAGTTTGGAGACAGTTGACACGTTTTGTTTTTTGTTTGTTTGTTTGTTTTGTTTTTAATATACACACAACTTACTTTTTTATTTTACCAGTCACCTGTTTGGTCAGTTTCTTGATCATGAATTTTTAAGTGCAAATATAATAATATAAAGTTCAATACATCAGTATGATGAAGGAGAAAAATAAGTTTCAAAATCTCGAGTTTGAATGCTTAATCTATCCTGTGTGTTGTGGTTTTGGAAAAGTAAATAATTTACAGTGTGTGTGTGTGTGTGTGTGTGTGTGTGTGTGTGTGCGTGTGATAGTAATGGGTATTGATTTCCTGTTTGGCAAATACTACTATAGAATAGAATAAGGAATAAACAGAATAATTATATGGTACAAACCATGTAAGGAAGAACTGCTGAAGAAAGCATCATTATAGAGGCAATATCACTTGCTTGATTGTAGAATAATGATAGAATTTAACATAAGTAGCTGTGTGGCCAAAATGTGGAGGTAAATCAACTGAACTTAGATGTGAATGGTCCACTGAAGACAGCATATTCAAAGAGAAATGAATGTAATGGGTAAATAATAGGAATAATATGGTATTTTAACATAGTTGGTTTGCATGTGTGAGATTTTGTATATGATCAGTGTATGCAGAAGGAGCCTATGATGCATTCAGGGTGGAGATAAGGAGCAATTTGATGCAGGAAGAATTAGGAAGCAACAGCAATTGCTGTTAAGGTGGAAAGATAAGTATCAAACACGGATGATAGGAGCAAGATCTGAGATAGTCTTGAAAGCACATTAACCTAACGTGCTTGTTTACTTCACAACTTGGTCTGCAAAGTTATTTGTATCTGGAAGTAAAATAAAAGAGCTTTTGAGATCTAAGAACCTAATCAGAGGCAGAAGTCAGTGGTGAGATTGGAGAGTGTGCAATAGTGGCAACATGGCTTTATATCATTTTTTGAGAATATGTTTGTTGATGTAATACAATTGGAACTGACCAATAGGATGATCACATAGGATTAATGTAAGAACTACAGGCACTTCATATGTGCAAGCCACAGAAAGTCCACTAAAGTTGTTAACTTAAAGGTTACTTTTGCACTGGAAAAAATACAAACAATATGTTTCAGAATCGAGGAGATGGTGAAACAGATAGAGATTAAAGGAGAAAAAAAGAAAGAAAGAAGGGTGGTAAGAGGGAGGGAGGAAATTAAGAAGGAAGAAAGGAGGGAAGAAAGGAAGGAAGCAGACAAGAAAAAAACTTTTGCAGAAATGTAGCAAAAGGAGGCAAATTTGTAAGAGTTGGGCCTTTGTTGATACTCGTACTATGAGCAAATGGAGTAAGGACCAGGAAGAACTACCAGAAACAATATTCATGAGCCTGAAGATAGTGAGAAACATGCCAATTGTAGCTGATTTATTCCAGTTCACCATCCAGCACTTACTGATCAGCAAGGACTGCCTTTGAAATCTCTTGCTTTGAGCAGGTTTTACCTACCTCAATGAGACAGCTTCTAAGGCCTTTGGGATAAAAAGGCTAAAATGTACCTTGATGTCTGTACTTGCATTTTCCAGAGTGAAAGAAGATTATATGATGACCTAGCACAGCAAAATTGAGTATGGAATAATATTTGAACAAAATTAAGTCTGTAATTACTAAGAAAATTATTTTATGCTGTAATTTAATCTTTAACTTATAAGTGATTCTAGATATTTTGTTTAACATTAAATGAAACACTTTCAATTTCTCATTTTCATCTATTGCTCCTTTTGAGGAATGATTTTCTGCACCTCTGTGGCACAGAATAAAGTGATGGCCCTAGGCTCACCAATTAGAGTATGTTCACTACATCGCAGTGACATGTCCACCAGTTGACTAGTCCATTACTGGTCCAGCATGCAGCCCTTGACAGAGATAGATTAGAGAGCTATGAAGATCCTCCCTTCAGAGGAAAAAAGATGGGCATTTTTATGATTTTTTTTAAATAAACTATTAGGACCATGTCAGCCTTCTCACAGGAATGAAATGGAAATTCAATTATTAGGACTGAATAAAAAGATATTTAACAAAGAATATTGGGTTTTGGAATATACTCTCTTACCTTCGAGGAGTTGGAAAGATGATTCTGTGGTTAAGAGCACCGGTTGTTCTTGCAGAGGACCACTGTTCAGTTCCTAGCACCCACAGGGTCACTCACAATCACCCTCAAATCCATTGCCAGGGTACCCTACACCTCTGTCCTCCATAGGCACGAGCATATGTACTGCACGCACCTGCTTGCAAACAAAACACTAAAACACATAGGTAAACCTGAAAAGAAAGCGTTTAAGTCCTTTGTATTCTGCCAGTCTCATTTAAGGTTACTATAGCCGTGATGGAACACCGTGATCAAAAGCAACAAGAAAGGATTTATTTGCCTTGCACTCCCACACCACTGTTTCCATCAAAGACAATCCTGACAGAAACTCAAACAGGGAAGGAACTCTGAGGCAGGAGCTAAGGTCATGGAGGAGTGCTGCTTACTGGCTTGCTGCTCAAGGCTTGCTCAGCTTGCTTTCTTTTTGCATCAGGCCAGGGATGACACAACTGGCTAGACCCTCTCCCATCATTCACTAATCAAGAAAATGCCCTACAGGCTTACCTACAGCCTGACCTTATGAAGGCATTTTCTAGCTTGACGTTTTATTTTATTTTATTTATGTATTTATTTATTTATTTATCTATCTATCTATCTATTTATTTATTTATTTTGTCAAGTTGACATAAAACTCAGGCACACCACTAAGACTGACAAAATATATGTGCGTGAAACATATGATTTGACATATTTTCCATACTTCCCACAATGCACAGACAACATTCTGCTTCTGAGAGGCAGCTAGTTACTTGACAGAACCAGTCATGTTGAAGCCTAATGTCATCAGCTTCCGTGGGACGTGGGATATACGTTTTCATTTCCAAGTCCAACCTAACAAAAATGAACTGAAATGGTATCTCTAATGTATGATTTCTAGTTTGTGGGTTTGGGAACTGCAGGGGGAAAAATTCAAAATGCTGTCCAAGAGTGTAATCTTTATGTTTTTGATCCTTCAGGGTGACATAGTTGCTTCTAAGATCCCTCGTATGGGATAGCCCATTAATTTCATATATACTGCCTAGTGGTTTTATATTAATGATTCCTCAAGAAGTGATCTTTTCAAAAGGAGTCTTTTCTGTTTTCTCCCTCTTCTTTTGCCCATCCCATTTGCTTTTCTGAATGAGGACTGATCATCTTACCCAGGGACCTCCTTCTTGCTTAGCTTCTTTAGGTATACAGATTTTAGTATATTTATCCTATATTATATGTCTAATATCCACTTATAAGTGAGTACATACCATGTGTGTTTTTCTGCTTCTGGGATACCTCACTCAAGATGATCTTTTCTAGTTCCCATATCATTTGCCAGCAAATTTCATGATTGCCTAGTTTTTTATTGCTGAGTAGTATTCCACTGTGTAAATGTACCACAATTTCTGTATCCATTCGTCATTTGAGGTACAACAGGAGCCTACCACAGAGGGCCTCTGAAAGACTCTTCCCAGCAGAGTATCAGAAGCAGATGCTGAGACTCATAACTATACTTTGAGTAGAGTGCAGGGAATCTTATGAAAGAAGGAGGAGATAAAATACCTGGAGGGTACAGGAGCTCCACAAGGAGAACAACAGAACTAAAAAATCTGGACATAAGGGTCTTTTCTGAGACTCACATCAAGGACCAGGAATGGAGATAACCTAGAACCCCTGCACAGATGTAGCCCATGGCAGCTCAGTGTCCAAACTGGTTCCATAGTAAGGGGAATAGGGCTTTTCTCTGACATGAACTCAGTAGCTGGCTCTTTGGTCACCTCCCCTTAAGGCAGAGAGCAGCCTTACCAGGCCACAGAGGAAGACCATGCAGCCAGTCCTGATGAGACCTTATAGGCTTGGGTCAGATGGAAGGGGAGGAGGACCTCCCCTATCATTGGACTGAGGAAGGGGCATGGGAAGAGAAAAGGGAGGCAGGGTGAGATTAGGAGGGGATAAGGGAGGGGGCTACAGCCTACAGCTGGCAAACAAAGTGAGTAAACTGTAATTAATTAAAAATAAATTATAAAACAAAGAAATGGCCCAAGATGAAATTTTTTTTTTCAAAAAGGAGTCTTTCAATGTTGTTAGTCAACTAGGATTTAAATAGAAATAATTGTGACATTTTCTTTTGTCTGAAAGACTTTTCTCCAGATCCCTTGTCATTATTGTGCTGACTGGAGATGCATAACCAGTGCTACACACAGCACCATCATTGTTCTGGGTGAGACATATTTTTTTTTCTTTACTTTTTTTGATTGGGGGGAGGGGTAGGTCACAAGTTGGGTCAGACTTAGAAAGACTGGGAAGGGTTTTCAGTGCACATTGTGAAACATTCTGTGGGGGAAAATGAAACTAATCACCTGGTATGTGTATGCATGTGCTTGTGTTTGGTATGCTCATGTGTATGAGTGCACATGTGTCCATGTATGGAGGCCTGAGGACAACCTATGTGTCATCTTCTCAAGCACAATCCACCTCCATTAAAACAGGATCACTCATTGCCCTGAACCTCACCAATTAGGCAAGTATTAGGAAATTGGCTCAGTGCTTGAAGATTCTTCTACCTCACCCCTGCACCACCATACATAGCTTTAAATTTAACTTATATATTCTTCAGTGTCCCTGGGACTGAGAGCAATGCATTATAATAATCATTTGCTGAAAACGTCAAACAGAATTAAAATGGCCCTAGGGGAGGCAGGGGAAATCCACCATACCTACTGGAAACAATAAGTGGAAATTGCTTGATAGCATTTGTTTCTTAGTTTGTTTTCTGGGCCAGTTGAAGTTGACAAAGTTTCATCACTTCTAAAGTTCTATTAAATAAATCTATAAAGTGCCTCTCATTTCTTCCTTAAAAAAAAAAAAAAAAAAAAAAAAACCTCTCAGGAATTATGGAAACTTACTCTATGATGCATCTTTAGTAATATCTAAGATAGGATGCTAAAATTAGTTATACCGATTTAACAAAACAAAATTATAGAGCTGTATCTGGTAATTTGACTAGGGTATTGTCTTAAAAAGAATGGAGAAATTTAGGATAATATAAATGTTTATTTTATGCCCTGGTTTTTACAAATATGAATATGAAAACAGGGAATGATGTATGAGAGCCGATTTAACTTCATTCATTTATTCTGGTTAATCAAGGTTGATTATCACCAATATACAAAGAATTTTAATTAAAGGAGAAATATATGAGTAAAAGCCACATATTGTTTTGATAGAATAACTGGTAATTTATAATACAAAATAACTCATCAAGGTAAAATTAGGAAACATGAAACACACCCAGATGGAGGTGGCTGGTTGTCTCCAATACCTCCTTCTCATTTTTCTTCTAAATGTATTTGGTTCTTTCTCTCTGCAATACAGGAAATGGCTATGGCTGCTACTTTTTTGCCCCAGGTGAAAAGCTATTTTCTGATTTTGTTCTTGCTTCTGGAAAGAAATGGACTCAATCTCTCATCTTAATAAGTTGACACTTTTTCTTTCACAAGGCACTTGTTGAGTTGGCCAGTTGGAGGTGGGTTCTCTCATTGGCTGTCTTTTCAATGCTACAACATTTTTGTTGTTGTTATTGTTGTTTTCTTGTCTTGGAATTAATATACATGGATGAAGTTGTTTTCTGGGTCACGATAAATAATCAGTGTCTTGGTTTGCTTTCTATTGATATGATAAAGACAGCATGGCCAAAATCAGCTTGAGGGAGAAAAGAGCTTATATCACATAACAGCATATATTCCATCTTGAAAAAAAAGTGTGGGGAGGAACTCAAGAGAGGAATTTTGAAGAAGGAAGGAAAGCAAAGGCCCTGGAGAGATTTTGCTTACTGGTTTCTCACTTGGGCTTGATCATCCTGCTTTCTTATAAAATCCAGAACAACCTGCCCAGAAGTGGTATTACCCACAGTGTTCTGGGTCCTCTCACACCAGCCATTAGCAAGGAAGATGTCCTACAGGCCCTCACACAGGCAAAGATTAGGTTTCTTCTTTCCAGATGACTCTAGAAAGATGACAAAAAACTTACCAGCACATTTGACCCTTTGTCAACTTGAAAAATACAAATAATGTCATATTAGTAACTTTTCCCTTCTGATTGATCCCCAAGATCTCATGTAATTATCAATATTACAGTATCAAAAACATTCCGACGTTTAAAAGTCCCATAATTCTTTAAAATGATCAATACTTTACACATTCTCCTTAAAATATCCCAGTTCTCTGTGAAAGTACAAAATCTCTCAACTGCAGCCCCTTGCAAAGTACAGAATACATTAGTTCTTTATAGGGAAAGAACCTAGCATAGTTACATCAAATCAGAGCAAAACCAAACTCTAACAGTATAATTTAAATCTTATACCTCAATTTCCAGCATCATCTCAGTGTCTCTCATGATGTTCTGGGCTCCGAAGGGCTTGTGTAGTCCCACCTCTTGGGTTCTGGCATTTGCAGCACAGGCAGCTTTTCTCAGTTTCAAGCCAGCTCCACTCCACACCTGCTGTTGTCCTTGGCAGTCTTCCCATCATCCTGCCATCCCCAGTATAGTAGGGTCTCCATTGTAACCGGGCTGCTCTGGACTTTCTTCGGGGACTCTACCGCGACACGTGGTGCAAAGTTTCAGCTTCTCTCTGTCACCTCTTCAATCCCAGAGGCAGAGGCTGCACCTTTGCCAGTGAATGGCCTCTCCTGACTTCCCATAGTGCCAAATACAACTGATCTCCATGACACCTTAAACCTATCGCTTCCTGCTGCCAAAACCGGTAACATGTGAGGAATTCTTACATTCCCAAGTTCAGCAACCAGCATGAAATGCAGCCTTGTCCCAACTGGCCCATAGCTTCTGACCCTGGGGAGATACTTCCCAGGAGAATTTACCACCATAATGCCAGTCTTTTTTTCCAATCACAGCTGATTTTTCAGCTATAGCTAACCAGCATCTGTTGTCCCAGTAGCAAAAGTTTAATCTCAGTGGTGCTTGTCTCTTCTTTTATTTTTTAATTTTAATTTTATTTTTATATTAATCACAGGTTGCTTACTTTGTATCCCAGCTATAGCCCTCTTCCTCATTCCCTCCCATTCTCACCCTCCCTCCCTTATCTTCTCTCTGCCCCTTTCCAAGTCTACTGCTATTCTCCAGAGGTCCTCCTCCCCTTTCATCTGACCCTAACTTATCAGGTATCTCCAGGACTGGCTGCCATGTCCTCCTCTGTGGCCTAGCAAGACTGTTCCTCCCTCGGGGGGAGGAGGGGATAAAGAAGCCAGTCATTGAGTTCATGTCAGAAATAGTTCCTGTTCTCCTTACTAGGGTACCCACTTGTTTACTGAGCTACCATGGGCTACATCCGAGCAGGGGTTTTAGGTTATATCCATACATGATCCTTGGTTGGAGAAACAATCTCATAGAGGGACCCCGCACCTTGATATATTTTGTCTTTGTAGAGCTCCTGTCCTTTCTAGGTCATACTGAATCCCCTTTCTTTCATATGATTCTCTGCACTCTGCCCAAGGTTTGGTTATGAGTCTCAGCATCTGTTTTGGTACACTGCTAGGTAGAGTCTTTCAGAAGCCTTCTGTGGTATGCTTCTGTCCTGTTACTTGTTTTCTCCTACCTTGCCTGTCCATCCCATTTGTCTTTATAAGTGAGGATTGATCACTTACTCTGGGTCCTCTTTCTTGTTTATCTTCTTTAGGTGCACAATTTTTAGTAGGTTTATCCTATGTTATAGGTCTATATAAGTGAGTATATACTGTGTGTGTCTTTCTGCTTCTGGGATACCTCACTCTGGATGATCTTCTCTAGATCCCACCATTTGCCTGCAAATTTCATGATTTCTTCATTTTTAATTGCTGAATAGTATTCCATTATGTAATAGTACCACAATTTCTGTATCCATTCTTTCATTGAGGGACATCTGGGTTGTTTCCAGGTTCTGGATATTATGAATAAAGCTGCTACAAACATGGCTGAGCAAAATGTCTTTGTTTTGTACCTGAGCTTCTTTTGGATATATGCCTAGGAGTGGTATAGCTGGATCTTGAAGAAACACTATTCCCAATTATCTGAGAAAGCACCAGATTGATTACCAAAGTGGTTGTACAAGTTTACATTCCCACCAGCAATGGAGGAGGGTTCCCAGTTTTCTACAACCTCTCCAGCATGTATTGTCACTTGAGATTTTAACTTTTGCTATTATGATGGGTGGAAGGTGAAATCTCAGGGTAGTTTTGATTTGTATCTTTCTGATGACTAAGGACGTTGAACATCGATTAAGTATTTCTCTTCCATTTTATATTTCTCTACAGAGAATTCTGTTTAGCTACATACCCCATTTTTTAATTGGGTTGCTAGATTTATTGCTTTTTAATTTCTTTAGTTCTTTATATACATCATCCCTCTGTCAGATATAGGGTTGGTGAAGATCCTTTCCCATTCTGTAGATTGTCTTTTTGTTCTGACAACAGTGTTTTTGTTTGTTTGTTTGTTTGTTTGTTTGTTTTCAGAAGCTTTTCAGTTTCATGAGGTCCTATTTATTGACTGTTACTCTTAGAGCCTGTGCTGATGGCATTCTGTTCAAGAAGTTGTCTCCTGTGCCAATGAGTTCAAGGCTCTTCCCCACTTTTTCTTCTAACAGATTTAGAGTATCTGGTTTTATGTTGAGGTCTTTGATCCACTTGGACTTTAGTTTTGCGCAGGGTGATAAATATGAATCTGTTTTTATTTTTCTGCATGTAGACATCCAGTTGGACCAACACTATTTGTTGAAGATGCTGTCTTTTTTCCATTGAATGGTTTTGGTTTCTTTGCCGAAAATCAAGCATTCATAGCTTTGTGGGTTTGTTTCTGGGTCTTCTATTCAGTTCCATTGATCCACTATTCTATTTCTATGCCAATACCATGCCGTTTTTATTACTATTGCTCTGTAGTACAGCTTGAGATCAGGGATGGACATATCTCCAGACGATCTGTTGTTGTACAGCATCGTTTTGGAAATTCTGGGGTTTTTGTTTCTCCATATGAAGTTGAGAATTTTTCTTTCAAGTTCTGTAAAGAATTGTATTGGTATTTTGATGGGAATTCCATTGAATCTGTAGATTGCTTTTGGCAGGATGGCCATTTTTACTATGTTAATCCTACCGATCCACAAGCACAGGAGATCTTTCCCTCTTCTAATATCTTCTTGAAATTCTTTCTTCAGAGATTCGAATTTTTTTTTTGTTTTTTGTTTTTAAATAGGTTTCTCTTGCTTTGTTAAAGTCACTCCAAAGTTCTTTATGTTATTAGTGGCTATTGTGAAGGATATTGTCTCCCTGATTTCTTTCTTAGCCCTTTTGTCTTGAGTTCTTAATCACATTTCATTCTTCCGCTCTAGCTGACCAGAAAACAAATACTCTTAACCCACAGTAATGTATAAATGACTTTGATAGTCTTTGAGAAACTTTCAAACTTCCTCTGAAACATCCCAAGCCAGGCCTGCATCATCTGTGCTGCTCACAGCATTATCTTCCAAGTTCCCAAGACAACCCACAGAGCTCTCACAGACCACTCACCAGCTTTTCCAGCTTAGAGTTTCAAACTCCTCTCACAATCTTCCTGAACCTGGTAATTTTGTCATGGTTACTCCCCACAAATCTGGTACCCACTGGTATCTTAGCTTGTTTTCGATTGCTGTAATAAAGACACCATGACAAAAAAGCAACTGAGGAAGGAAACAGTTCATTGTTATTTACAGCTTATAGCCCATCACAAGGGAAGTCAGAGAAGACACTCAAGGCAGGAACCTAGAGAAAGGAACTGAAGCATTCCATGAAGGAATGTTATTTACTGTCTTGCTCTCTGTGCCCCTTTCTTATACAATCCAGGGCATTTTACCCAGGGGAGGAACAGTGTATACCATCACTCATTAATCAAGAAAATTCCCTCAGGCCTTCTGTTTGTCAGTCTATTGGGGGCATTTTCTCAATAGATGCTCCTTCTTCCAAGGAATATCATCTAAACTAAGGTGGATGACCCTAGCTTGTGGCAAGTTGACAAAAAAACAAAATCAACAACCAAAGTTATGCAGACTTACTGACTGGCTTTAAAACACAATGAACCAGAGCCTTTAATTAGCTTGGGGTGGGGAGAAGGAATTCTTTATTTCATTACCGTATCTTGTTCATACTTTCTCTGTTTTATATGATCTAAATTTTTTTTCAGGTATTTTTTCAACACATCAACAATTCTCAATGATACCTACCTTTTGGAATTTCCTATTAATACATGTTCTCAGTCAGTCAGTCATTTCTGCATCTGCTCATTATCCAATATACCATGTCCTCAATAGCTACACAGAAAACGACTGGGGCTTATTTTCAGTAATTATGTGCTGCAATAATGAATCAACTTCTGCTTCAAATCCTTTTCTTCCAGTAGAATTATGGTACTCTATTTACTACAGTTGGGACTTATACTTTATGTAGTATTTCAACCTGCTTGGTTTAGCTGAAGGAATATTCATAGACCATTAACTTTGTCTGTGCTTTAGGGTATTGTATCATTATCTACCTTGAATGGAATAAATATTATATGATCATATTGTCCATGTATATGTTTTCTACGTGGGTCATGAAAAATGTTCAATTAAATTGAATAGTTAAAAAATGGAAGAATAAAAAACACAGTTAAACCAGTTTTGGGCAGACCACCCTAAATACACCTAAGCTCATCTGATAGCACAATCTAAGAAATATCAGCTTTGGTTAGCACTTTGATGAGAGAAACACTTCAACTGTGGTGGTACACTAGGAATTTAATTCTATACTATACTAGGAATTTAATTCTCACTATACTAAGAATAAGTATATCATGAAGTCACCAACATCATGAATAAGATTATTACCTGTGTGAGAGGAACTTTATACTGTGTTGGTCTCATTATTCCTCCATGCTGTATGAGCACAAAGTGAGCAGATGCTATCTTTAAACAGAGATTATTTCATTCTCAGACTCTTGACCTGCCAGCACATTGATATTGAAAGCCACAGCCTTCATAGCTGTGAGAAATAATCATGTTCTATGGACTAAGACACAACAAAATAAAACATAAATTTCCATTAAAGTCATATTATATGTAAAGAAATTTGAAAGAGTAGTAAAAATATTCTATTATTGTGCCTCTACTTGGATATTCATTTTGTCCAAAAAATAATAACAATTGAAAAATTGAAATATGGCTTACAAGGAAGACATGCCCATAGACTTTGTTCCATATATTCATCTATAAATATATAAGTTTTGTGAAAATGCATGATTTATCATGGCATGTCAGTTTTTTGTAAAGTATTTTTCAGGTTTTCTAATCACACAAAGGCATACAATCCCTGGAAAATAATTATAAGGTATCATGAAAGAAGTTGTATTTTTATAGCAATTGCAGCCTGTTGTTTTTGGAGCCATCTACTAAAATATTTATTGAAACCAAGTTGAATTTTGAATGAATGAGGGGCAGACTAGACAAGGAGTTGGATGAGTGAAAATGCTTTAGTGTAACGGGCTGTCTTTCAGCCTTGTGAGATTTGATATCCTCATCAAGAACTATGTAAATTCCCACGTCAAGTGAGTCCTGGGGTGAGCAATTCACATGTGTGTCAATAGAAACTGGCATAGGAAGTTTGGGATAGGGTAAGAAAGTAAAATCTTGTTTCAAGAACCCAAGATTATAAAGCCTCAGTGGTCAAGAAAAGGAACATTTTAAAAGAAATATTTTTTAAAGTCCAAATTATAAATCCAATAATCCAATTTAGTAAAAATATTAGCAAAACATTAAAATAGCAAGTAATACATACCATCTCCTACCACTTAAACCAAATGACACAGTGTACTGTGGGTGTCAGGGGCAAAATCAGAGGCAATGTTCAATGTTTAATACAAGCAGAAACTTACAGAGGTCAACTACTGACCCTTCTTTTGCACGTAATGACTTTTATAAAGTGTACTCTTCCCATGTGATCTCTGTAGCAGACAGCTTGTATCTGTTGAACAACCAAATAGGTTGCTTTGTGAAGCTGTGAACAGTATAGGAAAACAAAAAACCTTTTATATCATTTTCCATCTTTTCTTCTCCACTTGCCTTTTCATTCACTTCTGAACTGCAATTATAAAAGTACGGTTCTTACTAGATTTGGATATAACAACTCAGATCAAAGGTAAGGATCCAAGCCTTGCCAACAGTTTAATAACCAAGTGAAAGCTATGACACATATGCTCAATTAACGAGTTAGATATAGAGAAGCACATTCCTTGGGAGCATTCACAAAAACGAACTCCACACTAGCTGTGACCAACAACTTCTGAAGGAGAAAATAAAGCTACACACAAAGAATCAACAGTTTTAAATATAGTTCAGGAGAAGAAATTAGGAGAAAGCAAAAGCATGGAGGCTTCTGAAGAGCAGAAAATATCCTAAATTTTATTATTCCTTATACCTACAGGATGCTTTTGCTTGAAATATGTTTTTCAGGACCTCTGATAATTAATTTTGATTGTCAACTTGTTAGGATATAGAACGACCATTGAAACAAACCTCTGAGTATGTCTGTTTAGTGTTATGTAGATTAGGCTCATTCGGGTTGGAAAATACATCATAAATATGGGCTTATTTGTTCCATGAGTTAGAGTCCTGGACTTAATAAACATGAGAGAGTGAGAGAGAAAGAGAGAGAGAGGGAGAGAGAGAGATAGCGCTCCACATGACTGGAAATGCACAACAGGACCAGCTAAGCCTTAAGTTCCTGCTGCCATAACTTTCAAACCTTGGTGGACTGTAACCTCAAGTTGTAAGCCAAAATAAGCCCTTCCTTCTTTAATTTGATTTTGTCAGGTATCCTATCACAGCAACAAAACAAGTAACTAAAACAAGACTTTATTATAGTTAGCTCTGAAATGAGATTACTGTACTGTCTACCCCACAGTACCATGTTGCTTTTTGAAACAGAGAGCACATAAAATATACAGTTATGGAGCCCAGTTCCAGTGGATAAATCTATAAAACACTCCCACATTTAGCACTCATGGAACATTGAGGAAGAGGGAGTGGAAAGATTTTAAGAGCTTGAGAATTAGGGGGTTTGCTTTGAGATTTTTGTCTCCAAAATCAGAAGTTACACCCTTAATATCTCATCAACATGAAGGCCCGAACAGGAGCTGAACAAAGATGATACCAACAAATATGCCAAATTGGATGGGGAAAACGCATGCGGCCTCTCCCTTACACAAGACCCATAGGCATCTGTGTAAAGCTGGAAGTGAGAGAGATGGACCTCCCCAGGGAAAAACACAGCAATTCGTTGTCCAGTGCCAGATGGTCAGCCTTGAAATATACATGCAAGTAACATTATATGGGCTAAACATTATATTGGTTATATATGTGAATATACAAAAATATATATGCATGTAAAAAACAACCAATGGACAAGAGGCCATTAATTTCAAAGAAAGTGGGAAGAGGTGTGTGGGAGAGCTTGAAGAGTAGAAAGAGAAGGGGCAAATATTACAATTGAAATAGAATCTCAAAATTAAATTTTAAACAGCACTTAGATAAATGTCTGGCAGATAAATAGATCCCCTTTTCAACATACTTGAGTGTCTCAGACATTTTAACAGTCCTGTTTTCAAAGAAACTCAACCCATCTAGGTTTTAATTTATTTTACATATTCAGAAAAAAAATTGAATTACATGTTAATAATTTAAACTGTTTTAAAATGCATCTCCATTTAAAACTGACAATTAAACATCTATTGAATTGCCTAGAAATTGGACTTTCAGAAATGAACTAATAACTTAATTTAAATGTGCAAAGAATTACACAGCTATCAAGCCCCAAACTTGACATAAATAATTTTTGACAATTGCATTTCTCCATTTTTACCTTTCATTAAATAGATCTGTGTTTGTGTTTTGTGGAAATCTGAAAAAGACAATAATACAGGAAGTCTGTACTCTCCTTAATTCCTTTAATAAATATTAGTCTGAAAATATTTCTACCATATATGTTTTTATTTACTTTATAAGAGGAAAATGTCAAATAGTTACTATTTTTAACTTAGATTTTCTACTTAACATATGCTTAATAAATTATTGTTTGTATCAATTTTCTATTACATTAAAGTACAAAGCATCAACATGAATTATGAAGATAACTCTACTTTTTCTAAATATTATCTTCATTATTTCATTCACCAAAAATTAACTCTGAAAATCAGAGGAAAGTATTTCTCAAAAGCATCCATTCCCAATATTAATTTCCAGTACTTTGATGGATAATAGTCTTCTTTATGGAATTCAAGTGATATATAATTTTCCACAAACCAGTGCAACAAATAATTCAGCTGTTAGAGTTCAGACTAAGAAACAATTAGCTGAAATGAAGAAAGTTGATCCATAGAATGTGAGAAAGATAAATATAGTTATAAAAGCATTCTAGTTGCAAAACAGAAATACAGAATATTCGTCAGATCTTTATTGTCTCGAGCAGGATAGATAGATAGATAGATAGATAGATAGATAGATAGATAGATAGAT
>NW_026585689.1:6538644-6558470 GCF_907164565.1 Psammomys obesus | reverse complement strand
GATAGATAGATAGATAGATAGATAGATAGATAGATAGATAGATAGATAGATAGATAGATAGATATAGATGTGTGTGTTTCCACTATTGAAGGTGAAACACAACAGTAATATATACAGATAAACTGGTAACACTATGAAGCAATCCATGTGACACAAATATTTTAAATTTGTCTGTCTATAGACAGTCTACTATTAGTATCTGAAGTTATAGAAAACCAAATAGGAGACACTCAAATAAATGTGAAATTACAGTTTGTGAGAAAGAAACTAATTTTATAAAATATTCCATGTGATTTATAATTCATCGCTCTTTTCTTCTTTCTACCCCATTCATTATTTTTATCATATTAATATAAAAAAACAAGAAAAATATATTTTTTTCTTTTTTTATTAATTACACTTTATTCATTTTGTATCCCCCCATAAGCCCCTCCCTCCTCCCCTGCTGATCCCACCCTCCCTCCCCTTTCTGCATGCATGTCACTCCCCAAGTCCACTGATAGGGGAAGTTCTCCTCTTCTTTCTGATCTTAGTCTATCAGTTCTCATCAAAAGTGGCTGCATTGTCTTCTACTGTGGCTTGGTAAGGCTGCTCCCCACTCAGGGGGAAGTGATCAATGAGCAGGCCAATCAGATTATGTCAGAGGCAGTCCCTCTTCTCATTACTATGTAAACCACTTGGACACTGAACTGCCATGGGCTACACCTGTGCAGGGGTTCCAGGTCATCTCCACGAATAGTCCTTGGTTGGAGTATGATTTTCTGGGAAGTTCCCTGTGTTCAAATTATCTTGTTCTGTTGCTCTCTTTGTGGAGTTCCTGTCCCCTCCAGCTCTTACTATTTCCCACTTCTTACATAAAATTCCATTCACTCTGCCCATCAGTTGGCCATCAGGCTCAGCATCTGCTTTGACAGTCTATACTGCAGAAGCTTTCAGAGGCCCTCTGTGGCAGGTTCCAAGGTTGTTTCCTGTTTTCTTCTGGCTTTCAGAGGCCCTCTGTAGCAGGTTCCGAGGTTGTTTCCTATTTTCTTTTTCTTCTGATGTCCATCCTCTTTGCCTTTCAGGATGGGGATTGAACATTTTAGTTAGGGTCCTCTCTTTTGCTTAGTTTGTTTAGATGTACAGATTTTAGTGGGTTTATTCTATGTTGTATGTTTATATGAGTGAGTATATACCATGCGTGTCTTTTTGCTTCTGGGACAACTCACTCAGGATGATCCTTTCCAGGTCCCACCATTTACCTGCAAATTTCATGATTTCCTTATTTTTCATTGCTGAGTAATACTCCATTGTATAGATGTACCACAGTTTCTGCATCCATTCTTCAGTTGAGGGGCATCTGGGTTGTTTCCAGCTTCTGGCTATTACAAATAAAGCTGCTACAAACATGGTTGAGCAAATGTTCTCTTTGTGTACTTGAGCCTCTTTGGGTATATGCCTAGGAGTGGTATGACTGGATCTTGAGGAAGCACTATTCCTAGTTGTCTGAGAATGAGCCAGATTGTTTTCCAGAGTGGTTGTACCAGTTTACATTCCCACCAGCAGTGGAGAAGGGTTCCCCTTTCTCTACAACCTCTCCAGCATGTGTTGTCCCTTGAGTTTTTCATCTTGGCCATTCTGATGGGTGTAAGGTGAAATCTCAGGGTTGTTTTGATTTGCATTTCCCTAATGGCTAATGAGGTTGAGCATTTCTTTAAGTGCTTCTCTGCCATTCGATACTCCTCTGCAGAGAATTCTCTCTTTAGCTCTGTTCCCCATTTTTTAAGTGGATTACTTGGTTTGTTGCTTTTCAGCTTGTTTAGTTCTTTATATATATTGGATATGAGTCCTCTGTCAGATAAAGGGTTGGTGATGATTCTTTCCCAATCTGTAGGCAGTCGCTTTGTTTTGATGATAGTGTCCTTTGCTTTACAGAAGCTTTTCAATTTCATGAGGTCCCATTTATTGATTGTTGCTCTTAGAGCCTGTGCTGTTGTTGTTCTGTTCAGGAAGTTTTCTCCTGTACCAATGAGTTCTAGTATATTCCCCACTTTTTTTTCTAGCCGAAAAATAAACAATCTATAATGGCCTTAATTTATAGATCTCTAAGGAGAATTCTAAATAAGCCGTGCTCGACAGTGTAAGATAAAGCTGTCATTCTTTTAAACATTATCCAAGCAGTACGTTTCTTTCTTTTGAGGTAGTTGCTTGAAAGCTGAGTAAAGTAAATAATGTAGAGAAAACAAGTGATCTACCATAATTACCCTAGGGAGGAACATGAGCATATTCATGAACATATTAATTTTGACACATAAAAGGTCCTAACATAGGATGATTAGTAATGATTTTCCTGACAAAAGTTACATATATTTATCATCATATTTTGAACTTTGACCATTTTGAAAGGTATGCAAATGGATTATAATGTACTCTTGAGACACTATACCCAGACAATAGCAGCAGGCCTCTGGTCCCAGTTATCCATGTCAATGGGAGAATAAGCAAGTGGCACTCTAGAGCATAGTGTATTGCTACTGAGGATCAATAGGTTATAGGTTTAAAATTCACTTCTAACTTTATTTTAATCTTACAGGGATTTTATCAGAAAACAACCCCATTTTAAATAACAAAATATTTTTTTGTTTTCATATTAGCTATGAGTAAACAGGCTGATTTGTCTTTCAAAACTCTTACAGATATTATCAGTACCTGATTTAGAAATATAGCCACGAGTTTTGAGTGCTAAGCTGGTAATCAACTGTGAGTCCTCTTTTTATATATTTTGAAGCACAAATACGTCCAGTCAACACTACACCACACTCATTTTTATACAGGTATCATTAGCTTATTACAAGGGAGAAAAGAACAAGTAGAGCACATGAAGTTGGGAAGAATGTGATTGGGGAGGTTGGGTGGATCTGGATCACAGTAGGGAGTAGGTAGTTATGATCTAAATACACCCTAGATGTGAAAGAATTATCAGAGGGTTAAAAAAGCACTAAGTTTCGATTTTCTTCTCTTTGAGGCAAACCTGATTCTGATGATTACCTCCGATGTCCACCACTCCAAATATCAGTCCAAGCAATTACACTCACTGAGTCAGGTCTGCACATCATTACTGGAAGCCTAGGAGGTATTTTAGGTGGCACATATCCAAGAATCTGAAAATAAGCTTTTTTTGAAACAGAAATAACAACTCAGTAAGCAGAAACAGTCACCTGAGAGATGTTCCCTAAAAGCTGGCATTGAGGTTGATGAGTGATAGTATTATCTTGATGAAGAATTGATCGCTTAAAACATAAATAAATAAATAAATAAATAAATAAATAAATAAATAGAATTTCTGCAAAGAGCATTGCTTACATTCATTTTCTTCTAAATTGGGGAGGGAAGCTCCCAAATTCCAACTGAATTGGAATCTCTTTGACAGGCAGCTAATAACCTTTTATACAACTGGATTCTAGAAAACCTGTGAGATGTTGCTTTGCAGGCAAGTCACCCTCTCCTCCATCTGTTCCGTGTCTACTGGAATGATTTACTGTTAAATACATAACACACCCAGTTGGATGCCTAAACTGCATTATCCTGCTGTAGTAAATTTAAAAAGTGGTATTATTTAACCTGCTATCCCAAATAATAAGATGCAGGCAGCTGTCAAATTTTATAGTTGCCTTATTTACCTTGAGCCAGGCAGATATTCCTACCTATGCTATCTGAATCACCTCACCATCCATTTCCCAACCCCCATCCAATGCCATCCTCCTTAACCATCCTTTCTTCCAATCATAATCTTATAAATACTTGCATTTATTCTTATTCTGGACCTTTTTACTCCTTTATTGGAGTCTTTTCTCTTGGCCCCTTGTGCTTTCTTCTCCAGGCTAACCCATCATGGAATCCTCTTTCTTCCTCTCTTTCTGTCCACCTGCCTTGCCTGATCTCTCTTGAACCCCAAAGCCCAGGAACCTTAGCATGCCTACCCTGGTCTGCCCTGCCCAGGTATAGCCTTCTTAATCAACCAATCAGGTATGTCTTAGACAGGTTTACAAAACAAGGATGTGTGTAACAAGATCTTGAGGGCCAGTAACATGCATCAGACCAACCTCTAACATTAACTGTTTCAAGATTGTGTTGTATCACTTCCATACTGAAGCTACAATCCACAGTGTTCATTAGAGTGAATTACCATATTACCTTTCCCATAGCTGACAATCACTAGAGCATAAGATGATGTATTGTGAAGCTAAGAAAACATAAGCTTTGGAGCCCCCTCATTTGCAGAGGCCATCTCAAGACTCTACATTTTGGGGGGCGGAGCCAAGATGGCGACTAGCACACACAGTTTCCGAGCTGTGGAAGAGATAAAGTTCTGAGTTGATGAGTGGAAGAACTTCTGAAGCCAGGAAAACAACGGAGAGACTTTCTAAACAACAGGGAACATCGCAGGAGGTAAAAACCTTGGTCTCGGGTCACCCAGGGACTGGTTTGGGGAAGGTGAGAAACAATTCTTTGATCTCTCGGCACTCCCCTCCCCCAGACCTCCCTCCTCCTCGGCACAGCAGACTAGCCTTTCTCAGCACAGACCTAACTGCCTGGGGCCTGCAGCCACTGAGGCGGAGCCCCAAGCCCTTTATCAGCAAAGGCCAGCAGTACTGTGTCTTGGAGCCCCAGATTCGCGCGGAAGCTGCACCATCCTCCCAGGGCCCGAGTCTGCTAGACGCCATACTAGCTCCACAGGAGCGCCATCACTGACAGTACGGCCCGCCCAATCCCACAGTGACAGAGAATACGCTATATACTCACCAAAACCAGACAGAAAAGCCATACAAGCTAGACACACCAGGCGCTGGGCCTCCCAAGCTTGGAGAGCACAGTGAAGAGACCCCAGGACTTCCCAGAAAGCATCTGGACTAGCAACCCAGTCTCCAGTTACAGCGGGACTTTCTAACCTGGCGGCGGAGCAGCACTGAGCTGGTGGGGCACATCAGCCCTCCAGTTTAAGACTAACCAGGCCAAACCAGAGAACAGAAAGGCTGGTTACCCCGATTCCCACTGACGTGACCACAATGAAATCTCCAGCTGCAGCAAGACCTCATAACCTGGCAGTGACAACAGCACGGAATTGGAGGAGCACATCAAAGAAGCAGGGCCAAACCAGAGAGCAGAGAGCCCAGATACCCCGTTCTCTGCCAAGTGACCTGCCTGTAAGTGAGTGAACCCTTGAGAATCTGCAGCTCCACTGATCCTGGGTCCTGCTAAAACAGAAGCCAGGCATCAAACCCCCTCCCACCCATATACCCACTTTGGGAAACAGAGGGGCACTTGGAACATTGAAGTTCCTGCTCTGTGGGCCTAATTGAGGAGTTAAGGCAGTTAATGCCAGAAATCGCGCTGCGATCATCACTAGCACCTGCGACATATACATTGCAGAGCCTCTCCCACACACTCAAGGGTTCAACATTAGCCATCACTCTGTCCCTTGAGACACACGCCCACGCCCACTTACACACACACACACACACATATACACACGCACGCACGCTTGCATTTGCCTCTGTTTGCGCCTGCGTACTTTCCTCCCACAGGTACAGCTAGTCCTCAGCACACGCTAAGGACACGGGACCTCTCTCAACTTCCTGAAGAATTCTCCAGACTCGAGAGAGAGACAGTACCAGTCTGATCGGCAGAATCCAAAAACAAACAGGGAAGGTGTCAGATAAGCCAATGGCCAGGGGTAGGCGAAAGAACACTTCCAACATAAATCAGGACATCATGACTTCACCAGCAAACCCCAAAATCGATGGATACTCCAATTCATCAGAAGCACAGGAAAATGACCTTAAAGCCATGCTTGCTCAATTATTTGAGGCTCATAAGGAGGAAATGAACAAATCTTTCAAAGAGTTGGCCAGTCAATTGGAGATAAAGAAAGAAGAAATAGACAAAACCCCTTAAAGAAACACAGGCAAACATAGCCAAAAAAATAGAGGCACAAGTAGAGAAAAAATTAGTGGCATACAAAAAGGAAATGAACAAAGAAATAGAGGCCATCGTAGAGAGACAGGAATCAAAATTCAAACACATGGAAGAAATGGTGCAAGGCATGAAAACAGAATTAGAATCAATAAAGAAAACACAAAATGTGAAAACTCTTGAGCTGGAGAACTTTGATAAAAGATCAGGAACCACAAAAGTAAGCATCACCAACAGAATACAAGAGATGGAAGAGAGAATCTCTGGAGCTGAAGACACACTTGCAGAAATTGATACTTCTCTCAAAGAAAAAGTAAAATCAGAAAAATTCCAATCACAAAATATCCAAGAAATCAAGGATGCTATGAAAAGACAAAATCTAAGAATAATAGGAATTGATGAAAAAGAAGACTCCAGGCTCCAAGGTCCAGAAAATATTTTCAAGAAAATCATAGAAGAAAATTTTCCCAACTTAAAGAAAGAGATGTCCATAAATATACAAGAGGCCTACAAAACACCAAATAGACTAGACCAGAAAAGAAACACATCACGTCACATCATAGTCAAAACACTAAATCTACAGAACAAAGAAAAGATATTAAAAGCAGCAAGGGAAAAAGGCCAAGTAACATATGAAGGTAGACCTATCAGAATCACACCAGACTTCTCATCAGAAACTATGAAAGCCAGAAGGGCCTGGGCAAGCATCATGGAGACTCTAAGAGATCACAAATGTCAACCGAGACTACTATACCCTGCAAAGCTTTCAATCAACATAGATGGAGAAAACAAAATATTCCATGACAAAACTAAATTTACGCAATATCTATACAGCAAACCAACCCTACAGAAGATACTAGAAGGAAAACTCCAATCCAACGAAAACGGATTCACCCAAGAAAACAGGGCATACAGATAATATCCCAACAAAAATGAAAAGAAAACAAGCAATGAAACAAGGTAAGATCATCGACTCCATTACAAAAGGAACTAACATGCATTGGTCAATATTATCTATCAATATTAATGGACTCAACTCACCAATAAAAAGACACAGGCTAACAGAATGGTTACGGAAACAGGACCCAACATTCTGTTGCATCCAAGAAACACACCTATGCAACAAAGATAAACACTACCTCAGAGTAAAGGGTTGGAAAAATGTTTTTCAAGCAAATGGTTCCAGAAAACAAGCTGGAGTAGCCATCCTAATATCTAATAAAATAGACTTTCATCCGAAGTTAATCAAAAAAGATAAGGAGGGCCACTATATTCTCATCAAAGGAAAAATCCAACAAGAGGACATCACAATTTTGAATATCTATGCCTGAATTACAAGAGCACCTACATTCATAAATGAAACAATATTAAAGCTTAAATCATACATTGATCCTAATACCTTAATAGTGGGAGACTTCAACACCCCACTCTCATCAAGGGACAGATCAACCAGACAGACACCAAATAGGGAAATAAAAGCACTCACAGAATCCCTAAATCAAATGGACCTAATAGACGTCTACAGATCTTTTCACCCAAACTCAAAAGAGTACACCTTCTTTTCAGCACCACATGGAACCTTCTCCAAAATAGACCATATAGTTGGTCACAAAGCAAGCCTCAATAGATACAAAAGGATTGAAATAATCCCTTGTATACTATCTGACCACCATGGACTAAAGCTGGACCTCAACAACAACAGAAACAACAAAAAGCCGACACGCACATGGAAACTGAACAACTTACTACTCAATGACAGCTGGGTCAAGGAAGAAATAAAGAAAGAAATTAAAGACTTTCTGGAATTCAATGAAAATGAAGGCACAACATACCCAAATTTATGGGACACATTGAAAGCAGTGCTCAGAGGAAAATTTATAGCACTAAGTGCCTACAAGAAGAAATCCGTAACATCACATACAAACAACTTAATGGCCCAACTGAAAAACCTAGAAAAAAAAGAAGCAGATACACCCAAGAGGAGCAGAAGGCTGGAAATAATCAAAGTAAGGGCAGAAATCAATCAATTAGAAACAAATAAAATTATCCAAAGAATCAATGAAACAAAAAGCTGGTTCTTTGAGAAAATCAACAAGATAGACAAACCCTTAGCCAAACTAACTAAAAAGCAGAGAGAAACCATACAAATCAGCAAAATCAGAAAGGAAAATGGGGACATAACTACAGACACTGAGGAAATCCAAACGATTATTAGGTCATACTACAAAAGCCTATATGGCACAAAATTTGAAAATCTAAATGAAATGGATAACTTTCTTGACAGATTCCATCTACCAAAATTAAGTCAAGATCAGGTAGAAAGACTGAATAGCCCTATATCTCCCAAGGAAATTGAAGCAGTCATTAACAGTCTCCCCTCCAAAAAAAGCCCTGGACCAGATGGCTTCAGCGCAGAATTCTACAAGACCTTCAAAGAAGTACTAACACCAATTCTCCTCAAACTATACCACAAAATAGAAATAGAAGGAACACTACCAAACTCATTCTATGAAGCCATAGTCACTTTGATACCTAAACCACACAAAGATCCAACAAAAAAAGAGAACTTCAGACCTATCTCTCTTATGAACATTGATGCAAAAATACTCAATAAAATACTTGCAAACGGAATCCAAGAACACATCAAAGATATCATCCACCACGACCAAGTAGGCTTCATCCCAGGCATGCAAGGGTGGTTCAACATACGGAAATCCATCAATGTAATCCACCACATAAACAAACTGAAGGAGAAAAACCACATGATCATCTCCTTAGATGCTGAAAAAGCATTTGATAAAGTCCAACACCCATTTATGTTTAAAGTCTTGGAGAGATCAGGGATACAAGGCACATACCTAAAGATAGTAAAGGCAATATACAGCAAGCCTATAGCCAACATCAAACTCAATGGAGAGAAACTTAAATCAATCCCACTGAAATCAGGGACAAGACAAGGCTGCCCACTCTCTCCATATCTCTTTAACATTGTACTTGAAGTCCTAGCCAGAGCAATAAGACAACTAAAGGAGATCAAGGGGATACAAATCGGAAAGGAAGAGGTCAAAGTGTCACTATTTGCAGATGATATGATAGTATACATGAGCGACCCCAAAGATTCAACCAGAGAACTTCTTCAGCTGATTAACACCTTCAGCAAAGTGGCAGGATACAAAATCAACTCAAAAAAATCAGAAGCCCTCTTGTATACCAAAGACAAAAAGGCTGAGAAAGAAATTAGGGAAACAACACCCTTCACAATAGCCACTAATAACATAAAGTACCTTGGTGTGACTCTAACCAAGCAAGTGAAAGACCTGTTTGAGAAAAACTTCAAGTCTTTGAAGAAAGAAATTGAAGAAGATCTCAGAAGCTGGAAAGATCTCCCGTGCTCATGGATTGGTAGGATTAACATTGTGAAAATGGCCACCCTGCCAAAAGCAATCTACAGATTCAATGCAATTCCCATCAAAATACCAACTCAATTCTTTACAAAAAAAGATTCTCAGCTTCATATGGAGAAACAAAACACCCAGAATCTCCAAAACGATCCTGTACAACAACAGATCATCTGGAGGTATCTCCATTCCCGATCTCAAGCTGTACTACAGGGCAACAGTAATAAAAACTGCATGGTACTGGCATAGAAACAGAAAGGAGGATCAATGGAATCGCATAGAAGACCCAGAAATAAACCCACACACCTATGAATACTCAATATTTGACAAAGAAGCCAAATCCATTCAATGGAAAAGCCTGTCCTGAAGATACCTGATAAAACAGGGTCAGATGAAAGGGGAGGAGGTCCTCCCCTATCAGTGGACTTGGAAAGGGGCAGGGAGGAGACCATGGAGGGAGTGTGGGATTGGGGAGGGAATGAGCGAGCGGGATACAGCTGGGACACAGAGTTAACAAAATGTAACTAAAAAGAAAAAAATAATAATAATAAAAAAGAAAAAAAAAGACTCTACATTTAACATTTTATGAATAATTATATGCCATATCACATTAAAAGAGCATGTTTCATATGCCTTAGAATCCACAAGCTATGTGTATGCCCCCTGGAGGCAAGTGGCATCATGATAGTATCAGCCGTGGCCTCTGTTCTTAAATGAGAAGACCATCTTGCCTGGAAGACTTATACATAGGTAAGCAAGAAATGAATTATCCTGGTTTCAAGACCCTGAAATGTGGTGTTGTCATAGGAGCATAACCTAGGTTACCTCAAATGGTATAACTGACTCAATAATTTCTTATAGAGAGGGAATATGTTAATCAGGTCAAAGCAAGCAATTAATTGGGCTGACAATTATATTTAATACATGAGTAAATTGTCTAGAAATTGATTTCATCAATGCTTTATAAACTTAAATAACAAGTAAATGACTTAGTGTCTAAGACCTTAAGAATTAAATCAAATCTGTAGCAAGGAAAGCTATGACTTGGTTATTGGAAACTGCTCAAGTTCACTGGCTAAGAGCTAGAGTGCTGCCTTTGCCAGGAGCTCAAGGAAGATCCATACAGAGGAGTATCTCAGACATTAGAACAAATCCTATGTCTCTATGTTATTTTCTATTTAATTTTTTAGTTAAATGGTATCCAGGCACCAATTTCTTGTGTGTGTTTGTGTGTTGTTGTTGTTGTTGTTGTATGGCTGCATTATGTTAAATAGAACCAAATGCACCAGTAGACTCAACTCCTAACTCAATCACTTCTTAATTGTGTAACCTCATGTAAATTGCTTTAGTCGGTGCAAGCTTCATTTATTTACCTTCAAGTGAGAGGCATAATCTCACAATTTTGTGGTTAGTATTAACTGTGATCCTTTTAGTAAACAGAATAAGCAGAACCTGTTTGAAAGACAAAGCGTAGGCATTTTCCTGCCCTGGAGCCCATACACTGAAGTTGTCAGTATTTGTGGCAGCCCACCTCCATGGTAATCTCCAAAGTATAGTCCCTTCCTGGTATTTGTATCCTGTTACATACAGTTCTCTTTCTATCCACTAAGGCTTATCTGTTTGCCAATTCGGTTTTAAAGAAGCATTCCTGTGATTTCTTCACCTAAGCTGCAAACAGATCCCAGCTACCATCTCAGGTCCTCCAATTTCTCACCAAGGAGAGAGCCAGGTCATGAGGTTCAAGCAGCACATAGAAAAGACTAAGAGAGGGAAGAACACAGTCCTCCTCCCATCAGCTGGTGCCAAGTTGTCAGTCTTATGTGTGAGGCATAGTTGAAAGGAAGCAATGAGGCCTCAGAGAGCATCACAGGACAGAAGTTGCTCACCTGTTTGAAAGTTGCTCACTTTCAAACCATGGCCTACAAAAGCACAGATAACAAATGTTTGGTTTTCTTTTAGGCAACTATAACAATTAGTGCAATTCTTGTGCACTGATCAGGAGCTAATGTCACTCTGCTTTGAGTTTTGTTCCACAGGACTGGTACTTCAAACCATCTGTTGATTAAACACCAAATTTGCATTCTAGGACAAAAGGTGATTGAAGTTACACAGTCTTCATAGAACACTGTCAACCTACATACAACAGGAACAAAATTCCCAAAGAAAAAATATTTGCTCAACAATGAACCTTGTGATGGGAAATGGCCAAGGAAGCAAAGGAAGGCAAGGGTGTTCCAAGGCCAAAAGGAAAGCTGTTGTGAAATAGTTAGCCTTGGCTATGAGGAACACTCACAGGTATGATGTCAGTTCAAGGTTGGTCTGGTGGTTGCTAGGCAGACATCTTTGCAAACATTACTTTTGTTTGTCTTCCTTAAGTTTATGGTGCCCTCTGTGGAAGTTTGTGGATCTGGCAGTCTTCTGTGATCCTTTTTGTCATTAGGCACAGGTGTGTGATAGTCCTGATCCTCAAAGCCTCACTTGCTTGTTTATTTTTGTTAGGGTTTGAGGAAAGTCACTCTAGGTTCATTCTGACAACCTTCATAATTGCCATCCTTCATTTCTTTAGAACAGTAAGCCAATGTCCTAATGTCCAGATGCCACGCAAAGTTCTAACTTACTTCTATGTTTTTAGTAAATGTAATATTATCTTTCTGTTTCCCTTTTCTTCTCCTTGTTTATTAGTCTACAGTGACTCTGAGACAAAGCACTGCGAGATGGTGTGGGTATGGGTTTTGGTATATCTGTTTTAATGTTCCCCCTCAGAGCTTTAAAAGGGGCTTTTTCTTGAAAATGAGGAAGCTTTTAACAACAGAGCCTAAAGCTGCATATCATCTACCCGTTCAGTTCTTCTAAGTTGCAAAGTAATTGGGCAGAGAGATGGAGTCCTTCGAGCTCCAAACGCTGTTCTTGGCATGGCTGCCAAGAGGCCTCCAGCCAAGCGCTCGAAAATGTTAATTGATGAGTACCCCAGGCCCTTATTTTTATTCTTAAGCAGCTCTCCCTTTGTTAGCCATTGATGAGATGCAATGCTGTGCCAAACCCTGTGTTAGAATTACGTACCCTAACAACGCTTTGGTTTTCTTTGCCTTCATTTTCTTTTCCTTTATTTCTCTTTCTTGGAAAGGGTCAGAGATATATGTAAAGAACAGATATAAACATCACAGTCTCCACACATACCATACTGTTCACATCTCTGTGCATTTTCTGCTTCAACTTGAATTTGTGGTCACATGGCACCAATAGCTGGCAATCACAATTAATGCTAAGTGAGACTCTAATGGACAATTGACAAAGAGGTAGAAGTGTAGCGGCAGATATGAAACAGTCACTGGAATGTGACCAATGAAAATATCAACTAAAGGAGCACAGGGAGGAAAAACTGAACATTGTTGAAGTAATGGAACTGAAATACTTAAATGGATTCGAGAAGATTTTTTTTTCTTATTAGATCTGTAGATTTCAATATTCCGTGCTTTACATCTTATAAACAGCTAAGAATGTATCCTTCTTTTTGTCAGCCTTGGAATTCCATGTAATGTTCACTGGCAATGCTTTCATATCTAAAAATGTACTATGATTACAAAGCTTCAGGCTCCTTTCCTCCCGGTGCTACAGTAAGAAAGCACATGTCTGTGGATGCGAGGCACATCTTAAGTCTGTTTCATGGAGCATGTGATTAAGAAAAAAAAAAATCAAGGCAACTGGTTATCCTGAAAAAGCCCCTAGTTCTCTCTTTTAGGCATCTGAGACAGATAATTATTTATGTTGTCCAAACTACCTATGCCTAATATCCAAATAAGCGTTACCAGGACCATTAAATTCTTCACCATGCAGTATGCCAGCCGATGTAGATGTCCAGAATAATGAACAAACTGAATGGCACTGGCGTAAACAACCTATTGGTTAATCTAGGGCAAGGAGCTAGATGATTAGTAATTGAAATGGGCATGCCACAGGGGACTGTTGTCAAAAGAACTTGATGAGATGGTATGATGTTTTGGCCATTATTTCAGAGTGTTTATTTTTATTTATTTTTTTTTTATTTTATGTTTCTATGTATTTACTTGAATGTATGTCTGCGCACCATATACGTGCGATGGCAATGGAGACCATAAAAGGGGGCTAGATCTCTTGGTACCGGAGTTACAGATAGTTGTAAACTACTATGTAGATGCTTTGAAATGGATCAGGTTCCTCTGGAAGAGAAGCCAGTGCCCCTAACCACGTTGCAATCTCCCTAGCAGCACTCCATAATTTAAGAGCTATCCATACTACCTATATTATGCGTGGAACTCCTATCTGCAAATGTCTTCAGAGACACTTTACAAGCCAGGCAAGAAGTCTCATTAATTTCCTCACAACATTTTCTTTACCAAAAATGGTCTTTTACAGCTTGCTTGCATACATTATTCAACACTGTTGGCTCTGAGAGGGTTTCAGCTATTTCTAAATATCAGACTTAAGCTGCAAAGACAAAGACACGTTAAGCATGTATTTTGCAGTCTTTGGTGTAGCATCTAAAACAATTCCAAATGAGGAAAAGAAAAGAGAGAGGAAAAAAAAATAGACTATGCTCTTATTATATATCCCCACTGTACTGTGTGAGTTTGCATGCAGCTATTCTATTTTGTTTACATCATTTTAATATAAATCATTGATCACTTAAGAGTATGAAATCCAGACAGAAAAATTTTAGAAAAAATATTCACAGAGCTAGAGTGACTGACTATCTCTGTGAGGATAGCCTCCCTCATAATTACAACCTCTGACTCTAATTACTAGACTCATGTATAATAACACATTGAAAGAAACAGGGACAAAGTTTCCAAATACCTTAAAATAAGAGGAAGCTAAGATTTATTGCATGTCCATTGCATGCCAGAGCCACCACATGTCAGAACTAGCTTTTGCACGTATGTAGAAAAATTTAAAAGACTATACTTGAACAGCCAGTATGTTATATTTCTACATAATTTTACTATTAAGCAATTGCTGACTGAAAAAAATTTCTATCAGTATATATTTTAACTTAACATTTTAGAGTCCCTACATGTATGAAATAATTATATATTATTTTGTTTAAATTACATAATGATACCATCAAGTAGATTCTGTTTAAATTTTCACTTTAGAGATAAATAAATAAAAGAGGTACTTTATTATTTATTTTTATTTATTTTTTTGCTTTTCAAGAAAGGGTTTCTCTGTATAGCCTTTGCTATCTGGACCTGCTTTGTAGACTGAGCTGGCCTTGAACTCACATCAATCTGCAGCCTCTGCCTCCCTGAGTGCTGGAATTAAAGGCATAAGCTAGCACGCCCAGCTTTTCTTAACAATGACAAGAAGGAACTACAAAATTGTGTAACTATGGTACATTGGAGGGATTGAATACACTTACAAGGCTTTCATTGTAGAGTTGTTAAATCATCCTACACCACAGATCAGGTAGTTTCAAATGATTTAAATTTCTCAAACTTCAGAAGAACTGGAAGTCTAGGTGTTGTGGGCATGGACAGCCTTAGGATAGAGCCTTTTCCCAACTTTGAAAGACATGTTTATTATTTCCTCATATACCAAATAGAGCTCTTCTGATTCTCTTCTTATAAAAGCTCTACTCTCTCTTGAAAGGGTTCTACCCCATGAGTTAATTAAGGCCTTTGCCTCCTCTTCCTCCTCCTCCTCCTCCTTCTCCTTCTTTTCCTCCTTCTCCTCCTCCTCATATATAATCCTACTGGAATCTGAGGGGTTTTTTTTATGTGATATTTTCAGAGACAAATATTCAGTCTATTTTAAATTAAATCCAGAAGGCTGGCAAGATGCTTCAGTTGGTAAAGCCACTTGCCACCAAGCCTGGTAACTTGAGTTTAACACTCAGGACCTACAGGGTGGAAGGAAAGACTCCCTCAAATTGTCCTCTGACCCCCATAACCACACCAAGGTGTGTTCCTGTTCCTTGCCTGCATAAAAATAAATAATTACTGTAATAAAAGGAGCAGTCCTGTTAGGCCACAGAGGAGGACTTTGCAGCCAGCCCTAGAGATAACTGATAAAACAGGGTCAAATGAAAGGGGAGGAGGTCCTCTCCTATCAGTGGACTTGGAAAGGGGCAGGGAGGAGACCAGGGAGGGAGTGTGGGGTTGGGGAGGGAATGAGGGAGCGGGATACAGCTGGGACACAGAGTTAACAAAATGTAACTAAAAAGAAAAATAAAATTAAAAAAAATAAAAAATAAAAGTCAGACTGTGGTCTTATGTTTAGAATGGAGTCTTTGTTGTTGAGTGATGTGCATACAGGTGAGCACAGGACAGTCTCTCTGAAGACAGGAGAGAGAAAGCAGAAGACAATACTCAGTGATAGAAGCAACAGTAATTTCTCAACATCCAGAAATTGCAACATGAATCTACCTTTTTAAAGTGCAAGAATTGTGTTGTTCTTAGTCATATTATACAAAGCAGCTGTCACAAGCAGTTGGTAAACTACATACTGAGAGCACAGAATTTGTTTGTAACTTAGTTCGTGTGGACAGATTTATTGCCCAACCTTGAGAACTAGAAAACTACAGTGTTTGGATTTACCTGTGTACCATGCATGTGTGTGTGTGTGTGTGTGTGTGTGTGTGTGTGTGTGTGTCCATGTAACAATATATACATAAAAGGATAGAAGCTTCCATGTAATTGAAAAAAAATAGTTTAGACCAACTCCTAAAAAGCCAAGTTCTTTGTGGGACCTAGAAAAGATCATCCTGAGTGAGATATCCAAAAAGCAGAAAGACACACATGGTGTATACTCACTTATATAGACCTATAAGATAGGATAAACATACTGAAATCTATACACCTAAAGAAGATAAACAAGAAAGAGGACCTGAGGTAAAATGATCAACCCTCACTTAGAAAGACAAATTGGATGGACATTGGATGTAGGAGAAAACAAATAACAGGACAGGAGCCTACCACAGAGGGCCTCTACCTAGACTCTACCTAGCAGTGTATCATAGCAGATACTGAGACTCATAACCAAACCTTTGGCAGAATTCAGAGAATCATCTGAAAGAAGGGGGAGTTAATATGACCACATGAGGACAGGAGCTCCACAAGAACCAAATATATCTGGGCACAGGGATCTTTTATTAGACTGTTTCTCCAACGAAGGACCATGTATGGATATAACCTAGAACATCTGCTCAAATGTAGCCCATGGTAGCTCAGTATCCAAGTGGGTACCCTAGTAAGGGGAACAGGGAATATTTCTGACTCAATGGCAGGCTCTTTGACCTCCCCCCATCCCGAGGGAGGAGCAACCCTGCTAGGCCACAGAGGAGGACTTGCAGCCAGTCCTGAAGATACCTATTAAACCAGGGTCAGATGAAAGTGGAGGAGGTCCTCCCCTATCCATGAACTTGGAAAGGGGCAGGGAGGAGATGAAGGAGGAAGGGTGGGATTGAGAGGGAATGAGGGAGCAGGATACAGTTGGGATACAAAGTTAGTAAACTGTAACTAATATTTTAAAAAGGCCAAGTTCTTTGTTGTTTTTTTTTTAATTTATTTTACTTTTAATGGTATGAATTTTTGTGGTGGGGAACTGGAAATTGTGTACATAATTGCAGGTGTCCTTGGAGGCCAGCAGGTGACATTAGAAACCCTTAGAGCTGGAGTTTTATGTAGCTGTGAGCAATCAACATGCGTGTCAAACAACAAATTCTTATCTTTTTGGAAAAACGGTGTTCTCTTAACTCCAGCATCTTTTTCATTTTTTAATAGTTTTAAAAATATCCCCCCTCTTTGTGTGTGTGTGTGTTTCTTTGAGTTGGTCTGTACGTACTTCCTTGAACAAAAGACATGGTTATTATTTCCTGATAATGCAAAAGAGAGGTCTCAGAGTCACTTCTTACAAAGCTCTAATGCCTCTTGAGAGGGTTCTACCCCCTGAACTAATTAAGGCCTCTTCTTCAGATATAATCCTACAGGAATTAGAGTTTCCTTATGTAAAAGTTTAGGAGACAGATATTTAGGAAACATATACCATGCAGGCATGCATAGAGATTAGAGGACAGCTTGTAGGAGTCAGTTCTCTCTTTTCATCCTGTGGGTCCTGGTAATTGAATTCAGGTCATCAGGCTTTGCAACAAGAACCTCTAACCACTGAGCCATCTCACTGGCCCTCATGTAACTTTGACCCAGTTGACAATAAAACAATGATATTTGTTGAATTCATTTCCTTCTGTCAGCCCCTTAGGTCTGGCTGAAATTCTGGGGCTCGTGATTTTGACTTGTGTGAGTTCATTCGCTTACATTTCTTCAGTCTACCATTCACGCAGGTGTCTCTAAGTATTGTATTTTTAAATGTTGCCCTTTTTAACTTTATGTAAATGGAGTCATTGGCCTGGTTTCTTTTAGAATATCTGCAAAATTTTCCTGTGCTGATTACCATTGAAGGTTTTTAAAGTTTGAAGTTATTAATACATATTTACACATATATATACATAATTTACTTATTCCTTTAATTTTTGATAAATTGAATTATGTGCAGTGTCCTGGAAACTGTTGCTGTCACTAAAACCATGGTGCTATACATCCCACAGTCCCCATTAGAAGCATTGAGGTCTTCATCTGGAGTAAAGTGGTTATGTTATAGCTCTTGGTATAGACTCTCCATTTCTACTCAGTCTTTTCTTATTTCCTATAAAAAAAAAGAAGGCCTAAGCAGAACATCCCCAGAACATCTTGCATCACTTGTAACCATGTGACTATGTCCTCTTTGAAATGCGAAAGTGGGTGAATGGACTTTTCCAGATACCTGTGCTTTCTGTGTATTCTTCTCTCTTCCCATACTCTGTGTGACACTGATGTGCCTGATCACAGTGTGGAGTTGTAAAGTAGCCTATAATAAGAGACTGACCAAGTCATAAGACAGAAAACTCACCGACCCTTACATGACCTGGGGGAGAAGTCACTCATAAAACTGGAACCTTCCTTCACGTGGGAGTGCATCCATGACTTAAATACCACTGCTATTGGTTTGAGTATCTGCTCTTGTCTTTTGGCATTCCTGTGTTTCTTTTGAGTAGGTGTTGCCAAAACGTATTCCAACAGGGTGCTGTCAACATACACTCCCCCCTACAAGGACATAAAATTGGCATGACTGCACCTTTCAGATCACATTTGCTACTGTTAGTCATTTTAATTTTAAACCCCAGTATGTGCCAAACACTGTCCCATTGGGTTTTGCCACATTCCTCTGGCTCATTTCTTTTCATATGTTATATGACCCAAGTTCTTCTGTGAAGTACATGCTTCAGCCTTGTTGTCCATTTTTCTATCTGATTGTTTCTTAACACTTTTCAAGAGGTTTATAGAATTCTGGCAGGTAGGCTAGCCTTTTGTAGACCATACATGTTGCAAATAATTATAAATTTTTCATTTTCTTCATGACATCTTGATAATGTTACTATTTTAGTGAACTAAGGGCATCCAATTCTTACTTTATCATTTGTGATTTCTTTCTTTTTAAATTATTAAAAGTTCTCCTCGACCTGATAAGCTAGGGTCAGCTGGAAGGGAAAGAGGACCTCCCCTATCAGTAGACTTAGAGAGGGGCATGGGAGGACATGAGGGAGGGAGGGTGGCATTGGGAGAGAATGAAGGTGGGGGCTACAGCTGGGATACAAAGTGAATAAAATGTAATTAATGTAAAAAATAAAAATTTAATAAAAAACAATAAGTTCTCTGTTGTGATATCACGGAAATGTTCATCCAGGCTGATCTAAAATTTTCATGCTTTGTTGCCTTTTGGATTTAGTCAACCATTTACTCGCTCTCTTTTCTAATGCACGTTTTCATAGATGAGCAAAGAATAGAGATATACCTGATTGCTGTGACTCACAAGTCATCACAGGTGCGCCTGTGGGGTTTTAACTCCATATGCATATCGCCACTCATGTGTACTGAGGGGGAAGAAAATTTGGGACTGACGGGTTGAAGACATTGTCTCCAGAAGTTGCCTTGGCAAGATTTCAAAGAAACAGAAGTTAAACTTTGCCATTGAATGTGCCTTTGTTTACTTATGTGCAGCAGAACAGGTTGAACCTGGTGCAGAAGTACTCATGAGCAAAAGACAAGACATTCTGACCAGTGGTTGACAAGCTACGTATGAACTCAAGTGTGTAAAAAGGTTGCTAAGGAATCTGAGATATTAGCTCCCATTCGTCTGCTGAATAACAGAAGGGCTGGATCTTAGGAAACAATGGCTCCTTCTTTGGCTTGACCTCATTAAAAAGCAAGTGGGTTACTGGAATTTAAATTTGAACATATTTTTAAGAAATACACAGGTAGGACAGTAAGACAAGGTGGAAAAACACCATAATTGCTAAGAAAAGTTAAAGAATTTGAGAGTCTTAGGTTGAGTAGATAAGATACAGATTAGCGATTACGTGTGTGTGTGTGTGTGTGTGTGTGTGTGTGTGTGTGTGTGTGTGTG
>NW_026585689.1:6450150-6538634 GCF_907164565.1 Psammomys obesus | reverse complement strand
TTGGATACCAGAGAAAATGACTAGAAGCTGTAAAGAAGGTTTAGACTAATTAAGTACAAAGGGCCCTACAGCAGTTGGACAGTATATCTTCTCAAAGAACTGATTGACCGAAGAATGCAGACATCTCCTTCCCCAATACTGAGGACACTGAAATGAAATCTGAAAGATCATTTATCAGGGAAATTACCAGTAATGGCTAATATCTATTAATGCTACCACTGACAAGGAATTATTCAAAGTGCTCTGTCTGCATTTTCCCACTTCGTCCTCACAGAGGCCCTACAAGACGTGAAAGATTTTTGTCATTCTCTAATGAAAGGTCTGAAGCAAGGAGAGGTTAAGTAATTTGCCCAAAGTCATACAATTTATAAAAGGCAGAAAACACATCTGTCTTGTGTCCAAAGTCCGGTTTTTCACCCACCCAGCTCCTCACTTGACAATGCTCTAAAAAGATTTCCTACACAAGGAAAGAAACTTTACTATGGGGTTTTCTAATTCAGAGACTACTTGCTTCTAACAAGTTAAAAATGTACCCTGTCAGATGCATAAAACAGTACAGAAAAGAGAAACCCAGCAGAATGTGAAAAGGGGCAGGTGAAATTTTATGAGGGAGGAAAATGTCTGGAAAGATCTTAAGTGCAGGGCATTTATCCAGGAAAAATACATTCCTGACAGGTTGTAGGCAAAGGACACGTCCTGAAGGTTGTTCATACATGAGGTGATGAGGGAGTAGGAAGTAACAAAGACATAAAACATACAAAATGTTACCGTCTAGCAGAGGTGTCACTTGATAATCTAAAATGAGGTTCCAAGAGTCACATGCTTTGGTGCAAGTAAGAAGGAGCTAAGAGAACAGCATTGGCCATCAAGTGCCAAAGATACTGAAATGGTTTTACCTTTTGATTTTGATTTTTACAGCTACTCTCCAATTTCAAAAATTAGTAGCAAGAAGACGGTGATTAGAACCACACGGAAAATGTTAGGCATTTATTCATATGAGCACATTCATGTAGGAAGCAATGTCTGAATTACTACTGTTTGCACTTTTCTAAGAATTAGGGATACTGTAGTGAACACGTATTCCTCCTTCTTTCTCAGAGATCAGTTTTTACAAGCGTTGGGTAGATTCTCTGAATCAGAAAAGTACACAAATTAGCTAAGCTGTGTTAAGATCAGCAGACTAATTAGACATAGAAAGTGAATGCAAATGAAAAGCTGGTGAGCTTTCAAAGGAGTTTAAGTATCTGACCGGGAACGTAAAGAGAGAAAACCATTGAGAAAGAGGATGTGTTCAAACCCACATGGCTGGAGATCATGGTTGTGACTCATACGCACTGTGAAAGTCTCTCCACAATGTGAAGAGGATGTGGGGCGAGTCACTTCCCTCCTCTACCTTCATTTCCTCATCTCTTTGATGTAAATCCTAATATTAGCCCTCTTTGTCATCTGAGATGGCGTTGTGCTTCAAATGAGCCATTGACCTTGGGAGTGGCCTTCAAAATGTAAAACAGGGCATTTCATTTCACTATGAAATATGATTAATATTTTCAAAAATTCCCTCTAATTGTCTGGTGACAATACATGTCGGTGACATACATGGTCATGCACACAGAAATAAACACACACACACACGCACACACACACACACACACACACACACAATTCAATAGAGATTTCTCCCATTGGGTATAAAGATATATATGCATCTGGTCCAATCCAACTCTGATTTTATGAAGCCCATGTAGAGAAACTATCTGACTAAAAGAATAAGTATGTCTGTGGTTGAAACTCAAGAAAATTGTACTCCGAAGCTCCCAGGAGCCTGTGAGAAGACCTGGAGAACACATTTCTTGTCTAGTCAGTCTCCCTGGATTACTGAAGACAAAGCAAATCACTCTCATTCACCTCTCCAAATGTGGGTTTTCCCTTCTACGTCCAGAAGACACAACAACATGGAACTTGTCAACTCTGCTTATGGTAATAAATCTCTTTCCTGCAATTCTCCTGACATTCTAATGCCTTCCTGAACATAGTAAAAAGGTCATTTTCCACCTGAATTCATCTTCTCCAAGCTTCCTTATATTTCTGCAAATCCAAGTTTCAACAAGTTAGATTTCATTCCTTCTTCAGTATTTTATTTGCTTTAACCAAGTAAAAATCCCAACTGCTGCCCGGAGCTCTGCTCTAATAGCTCAAATGGGGATTATATTTTATTGTCTGACTGTATAATGCAGATACATTTTGAGAGCTGAACTGCTTCTTTTTTTCTTGAGTGACAGAGAATTAAATGCTCCTTTTCAGATATTGCCCAAGGATTTCTTATGATTTTGTTTCCCACATCAGCTCAATAATTTTCTATGTATCAATTATGCCTCGACCAACAATCCTCACCTAAATATAAAACAATCCCCTAGAAGCCCTAAGACTGAACATGCCTTTCTCTTCACAAAGTCTGCTCAGCCATACTGCCTTCTGTTTCACAATCAAGTCTCTGGTTTCCCAAAGAGTGGGTTATAATAGGAGCCTTCCAAGAATTCCACATTCCTGTTTGGTGAGAAATTCCATCAAGTAAAATGTAAGAGTATATTCCTTACATAGATTAGGATGTTGATTGAAATGTGATAGTCATTTCTAGAAGAGATTATCCAGAAGATTTCTTTTCTGTTTTATTTTGGTTTCGCTTTTATTGTGAAGCGTATAACTAACAGGGACATATCCAGGCACAAATATGAAATCTGGCAAAACCTTGAACTCCTTGTCCAGGGTGTGAGAAAGAAAACAAATTCTCTGCTTGCTTATTTTGATTAGCAGATCTGTGAACTTGTTTAAGTACATGTATCTCCCCACTTCCTTAAAATGATTGGTAACGGGCTTGCGATTAGCTAAGCAGACTGTGGGCTTTCCCTTGAAGGAAGGAATTCCAGGATGGCTTGGATGATCCATACCATAACTTGCTGTCTTCTCTATGAGTCAGGATATGTGCTTATCCTAGGGACCACAGCATCCCAAGAAACCTTGTCATTGCTTAGAGCAATGCTAAGTGCTGCAGTGTAGAAGCCAGATAATGTCTGATCCATCCCTGGCCATGTCAGCAGCTGAACTGTGCTCCTTTTACTCCCTGGGTGAAGTAACGTGGTTTTGGCATCAAAAAGAGGAAGGACAGTTGAAGACACAGACAATTCTTCAGAAGTATCAGCTGCTCCTCCTACTGCTGTTGAAACAGCAAGGCTGGCAGAAAGGAGTTGGGGAAAGTCAATTGAAGAAGGGAAGCAGGAGGCCAATCAATCTGCTTGCCTGTTTGGTCGCTGCCTCAAATGTGACTCTGTTCCGCTGAAGAGAAGCTAAGGTTTGCATAGGGCATGGAAGATGCAGGGCTTTTGGTACCAAAGGGCAATATAAGCAAAAGCAGTAACAAACCTTTGCCTGTGGACTCCCACGTTGAAGAAAGGTTCACATTAAGGGAGAGGGTTACAGACAGAAAGACCGGAAGGAACTTTTTTTTTTTTTTCCATTTTGAGTTTCGTTGTTTTTGCGTTTGTTTTCTCTTTTCCATTGCTAAGCTCCACAGGAAATCAACCAGAATTGGCCTAGAGAGCATCCATTACGTAATTTTTTTAGAAAGTTCTTCTTCTTTAAAATTAAGACTTTCTTTATATATCTTTCGTGAGTCAACCGTTCTTTATTTCCCGCTTTATTCATCCTTGGTCTTAGCAGATGGAGAGAACTTATCTCAGTTGGTCTGGCTCAGTTGTTTTGCCCTGTGTGTTAGGTATTCATCTGCCCAAATGCTTCATAGGCAGGCTCTTCATGTGGAAGTTTGTTCCCAAAGACCTAGTCTTTTTCTAGACATAGTGTGTGTCTTTAAAGCAGATGATGTCATTCCTTCCTCCCTCCTTCCGTAGAAACACACTTTGTCAAGGCCTATCCCTTGAATTCCATGACATGACTGAGCTGCTGTTTTGCCTTCAGGCTATCATGGGACTTCAAAGGAAGCCAACTTTAAATTTACTTGCACCTAAGTTGGTACATAAAGTGTGGCCACTTTCAAGAGCTGGAGCTACACATCAGTCAGAAGAAAAAAAATACTCTATCAGGGTCTGTTAATAAAAACAATTAAGAAACCAAGATGCTGAGATAAAGCTGTGAAAGAGCACATTATGGCCTGTTTTCTACGCTCCTAAATTACTCTTACTGTCTCTCCTCCCTTTCCTGCCTTTCTTTCCTCATCTACTTTCTGCTCTCCACTAGCACTTGAGATTCTGACATTACAATTTTTAATTCAATGCTGTTGCCTCTGATATGAAAAAGGATCTAGTTTTAGTTATTTTGGCTTTGCTGTGAGGTCACACAAGGTACTACCAAATACTCTTTCTATAAGCAGCTATCAAACACTTTTTAGGTGCCAGACACTGGGACTTAGTCCAGGGGCTAAAAATACAAACGAGAGTTCTTTGGCATCACCTTTCTTCTCCCACTTCCCTGTTACCTCCCCCACTGGAGTCATCACCATGATCACTTCTATCAATGTTCATTAATATTTGTGGAGCATTGGGTGTGAGCTTTACTCGTGTTTTGCAGTTTTTGTTATTAGAAGGATGCTGTGAGATCAGTAGGATGTTAGCTCCCTTTTATAGGTGAGAAAACGGGATTAAAGAGGCTGAGCAGATGCCTCAAACTCGTATATCTAACGTGTGTTGATGCAGGTGTTTGTAAGCGAGACAGTCTGACTCCAGGCTTGCAGCACATCCCTTCTAAGGAGTCACTGTTTCAGTGGAGGAGGTAGACATGTAAACAGATAAATATATCAAAGAGCTAAGTGCCAGAGCTGCAGAAATACAGAGGCAGCAATGACTAACATTGCCTGGGGGGATCAGGAAGGGCTTAAAAGACAAATTGACATGGGAGGTGGGTTTTGAAATATGAGTAGGAACATCTCAAGCAAACAAAGGCCTGAGAGTGGGAGGTATGTTTCAGGTTGAGGGAATTGCATACACAAGGCATGGTTGAGAAAGACCTTAGTGGTATGTTTGGGAAACAGTGAGTTCATGAGAGAATGTTTCGATGGGAAACCAAAGAGTGTCAAAGATGAAATTAAATACAAGAATAGAAACTATGTTTGTGCAGCTTGCTGTTCTTGTGGGACATCTAACAGAGGGAGAGGGGTCTGTCTCTGATTCTTTTTGTCTGCTTTCAGGAACCTTTAACTCCTACTGGGTTCCCTTGTCCAGCCTTGATATATGGTTAGTCTTTTTTCTTTTTCTTCATTAATGTATTTGTTCATTTTACATTCCAATTGCAACCTCACCCTCTCCTCTTCTTTCAGTCCTCCCCTACCACCCACTTTCCCCCTACACTATTACCACATCCCCCGCAACCCCAACCCTGGGTACCAACCCACCCTGGTACATCAAGTTGCATCAGGACTAAGTGCCTTCATTTTCACTGTGGCAAGACAAAGCAGCCCCACTAGGAAAACAGAATCCAGAGAAAGGCAACAGAGTTCAAGTGAGACACAGACCCCACTCCAATTGTTGGGGTACCCACTTTAAGATCAAGCAGCTCATCAGCTTTATATGCATAGGAGGGTTAGTATCAGTCCATGTATGTTCTACTGTTGGCAGTTCAGCCTCCATGATAACCCATGGACCCAGGATATTGTAACTGACTATGTCATGTTTGGTTGATATCCCTGGGAGACCTGCTTCTTTCTGAAGGAGAACAGAGAAGGAGAGGGATGTGGGGGAGAAGGCAGGAAGAGATGAGAACTGGAAGGAGAGAAGGGAGCAGAAACTGCGGTTAGGAATACAGGAGAGAAGTATCATAAACAAAAAAGATGGGAAAAAATAGATGCAAGAATGTAAAACTGTTCAGTCTCACACACTTACTTTCATTGGACTTTTATTGGGAATGCACAGTTGTTCTAGCATAGGTTTTGTTGTTGCTGTTGTTTTGTCTTGTTTTTAGGAGACAATCAAATGAGTGTGTCTATTTTTTTTCTTTTTCCTTTGTCTGCAACCTTAGGATGAGCAGAATTATAGGCAATAAGAGTAGGACAATAGTTGCAAGTATCATGTACAAATGTATAAAATGATGAGGATCTAAGATGAAAACAATACATAAAGGAAGGTTTTTTTTTTTCCCTAAACAATACTAGCATTAAGGCTTCTACCTTTTCAGAGGAGGAAAACTTAGAGGTATCCCTCCAAATTCATGCAGTAAAAGGAGGTCTTTTAGGGGCACCCATTGTCCCTCTAACCATTGTTGCAGTGCTGGGGATCTCACACGTGTTATCTACAGAGCTACATCTCTAGCTACAAAATTAAATGTATAGTTTCTCTGTGGGCTTTAGGAAAACTGAAGCCATGCACACCAACCGGTGAAAAATTATGCAAGTCATCTTGTGCGCAGAGATGACTTTCAACTCATTAATGTCCTTTAGTATTTTTGACCCTCATGACAACTTTGTGGTTGTCAAGCTATGTGCTACAATTAAAACTTACCCATGGGCTGGGGGAACAGCTCCGCTAGTAAAATGTGTGCTTCACAAGTACATAAACGGCATGAGGAACTAAGTTTAAAGCTCAGAACACATATTTAAAAAGAACATGTTGGGAGATGTAATCCCAGTACTGGGGAAGTAGAGGCAGGAAGATCCCGAGGGCTCTCTGGTTCTCCCAGGCAGACAACTCGCATGGTAGTGAGAGACTCCATGTCAATAAACAAGGTAGATAGTGCCTGAGAAAAATTGACACCTCATGCATGTCTGGCCTTAATACACACACACACACACACACACACACACACACACACACACAAGAGTGTGTGCATGCACAGCACATATGCGGACACATATGCACACACACAAATGAAGATTTTTAAAATTCCAGGCCTAGAGAGACTCAGAAATTAAGAACAATGGCTGCTCTTCCAGAGGAACTGGATTTGATTACCCGCAAACACATGGTGGTTAACAATCATCTGTAACTCAAATCTATAGGCTCCAATATCTGTTTTTGGCCTCTGCAGGCAAGCACAGGTTAACAGACATACATGCAGATAAAATACATACATACATATATATATATATATATATATATATATATATATATATATATATATGGGTGTACTTGAGCAACCACTTTGGAAATCAATCTGGTACTTTTCAAGAAAATTGAGAATAATTCTACCTCAAGACTCCTGGGCATATATAAAAAAACTGCTCTACCATACAATAAGAACAAGTGCTCAACTACGTTCATAGCAGCTTTGTTCGTAATAGCCAGCAGGTAGAAATAGCCTAGATGTCCCTCAGCCAAAGAATGAATAAGGAAACTGTGCTACATTTACGCAATGGAATACTACTATTAAAAACAAGGAAGTCATGAAATGAAATCTGCAGGCCAATGGATGAAACTAGAACATATCATCCTGAGTGAGATAACCCAGACCAAAAAAGACACACATAGTGTGGGTATGTACTCACTTATAAGTGGATATTGGCCACATAGTACACGATAATCATACACCAATCCACAGGCCCAAAGAACTTAAGGAACAAGAAGTGCCCAAAGGAGGATGCTTCATTCTCACTTCAGAAGGGGAAATAGAATAGACATCAGAAGTGGATGGAAAGAGTGACCTGGGTTGGAGACAGTATAGGGAGGGGGACAAGGTTAGGATTTGATGTGGGGAGAGCAGGCGTGGGAGAGGAAATGGGGGCAAAATATCTCTGAGACAAACTAGAGACCTGTGACAGGATAGGTTCCTGAGAGAATATGGGGATGACTCTAGCTGGGACTTTTAGTAGCAAGGGACACGGAGACTAAAGTAACCACCTCCTAGCCAGGCAGGACCTGCAGCGGAGGAAGGGGAACACCAACTCACCACAAAACTTTTGACCCAAAATTTTTCCTGCATACAAGATGTGTAGGGATAAAGATGGAGCAGAGATTGAGGGAATATCCAACCAAAGACTGGCCCAACCTGAGACCCACCTCATAGGAGAGAGCCAACTCCTGACAGTATTAATGATTCCTTGCTATGCTTGCAGACAGGAGTTGAGCATAACCATCCTCTGAGAGGCTACACCAGCAGGTGATCAAAACAGATTCTGAGCCAAACATTAGGCAGAGCTCGGGAGTCTTGTAGAAAGTATGGGAAGGCCAGAAGGTCTCAGTGGTGACAAACTCCACAAAAAGACCAACAGAGGCAACTCTCCTAGGCCTATGGGGGCTTACAGAGACAGAAGCACCAACCAAATGGCATTCATGGACTGTCCCTAGGCCCCCTACATATATGTAACCGTTGGACAACTTGGTCTTCATATGGATCCTCTAGCAAATGACGTGGAGGCTGAATCAGACATGGACTCTGTTACCTACTTCTGGATCACTTTCCCCTCGCTGTACTGCCTTGCCTAGCCTGAGTGGAAGAGGATGCACTTAATCCTGGTGTGACTTGATGTGCTGGGATGGGATAGTGTGGGAGTAAGGGGGCTTTCCTCTTTTCTAAGGAGAAGGAGATGGGGAAAGGGGAGAAGAGGGTGGGAGGGAGGGACCAGAAGAAGAGGAAGGCAAGACTTATGATCAGGATGTAAAGTGAATAAATAAATAAATTTGAAATTTTTAAATACCTTAGTCACTTTTATTCATTCACATCCTAGCATTGTCTTCAGTAGTATTCACTGCCCTTATTTTTGTTCAGTATATTCCAGTTATTTCTGGCTACGCATTCCAACTGACAACCTGCAGTAGTAAATTTAGTTTGGATTTTGTGTCTACCATAGCCACAAAGAAATGCACTACTATGGATGTTCACTTTTAAGAGCTAGGGTTTTATGATAAAAGAAAATAGAGAACATATATGTACATGCAATAAGAGACACAGATAATGAAAATTTCCTATAAGAGGTACAAAAGATCAGAAGCAGGGAAACATCCATTGTAGGTTTTGTTGTACTGTAGGATTCAAATGTTTTGTATTACTGGAGAAAAGAGACATGGGTAGGTGAAATAAGACTCTCAGTCTTAAATGGATATCTTAAACAGTCTTAAACAGATCCTAAATGGATGCACTGAAAACTTTACCTCACACAAGACTCAGGCTCACAAGCATGACATTGCTGGGGAGGCAAGATAGAGATCAGATCCCTGGAATCAGCCCTCAAAACTCAAAACAAACCTGAAGACAACAACAAACAATAAAGGATTACTTGTAATGTTTGGCGACTTCCAAGTTCTATAGGAAGAAAAACATTGTACCGTGTTGGTCTTCAAGCTGTCTGCATGCATGACTAAAAGCAGGAGAAAGGACTTGCATGCACCTCCAGCTGCACATAGCCACTTTCACCTTGCGAAACACAAAGGAAAGAACATGAGCCTTAGATTTAGAGGCAAACTGTGGAAAAACTGGGATAATCTTTGTAGAAGTGAAAACACCAAGGAAACCTGGGCTGGTGATTCCTCTGTTATTTTAAGGAATACAGTCACACGAACCAGCTGTGATTGCATGAAGTAGAAAGATGGGTTTCAGACAGTCTAAGCTGATACTTCCTTACGATTTAAAAGGTTGACATATTTTAGAAGACAAACACAAACTTATATTAAGAACTTTTGCCAAGTTCTTGTTGCAACGACTATTAAAACTGACAGCATATGAAATTACTCTAATCATGAGGCTAGATGAGTCAAGAAGCTTAGCCCAGTATGAATTTCTGTGGGTTCTGTTTTTGTTTTTCTGCTTTCCTCATTCCTTCTGGCAAGGGCAATGGCAACCAATGAACATAATGTATTGATTAGAAACGTGCCTTAGGAAAAAGTGTAGCAAATAAAGTTGAAAGGAGTTACTTAGTTCTCAACCTTCCAAACCCACTTCTTCCCTCAGACTTAGCATTCTTAAAGTTGACTTTGTATACAGGAGAAACTATGTATTTGTGAGTGCTTTATTTTTGTTATTCTATTTCACATGTCTTAGAGAATAAGAAAGGAACAACAGGGAATCAATACATACGATAAGACAAGAGCAAACATTAGCTAGGACTGCTTGTAATGCTTGTCCTCAGCACCATTAATTTAGAGCAAAAAGTAAAAGCAATTCCCCATTATATAATATTCCTTTTCTTGTGTTTCTTCTTTTGTTTATTTGTTTCATCTTGTTATCTTGACCTGGTAATCAAAAGGTTTGGTTGTGTACAATCTGGATGGAGAGGTATATTGAGCCTCATAATCATTGAAACATAAACGGGAAATAAATCTGATTTATCTTATTCTCCCTGGTTGGCACACAGATCACCATATACTTATTTTTTATACCTTCACATATAAACTTCTCATGTCTTTCTCATTTAACTCAACATGCCACCTTTATAAGAACATACAAAAACATAGCATTAACTTAGAAGGAAAAAAAACACAGAAGATACAGTAATTGATTTGAACTGAAAGAACAAATCATCACAAGGAAAAATCATTTGAAATTTCATAGCAGGATTGGTATGGATGGGAGGAGCTGCCCCGGAGTGGAATAAACTGCTGACACTTTTCAATTTTTCTATGACTATCCCAGAATCTATAAGGTAGTCAGGGAGAAATGAAAATGTGTGGCTCAGTTCTGAGTGTGAGGAAAGGTCTGAATGACCCAAATCTATCTTCTTGTCATGCTGAGTGGTATGATGCCCTCTACACTCACTTCCCAAACTTCCCCTGACCAACTCCTTGCCTTTACAGGGAGAACTGATGAAGTGAATATTCATCTAATCATGAACTCAATCTATACCTCAGCCTTAAAAATCTCTATCAATGCAGATGCTGAGACTTACGGGCAACCTTTGGGCAGAGTGCAGGGAATCTTATGAAAGAAGTGGGAAGCAGTAAGCTCTGAAGAGGATAGGAGATCCACAAGCAGAGCAACAGAACCAAAAAAAAATTGTCTTTCCAAAATATAAGGTCTTTCCTGAGACTGATACTCCAACCAAGGACCATACATGGAGATAACCTAAGACCCCTGCACAGATGTAGCCCATGGCAGTTCAGCATTCAAGTGGGTTCCATTGTAATAGGAACAGGGACTGTCTCTGACATCAACTGATTGGCCTGCTCTTTGATCACCTCCCCCCGAGGGGGAAGCAGCATTACCAGGCCACAGAAGAAGACAATGCAACCACTCCTGATGAGACCTAATTGACTAGGATCAGAAGGAAGGAAAAGAAGTCCTCCCCCTATCAGTGGACTTGGGAAGGGGCATGCATACAGAGGGTGGAGGAAGGGAGGGATTGGGACAGGAGGAGGGAGAGAACCACAAGGGGGATACAAAGAATAAAGTGTAATTAATAAAGAATTTTTTTTAAATCTCTAGAAATTACATGGTCACATACACACCTTTGAAGTATCAAGTCTCATACATCTGAGAAGTATATTCTTTGGAGATTTTCTAACTGGTATGTTAATTCTTGGACAGCATTGTTCATTTTATTATTTGTGTGCTGTCATTGCCTTGATCAACATGACAGAAACCTAGACATTCCTGGGAAAACAGAATCTTACTAGGGAATTCCTCTCCTCAGAATATCCTCTGGAGATTTCAATGAGGGTGTTTCTTTGATTACTAATTGTTGTAGAAGGGCCCGACCCACTGTGGGCAGTACCATCTGTGGGCTGTGGGAGTAGGATGTAGAGGAAAGATAGCCAAGCAAGTCGAAGGAAGCAAGCCAGGAAGCGTTATTTCCCTGTGATCAGTGCTTCAAGGACCGTAGCTCCTGCCTTGGCTTTTCTTAATGATGTACTGTAACCTTCAAGCCAAATAAACCTTTTCCTCCCCAAGTGGCTTTTGGCCAATGTTTACCACAGCATCATAGAAGCAAATAACAGATGCCATTCTGTATAACTAGAGAAATCATCCTCAGGTCCAGAGATGTTTACTAACTAGTCATAACAAAAATAAATCCATAATTATAGGTCAAAGTTCCTCTCTTCTGCCTCCTGTTAGTTAGCCAGGCTGAGTGACTCTCTCATGTCAGTGGACATATGTTCATGTTTTTACATCTTTGTCTGCACAGCTGTTTTAATATGCACTGCCTTTTCTCACAAAGCTTCTCACCTTGAGGTACAATCATTAAGTGAATTTCCTGCCCTTACAAAGAAAAGTAAACATATTAAGCACCAGTAAGAAATCTTGAAATGCTGGACAATAAGTTAAATTAAATATTTGTCCTATAGCACTGTGAGCCGAATAGGTTATGAGTCATGTGTGTTTGTGGAATACATTGCTCTGAATTATAACTGTACCAAATCTACTTCTATAAAGAGCAAAGTATAAAGAACACGGAGGCTTAGAATCTTTAATGCTGTACTAAGTCTGTAGACCTTGCAATATTGGTACCAAATCCATAATCTTGCCTTAGTAAAATGTTATACTGAATGCTATGCAGAATGTTTGTTCTGAAAGGATTTTTTGGATAAATGTGTTATATTTAAAATGATTAATGCAGCCTGATATATGTCCTGATCTTTTTATTATCCCTGGAATTTTAACTTAAAAGTTATAGTATGCCTTGTATATTTGCTCTATATTAAAGGGGTTCACTAGCACTCAAACAGGAAGGATACTCAAAGTTATGAAATTTTTGTTATATCTTTGACTCTTGAGACCTGTATGACTTCAAGTGTCCTATGAGGCAGGCAGTGTCTTTCAGTGCCTTTCCTAGCCATTATGGAAAGCCTTAGAGTGTGTACAAAATGAAGTGAAGCTTCAGGCTGCCTACCTAAATTCAGCCAGAAGAACCCACCTTTTTCTAATTATTAAGTACCTTGCACAATGATTTATTTGTTCATTCACATATTATTGAATTCATTAATCAAATAGTATCATTTGCATTTGCACACCCTATGTTATCTGTTTCAGACAGAAAATGAAACAGAAGGAAACCTCTGCCTTCCCTGAGATTTCCCTGCCATAACAAGACAATAACCATCAAAATATGCATTAATATATACTTTTTATGTATGGTAATACAATGTGTGGAAATGTGAAGCAGGGAATGCAGTAAATCAGTGTAGATGGACTGGAATTCAGTTGGAAGCTTCTACAGTTGTTCTCGGAAAGCTTAAAGAAGGCAAAATATGAGCAGATGTCCTAAAGGTGGCAATGGTGTGATGTACGTCTATAGCTGGGGGAAAGATTTTCAAAGAGTAGAAACACACAGGGCCTTGCACCTTGGTGTTTGGCTGCTATAATGAGGAGCAATAAGGAAAATATTCTGATCTGAATGGGTATCACAAATGTGAAATAGGAAACTGGACTTCATACCAAGCCTATAATAGGAGGAAAGGGCCTATTGTTAGGTAAATCTTGAAGACTGTTAAATTTCTTGAATGGCCCTGACCAGCATTAAAACTCCAAGGTTTTCATGAGGAAGTCCATGATCCTTGATATTGCTGACTATAAAAGGCAAGGGAGCTTCCTTTGCAGTGGTATGAATGACTACAGAGTCAAAGTTGAGAATAAGAGATGTAGAAAGCTGCTGGGACAACTTCCCCCCCCCCAAAAAAAAAAAAAGAAATAGTATAGACAGGAAGCAACTTAAGAGATCTCTTTAGAAGTTGTGAGAGGGATGCTAAAGTGTTCTTCATAGTTGATGGCTTCTGGTTGGGGGACAGGAGGACTCACTTTTCTTTAAGGGATAGGCCACCAGGAGTTTGACCATGCTTCAGTGAGTACATGGGCAACACAAATTGAACTTGGTAATTTTCTTTTTCCTCATCCTATTCTTTCGTTTTGGGGAAGGTGACAAGAGTAGGGGGTTGACCTAGGAGGACTGGAATGTGAATGTGATTAGGGTACATTATGTGAAATTTCTAAAAAAATCAATACAAACATTATGTTAAAACACAAAATATTCGAGGTTTTTACTTGAATTATGGGATCAATGAACTTTCATTCAGTGTTATCAATCTTTTTTGATACTAAAACGTCTTGGCTATTCAGGAATTATAGGTTTATCCAAGCACAGATTTTTTAATACTCTCATGTAAATCCAAATATCTTACTTATAAGGAAAGTAGAATGGATTTATAAGGCCTGGTAGTTAATATGACTTTGCAGAAGTCCATGGTATTTATGATGATTTGTTTGTTTTTGAAAATGAAATAGAAATTATTATAAGCTATTAGATTTACCATTTGTCTAATGATATTACTGAAATAAGTGATTGTGTATTACAATGGAAGGTTTAGCAAAAGACAAAGAAATAGGGATGACTCCAGTGAGCTTCTTGAACCGAGTTGGACTTTCTCAACAGGCTATGTACTTCTGCACATACACTGAGTCACATTCTGCACTCTCAAATCTAATACTGCTGTTGATCTCTGAGGAAAGGCAAAATCACTTACTGTGAATGTTGAGGAAAAACTCTCCCATTGTGTTAGCATTTTTGATTCAGTTCTATGCACTTACTGAAAACACTAATGAGTTATGAGTATTCAACACACTGCAAGTTTCTGACATTTGTTTTATATGGTGTAAGTTCCATGGCCGAATGGCTCTGCTGGATTCTTTCTCCATTCCTCATGTCTGAGGCAGGAAGGAAAATGACTAAGTGAATTTGTAGTTGCACTGAAATAGCTATTCGTGTCCTTTTGTACCTAACATTGAACACGATGCAGCCTGAAATAAGAACTGAATGTTTACCAAAGACTTTAAAAGGTTTTGCCATCCTGAGCTCCTATGGCATCTTTATTAACTACTGAAGCTGTGAGCAGCTGTTTCTTAGTTATTTAATGAACAGTGCTATTTTTTAAAAATGAATTGAAGTAATTAAGTCCATTAGAATATTTCATAAGAAGACAGATAACTATTAATTTTAGTACATATCTGGAGAAATAAACTACTTAAAAAAATAAAATCCAGAAACAACAGAGTTTTATCTTATATATATCTAGTTTTTGTGACCTTTCAATTTTTTCTTTATCTTCCAAAGCTTAACAAAAGCACAACTTAGTCCTCTATATCAGTTTTTTTTTTTTTCATCAATACACAGTAAGCCCTTTATCTGGTCACTTACAAAATTTACTAACTCAATATCAGGGCCCTTTGGTTTTATTCCTTTTAGATAGGAAATTATTTTTCTATTCTTTTTGCCCCTGAAGATTGTCCCTTCGTATTAAATCGGTTGAACGTCCTTATCCAAACAGTCTTAAATATTGGAACATTTTGTCTTGTTCTGGAGTATTTGCATAGTACATAAGGAGCTATCTTGAAGGCAAGACCTAGGTCTCAGCACAAAATTCTTGCCTTTATCGGAGTTGATCCTACTTCAGACATTCGTTCCTACACCCTTGGTCCCATCACAAATGCCTTGCACTCATAGCCTAAAATACAATTTTGATAATGTTTTTCATGCTACTGTGTTTTGGTTTTCATTTGCTGCCTGGGCTCAGGTATGATATCTTCTATATGTGACATCATGTTAGCACTTGAGGATGTTCACTTGTGAGGGACCTATTTAGGATTTTAGATTACAGGTTAGGAATGATAAGCTTGTACTTCACTGAGCTCCCTTTAATGTTGAGGTTGTATTGTCATCCTCTGTCTGCATCTTCTGTAAAGAACTCTTCCTCACCACTTGTCATTCATTCACAAATATCTGTGGGATGTACAGTCTCTTTGTAAATTACCACTTGTCTTAGCTAAGGTTCCCATTGCTGTGGTGAAACATCATGACCCAACGCAGCTTAGGGCTGGTGTAAAAGTGTTTACTTCACTTCCACTTGCATATCACAGCTGATCATCCAAGGCAGTCAGGGCAGGAACCTGAAGGCAGGAGTTAATGCAGAGGCCAAGGAGAAGTGCTGCCTATTGGCTTACTCTTCATGGTGCAATCAGTCTGATTTCTTATAGCACCCAGAGCAGCTAATCCAGGGGCTGCCCTACACACAATGGGCTGGGCCCTTCTATGTCAATCACTAAGTAAAAAAACAGCCTACAAACTCACATATAGCCTTATGTTTTGGAAGCATTTTCTCATTTGGGGTTCTTTCTCTCAGGTGATTCTAGCTTATGCCAAGTTAACATAAAAAATTAGCCACCATACACCTAGACATATGAATTCACAAATAGGGCTTATGAGGATGTGTATCAAATTTGTTGCCTCCTCTTGGGCTGCATATACCTTTAGTTAAAAAAAATAAAAGAAGTAGAAAAAGAAAAATACCCAAACCAGTCTGATACCGTAGAGTAAGGAACACATTTCTCCCGCTTCCAGACTACCTTTGATGAAATTCCTTCTACAAGTAAGAAGCACTTTTGTGATTACTGAGGAGGAAAAAGTCTCCTCTACTCTTCATATGCATACACACTTAAAGAATGTTGCCAAAAAATGATGGGATTTTTTTTTTTTTATAAAGAGAAAAGATCATGTCCCAAGCCTTGGAAGTTGAGTGCTGAGTTTTTATCTCGGTAAGCCCTAAATAGGGTTTATATCTTTTATATCAGAGCACCTCTTTGAATATACTACCCTGAGCAATAATTATTTTATAGTTTATAATGCAAAGTTTTTCTTGTGTTTTGGACCACATAACCTGTTGCAATTCTGGATAAGCATTCTTTATATTGCCTTTGCTGTAAGGAATACCACTCAGGTTGCTCTGTGCCAAAACTAAACTGACAAATAGTATTGGCCTGTTCCTGATCTTCACAAAAGCATCCTTGATGTCAATGCAGCTAATAATCTCCTTCCTCTTAAGAATCAAGAAAGGGTAGAGGGGGCTCTCAGCCCCTGTTTCCTAGATTCTGAGAGACAAATTCTTTCTTGTGATGGTTCCAAATTTAGTTGCCAACTTGATGCAACCTAGGATAAACTGAGAAGAATGTTAGTGAGAAACTGTCTAGATTAGGTTGGGGTTGTCTAGATTAGGTTGCCCTGGGGGCATGGCTATTCAGAACCTGTCCTTATTGTTAACTGATGTGGGAAACCCTAGGTTACCATGGACAGCACTATTTCTTGGGCAGTGTTTTTGAATTGTGTAAGTTTTTGAATTGAGAAGACTACCTGAGTAGCAAACATGAATGCACTTTTTTTTTTCTCAACTATAGATGTGATGTAACTGGTAGTTTTGACATCTGGGCAATCAGGGATTATAATCTGGAATTTTTAGCTGAATCCTTTCTCCTTGTTTTGTGTCTGACACTTTACCACTGCAACATAAATGAAACTAGAGCACCTCTCTATTGCATTGCATCGTAGAGTTCACATACCCCAGTTCACGTCTGACTCTTGGATCTTACTCATGAATGAACATCCTCTTCCTCAAACAAGTTCTTCCTCCCTCCTCTAACTCCCTAGCCCAATCAGACAGTGTTTGCTACCATGTTAATTTCTTCAAGAAAAATGTGCTTGACTGTAGTAGACATTGTTAGAGTTTGAGAAGATGTAGGAATTATGTTTAATTGGAGACCCCCATATTCCCAAAGATATAAAGTTATTGTTACACAAATCCTATGTGCACAATGGGTAGAAGTTCAATACTAGAATCAGAGGTGGTCTAGAATTCTAGCCTTGTTGGTGCTATGAATCAATGTGTATCTTTGAGAAAACTACTTCTTTTTATGGCCTTCAATTTCTTATAAGTAAAATACTGGTGGGATTTTTTGAGGGTGAATAATGATTACTAATTCATGTAAATTGTTTAGAATTATCTAACATGAGTGTTTGGTAAAAGTTGCTAATTAATTGAAATAATTTTAAGGGCCTCTGACCACTTCCAAATTCCAGCTAATACAATTTGACCTTGTCTCTTCCTCTGTTCTTGTTCTCCTACCACATTCTTCTGCTAAATTCCTATCTTGAGTTTTTATTATTTAATTTTATATAGAGCAGTGCCCTTATTACTTTTTGTGGCCTTAGCTATCTATATACGAACCATGGCCTTTGGAGTTATTATGCTGAGCAGTTTACCAAGACATTTTCTTAAAGTAGAACATATTCCTCTCTAATAGAAATTCTGAAGATACCTGACTACATATTCAAATATGCCATGTATATGCATAAATCTGCTGTACATAATAGATGTATGCATGCATATATAGTCAGCTGCTTCCTGTACTGTGTGCATGTTTAGTGCCTGTAATTGATATATTTTGATGCAACGTCAAAAGTGGTTGGCTGATGTGTCACCACGATTTGATTGTGAGAGGTTGACTTTTGATCAAGGTCACTCACTAAGTGTAAATCAGGGACCCCCTAGGCTCTATTTCCCAAAGCCCAGCACCTTCTACTGTGGCTGCCCAGTGACTTATGAGATCTCATTTACTCACAATAAGCAATCCAATGAATCTGGAACAACTGATATCCCCTTTCCCAAGTGAGGAGAGTGAGGCTCAGAGAGGTTCAATTGACTGCTCATCAGAGAATGTCAGAGCCAGGATCCGACATTCCGTCTTTGCCGTTTTTTTTTTTTTTTTTTTTTTTTACAATTGCGCTATGTTAGGTTTCAACTCAAAACAGTGAAATAGTCAGAAGATGGAGGAGAAACACAATTACAATGATTTGTTCTCAAACACCCAACTTAAGGCTGGCTGCGGTTATAAGAAAAATTCCCTGAAGGAATCTAGTAAGGTTCCCATGAGCATGCCAGTAGTTTGGCTCTGTGCTCAGAATGCAGAGTTAACAGGCATTTGCCTCCTAGCATTTAGCCTTCCTCCTGATTCATAAGATGCAAATGAAATGTAAATGTTAGAACCATGTGGGAGAAACTATTTTCAGAGGAAAAAAAATCTAAGAGATCTATCCTAGAATACTGTAAGCGCGAGGAGAACAAGACAGAGAGGCGCTGGGGAAGGAATCACAGCTGAAGTCGTAGTTTAATAATTTCAAGCACGAAAGGAAAGGAATTCAAAGATCCGTGACTCTGTTTGTATGTGCGCTTGCGCACTCGCGGTTGTGTGTGTGTGTGTGTGTGTGTGTGTGTGTCTAAGAAGCTTCTGCCTGCGCACTCGGACACCCCCATTTCCACTACCAGGTAGCTGGTTGCTCCCAGTCTTTGGAAGAGAGTTCTGTGTGGCTAGTTGGCATTCCCTGCTGGAGACTGGCTTCGCACAGTGGGCGACCCTGTGATGCACCAAAGGCTCTTTAATGCCCTTGCGAGGCGGTTCGGGGACCTGGATTTTATTATGCTGCGGGCATAAGAGTTGTGATCCTGAATTCCTGAGTTAGAGCCACTTAGGGCCCCAACAGCTCCACCCGGGTGTTTTAGAGGAAAATATTCCTTCACGCTTTCCGCCTGAACTGAAAGCGACACGGCTTCCCGATGCTATGCCTGGGAGGTGGTTCAAGCTTTAGAAATTGCCAGAGAAGCCTGTCCGTCTGCTGGGTGCCTGGCTTTTTGGAAAGGACCTGGAGGAGTTGGCTTTTAATCTGAGGAACTCTGGATTTTGTTTTGTAACTTAAACCGTCACCTAATTAAAAGTAAACGTGACCCCTCCACCATTTTTTTTTAAAGGAACATTAGGAAAATCCATATGGCGAAGTATGGTGTGGTCTAGAGTCCTAATTCTCCCCGAGAAGGAGATGGGGGCGGAAGGGGGCGGCGCAGAAATCTCCTCTGCTTTTTGGTGCTGGGATAATCGACTGAATGAAGGTGTGAGCCAGCCAGGGCTAGGGGAACGGAAGAAAGACGAATTCGGGAAGTAAGGAAGGAGTTTATAACCGGAGAGAATTACCCGCAAACGCGCAGTGGCTGTTTCCGTGAGCTCCATGTGGAGAATTTCCATGTATTCCACCCTGTCAGCGCTGGTCCAAGAGGACCCAGGGTGAGCTCCTCGCCTCCCCTGAGCTGCCCCAACAACTCTACTGAAGGTGAAGGCGGTACCATCGCCCGGGAGTGAGCCGCGGGCTGAGCTTCCCGGTACAAGGAGACCGCGATGTGGCCAGGCTGGGGGGGACAGAGGATGGTCACAGATTATGTGTTTGGGGGGTGGCGCTGGGAACCCTATGGCAGGAGCCACAGTTCACCGCTAATCCAGCCGGCGGCCTCCGGCTCTCAAACCGGTCCCTTATTGGCGGGCGTGCCCTTGGGAGGCGGAGCCACGGGAATCCCCGCCCCCCCGAGCGCGGGGGCCGAGGGCACCAGGCTCTCCTCCCACCGGGGCCGCCAGCTCCGCGCCGTCTCCGACTCGGTCCTGCAGCGCCTCTAGGCTGCCGATCGGAGCTCCAACCACCTGCTCCCGCGCGCTGCCGCCAAGGAAACCGGGCGGGAGGGAGGAGCGGGAGGAGGAGACAGGCGGCTTACACACGCCCTCCTCCCTCCACTCAGAGCAGCCCGAGCCTGCGGCCGCCGCCACTGCTCCAGCTGCCGCCGCTCCAGCCTGTGCCCGGGCTGCCACCTGAGGAGACCCACCGTCCGGACCCGCGGCGCTGTCCACCCCCGCCGACAGCGTTCCAGGTCCCCCGCGAGCCGAGCACGGCGCAACTCTCCTTGCTCTTCTTATCCTCTCCTTTTGCAAGAAGAGAAACTAATAGAAGGTAGCAAGCAGCCAAAAGGAAAAAAAAAAAAAAAAAAGAACCGCGTCTACCTTGGCTGACTATTTACTGAAGCGTCTCCTGGAAGAAGAGGGTCGCCCGTCCTGGGAGTAGCAGCCAAAGACACAGAGGGCGGGTGTGGAGGGCGAGGGAGGACTTGCGGGTTCCTCGTGTAGGAAAGTTGCGTGTGGCACAGACCCGACGGCACAGCGCCACAGCCCCCGGGGACCGTGTGTCTGGGAAAAAGCCTCTGCGCCCCCCAACCCGAGTCGGGACCCACGAGCGGGCGGGCCCGGTGGGCCCGGGGACGACGCCCCCTCCTGCGGCGTGGACTTTGTCGGTGGCCCCCGAGGAGGAGGAATATGGCACCTGAGGTCTCCCCTTCTTGCCGTCTCGTTTTCTGCCTCCTGATCTCCGCCGCGGTCCTCAGACCAGGTAAGCTCCTGTGGCCTCAGAGGCACCACCCGGCTGTCTCGGTTGTTGCGGACCGGGGGCGGTTCCCTGGGTGGCCTGGGGCTGTGCGCCCTAGCGTGTGGTGGGGAAAGTAAGAAAATCCCAGAAAGGCGCGCGGGGACACAGATTTGTCCCTGGGAACAGTCACCTGTGTCACACGTTGTAGGCTTGACTGGTCCCGTTCAAGTTTGGGCAGCGAGATCGAGCACTGAGCAAACCTCCAGGAACTTTGCATGAGGCTTAGCTTGAGGCTGCAGAAGCCCCCAGGCAGTATCTGCTCCACTCTCTCCCCTGAACAGTCCCTCCAGTCTCTGGGTGTCAAAGTCCACGTCACTACAACCAGAGCAATTTCCTTTCGCGGGGCGTTGAGCTGAAATAACTGCCCGTACTTACTTACTTTGTCATGATAAATCCCCTAGTAACTTCCTCTTGGTCATAATGTGAAGACCTCGTAGGGAAGGTAGTGGAAAGGGTCGGTTTGACGCTCTTTCAAACAAACAAACAAAAATTAACACTGAAATAACAGCTGCATTGTCTGGTGGGTGGCTAGGGTTGATGGCAGCCGAGTCACGCAGCGTGTACTGGGTTAGCAGCCAGGTTTTGTGAGCCCTGAGAGAGGGATTTCTTGGTCTCCACACCCAGTGATAGCACCTCAGTTCTCACTTCTACACTGAGTCCTCAAAGAGAAAAAACGACAAAATTCCCACCAACCATAATATCTTTGGGGGAATCCCTTCTCTCACCCTAAGGGACATCCCTGGCCCTGGCGTCCACCAGCTGGCCTGCTGGCTGACATGCTGTAGTCCTGCCCTGCCCGATATGCGCCCTCAGCCACTCATCCAAGTGGCAGGTACTTTTTCCCTCCGGGGCCCGAGAATCTAACCCTTTGAAGTTTTGGTTTTTCATCGTTCCATGGGTAGTTGGGGGTTAAACTACTCCCTGTTATTTTGATTTCTGCCTGTTTTTTTTTTTTTTTTCTTTTTTCGCCCCCCCCCCCTTCCTTTTCTTTGGCTTTAAATGAAAGGGGGCTGGGAAGGACTCACTTTCTTTACGCGTCTTTAATTTCTGTACACTCCTTCAGTTGTTGGCGAGGTGAAGCCACAGAGGAGGGTTCAAAGGCTCAGAATCCTTCCCAGGAAGGAAAGGGAAGTACCGTGGCTGGCGACAGGAGCCTGAGATTCTCAGGGTTTGGGAGCCACTGCTGGGGGTGGAGGATGAGGAGTTGGGGGAGGGGATGTCAGAGTGGGGGAAGGTTGCCTTCTGGATATCTCTACATCAAAGTTACATTTCTGGGTGAGGTAATGAACTCACTGTTTGTGAGGCTAGGGGAAAAAAAAAATCAGTGACCAATCTCAGGCTCTTGGGCAGGGATCCGAAAGCCTCAGTAGAACCGGATTTAAGGCAGATAGGGCAGAGTGAAAACACTCAGGAAGCGAGCACTGGGCACGGTCTTGCACACTGTAGTCTCACTTTTTCTGGATCCTAGTGCAGGATGGGGGAAGGGCACCTTGGAGCAGAGGGTGTCAAGTAGGGAGGTTGAGGGCCAGTTTGTGAAATGTGGAAATACACACGCCCATCGCCGGGGTTGGTTTTAACCCTCTCACACCTGTCATCTATGTTCCCACCCCCTGACTGCAGCTCACAGCAGTTAACCTTTTCATGCGGTTTCGCTGGAATTTATTTTCAGTTGGCCCCATCGAAAAACAGGTTTTTCTTCACTCAGAACTGCCAAGAGGGGAGAGGTTCCGCTTTCAGACCTGATGGCGATTCTTTCCGCACCACAGGCTCGGGTCCAAGCCACTAGCTGCGCGCTCTCCGGCTGGAGCGCGCCTGCTGGTCCAGGGTCGCAAGCCACAAACCTTCAAATTTGCTTTTTTCCCTGAATGATAGCGCAAACTTCTCCATGGAATAGCACTGTGCTCTCAATGGAAAGATTATAGTTCTAAAGGCACAGTGACTCCTGTAAGCCAAGACTGAAAGTGCGCCTCCTGCAGCGTCCGCTGCAGAACCAAGCCTTGAAATTGAGAGTGGGGGATTGCCTAGCTTCATCGATGGGGCTCATTTTCCATGACAGTTTTAACAGTCTCTGTCAGGTGCCAGATGACAGATGTTGCTCCTGCAGTTCTTTTGACTTTTTGCCTTTACACTAGGCTCTCATGGATTTAGGCCTCTTGTATAACCTGTTTTGAAGAAAGAGGGAGTCAAGACTTTAACCAACAAATTCTGCATGTGATCAAGGCAATGAACTGTGTGCTCAGCATCCTAGGTGGCAAACATCCCATTATTCTCATAGAAAGAGCGTCAGCCTGTGGAGACATTTTGTACTGCTTTAAAGAAACCTTTCCTTGGTTATTTGCAAGGAGGTGTGGCGTTACAGTTAACCGTTTCTTCACTTGAGCCCTCTGAGCACAGAGCTTCCTGTGATATATATTTTTTTCATTTCTCAGAATACCGGGTTCACTCTAAGACTTAAGGATCCTTAGCAGTGTTCTCAGTGGAGTACCAACCATGTTCATCAGTTTATCTCTGCGGAGCTGAGTGGGGGGAGCAGTCACTCAAATCCCATCCCTTTCAGAGTACTCACGAGGGACTGTTAAAATTTATTAATTTTACAACTGTAAACTGCTTCGTACGTAGCCACTATAGGTTGTTGTGTGCTTGCTTTATTTAATTCAGTAGCAGTTTACAATGTAATGGAGTGCAGCTCACAGCAAATTGCTTTTGGAAAAGGCTTGGCTCAGGACCTAGGTCTACATTCTTGAATTTGAACAAGACAAGAAACCTTTTGGGGTTTCAAAGAAAAAAAAAGCAAGGGGGAACCACAAATCTACATGAATCTATTTCTTTCTTTGAGATTTCCACCAGCTCAGACAATGTTTCTGTATTAAGATAAGCATATTTGGCCTGGCAGGTTCATTTTCCAATAATATGTTTCTTACACTCTCGTTCTGGGAAAAATTTATATGAACTGTATTGCTAGAAAGATCTCAGTGTATGCCAATTGCTAACTCTCTCTACTTTTATAAGTTCATGAGAATGTGCTGGGCTTATTCTTCCAGGCCCAATTAGAGCAATTAAAACACAGTGTGACAGGGGGAATTAGTCTCCCATTCACCTAGGAGTGGCAAAGGTTTTAGATCTTAGAAAACTGTGGGAAAGATACCTGGTAGTACAGCCATCTGCCTCACTCTTAACTGCATGTGTTGTTGTAGAACTAGGCATAAACACTGGCTGGTGCTAAAAATGCTCACGTAACAAAACTTGTTCTATTCACCCTACACAAGCTCGTATGATACAGGGAATAGGACATACTGCAACCTTTCATACCATTTTAAAAGCGATAGAAATCCCAACTACTTACACATTGCTAATTCCCAACATTTCTGACATTTTAGGATATTCAGGCTCACCGCTTTTGTGATAGCAATTCATATGTGAACACATGATTGCTCTCTACTTGTTATGAAGTAGGCAGGCAACAAGAGCCCACTCACTAGTCTTAAAAACTATTTATATTAAAGTGGATATTCTGAAGTTCAGCTTCTTACTTGTGCCATCCAAGAAATCTGTGACCTTGAGAGCTATTGTGCTGCCCCTGTTTGTTTCCCATCTGAAAAATCTTCCTATTATGTAATTCATGGTTCTGATGGTAGTGAGATTAACCATTCCCTGGAACTGCATTTTGGAAATATTTAGCTGTAAGTGTGTTATATTAAAACTTTAAATACTGTTAACAAAACAGTTTTAATCTATTCCACATCATTATTATTTTATTATTTTACTAAAAGGGGGCAAAGTGTATATTTCTTTTTTTCCTTAGTACTTTTTAAAAATAGCATGAATTCTCAGAGCATTAAACCCATATCTTACTGAAAATGAAAGCTATCTGAGTTGTCAGCATTTTTTGGTGTGTAATGGCAATATTTTTAGGTAGTATTTTGAATACTTTGTGATCATTGCATCTTATAGTTCAGACACACCTGTTTCTGTTCTGACCATTTATTTAGTGTCAAACATCATCAGAGAGTTCTATAACTCAAGTAGGTACATGCCATTTATATCCAGAAGTATGGAAGAGAACCACATAGGTGTTCCATGATAAGAGTAATAGCATACCTGTGCCTTTGTATGGAAAAATTGACTTAAGGCTTTCAAAGTGTTAATTTTCCTCTTTGTTGTTAAATTTTCACACAGTTCCATCCCACTGCTGGCATACTATTTTTGTGACGTATACAGAATTACATCATTCACTGAAATAGCAAAAACTACCAAGAATATTTTCTTGAGAATGATGATAATTTAATCTTTGTTTGATTATTACTATCATATTTCAAGATCATTTTATTTTAAAAAAGACTGAAAATGTGTCAGTTTTTACTTTTATTTACTTTCTTATTTCCATATGGAGAACAAAGTGAAATTTAAATATATATATTCTGTGTTTGAGAATAGTATATGCTATTTGACCAAGTTGTAGCCTACAGTTATTGAAGTGTTCTTACTTTATGTAAACCGTTACATATTTCTAGAGTTATATTTTCATTCAGGCAATTATCTGTTCAAATGACAACACTCACATTCTTTGTTGTTGAATGGAGTAGCACACATTTCAGAAAGAACTGGTTCCAAAATGCTGTGATATTCAGTAATTGTTTTATGGTAACCTATTATCATTGCCCATTATTGTAGTGTATGTTCCAAGAATGAAATTAGCTTTTAATGCTTCTTCTTATTTATCTAGTCAGTTCTCAATTACCCATTGCATCGAAGGGGAAATCAGAGTTGCAGGCAGTGCATAACAGCCCTAATGAAAGGATTATTTAATGCGACTTTAAGTTGAGGTACTTAATGAGCTTGCCTGTATCTGGTCTTCTAAAGATGAATTGTATTTAAAAATAACGAAACCAAACTATGTGGGGAAGAGATGATTTACAAATTAGGTGTCTAACTTGTGCCACTGGTTTCTCCTCTCTCCTCTGTCTTCTGCCTCTTCAAAAAAGAGATGCGAAGTCTTGGTCAAAGTAAGACCATGAGACTAAAAACATCTTTAGATGCAATCAAGGTTTATAGTCTTTTCATGTGGTAGAAATGTCATTGACTCTTGACAGCTTCAAGAAAAACATCCTCTTGCCACACTGTTTCATGTTGTCTTCAAATGTGTCCAATCATACATCAATCACTTAAGTGGACAAAGTCACACTTTCCAGATTGGGTAAAATTTTGCCTTCTCTGAGTGACCACTTTCTTAGATGTTTGTTCTGTTATGTTATATGGTTTCCTGTTAATAAAGAAGTAGTTCATTTTTCTTGATATAAGTTGGTTTGGCAACTTGGTAGATTGACTCACCAAAGGTTATTTATATACCTGCTTTTAATTTAAAACAAAAAAAGAAACAGTAGTGCATTTATTGGATTTCAAGGTCATTGCAAACAGTGGCAACCAGTTATAGGAAATTTATAAACAGCAGAAGAAACTTAAATTAAAGGAAATTTATTATTAGTTTATTGTGACAATGCCAACAGAGAAGTTATCTAAATTTGTTTTTTAAGACATTAACTGGCATTCCAATTCAACATTTGAGGTTCATAAATCCCAAAGTGGACATACACCCACTCCACAAATTGGTGTAAAAAGAATTTACTTCAGTGCTAAGAACCAAACTAAGGGCTTTTTTACGGTGTGTTCAAGCACTGTACCACTAAGCTATGCCTAGTCTGACAGAAGTAGATTTTACCCTATTCGGTGGGAGTATGTAGCTCTCAGGACTCTAGGCTCTCTCAGAGCTATATATACTTACATGTGCCTTTACATAAAATCAGCATTGTGATGACTATACTATGTTTTGACATTTCGCTTCCCCTTTGTTTATCCTTCCTGTGACTTTGCCCCATTCTACTAAAATATGGATTTTTTTTGTCTCTTACTTGATCGTGAATTTTTACACGTATTATATTCTATGGGTCCTTCAACGCTACAAAGCGTGTGGCACCTGCAAGCTGCTGAGCTGCTTTTTTGCTCCTTTGCATGAAATTCATATACAGACATTTATATGCGACATCACTTCCCAGTCATGAGCTGACAAATTTCTCTTCCTAAAGAACTTGAAATGGAGGGTGTAACATCGCTCCCTGAGAATTAAACTAGAAAATAAACTAGAAGAGTTGTCTGAGGGAGAATAAGGAAACCATGAAAGCACAAAACGCCCCGGAAACACGGCCGACCAGCATTCTCCAGGTAGCACCTGTTACACACCTAGAGTACGCTTTTTGACCTTTTTGTGTTTTTTTGTAGTTAATGATTAATTACTGTTCAGTGTTACTGTGATTAATAATGCATTACTGGTAGGGTGAGCATGCCTCCTGGTGTAAGCAAGGCAGGATGGACATATAGTATGTTTGGGGTTCTACTGGGTATGCTTTTGATTGATTGGTTGATTGATAGATTTTTAAGGTCAAGTGTCTCAGATTTTATCTCACTTGTTCTTACCATATTACGTTAGCAAGTGAACTGTTAGAAAAGATCCACTCATTGGTGTTATGTCTTTGTTTCCTTATTTGTGCTCCTGGGAGTCAAACTCAGGCCCTATTCAGCCAGGCAAGTGGTGGAACACTCAAATTCAGTCAGCTCCTTTTGACTTCCAGAGTGAAGTTTTGATAATAAGTCATGTGGCCCATATGTTCCATTTTGGATGTTGAGTATCCTCAAGAGGACTGTGCTTAAAAGGCTTTGTCCCCTGGGTGGCAGTACTGGTAAGTGATGGTATTTTGGAAAAAGAGCTAGTATGAGGCCCTTAAAAATTACTGAAGGCACAAATTTTGAGCAGCTTTCTGGCCTAAGCCATCCTCCTCCTCCTCCTCCTTCTTCTTCTTCTTTTTTTTTTTCTCTCTCTGGCCCATGGTGTAGGCAGTTTGTCCTGTGATATCATCCTGCCAGGAAATACTGTGTCACCACAGGCCCAAAACAAAAGTGCCAATGGAATTCTGACTGGAACCTCCAAAACCTTTTCTCTTTGTAAGTTAGTTACTTCAGGTATTTCATTATAGTAACAGAAACTGACTAGCAAAGCACAATTATTACTAGCTCCTATATCTATGTGTTTATCTTATGAAACTTAACTATTAAAAAATACATTTCTCACAGATGTAGCCCATGGCAGTTCAGTGTCCAAGTGGGTTACATAGTAATGGGAAGAGGGACTGCCTCTGACATAATCTGATTGGCCTGCTCATTGATCACCTCCCCCTGAGGTGGGGGAGCAGCCTTACCAGGCCACAGTAGAGGACAATGCAGCCACTTTTGATGAGAACTGATAGACTAAGATCAGAAAGGAGAGGAGAACCTCCCCTATTAGTGGACTTGGGGAGTGGCATGCATGCAGAAAGGGGAGAGAGGGTGGGATCGGGAGGGGAGGAGGGAAGGGCTTATGGGGGGATACAAAATGAATAAAGTGTAATTAATAAAAAATTTTAAAAAAATACATTTCTCATCCTGAAAAAGTCCATACTCCTAACATTTTAGAGTTTAAATGCAGTTATTGTGAAATATCACCAAGGGATATAAGCTTGTTTCTTGTTGCATACAAGAAAGACAAAGTTATACTCTTGTTTTGTAATGAACTTGCTTTGCCTAGCTATATAGTCAAAGGGGCAAAATATAAGTGTGTGTGTGACAAAGAGAGAGCTATTTGCTAGTTTTCCCTTAAAAATAATCTCTTACTTTTAAAATCTTAACCTGTAGAATAAGAATATTCAAACTTTTAGGTGGGGAAAAAGAGAGGAGAGACAGAGACCAAGACCCATGCTTTGTCATGACAAAGGCATGACACACATTAGTTTGGGGCCTGTAAAGAAAGAATTCTTTAGTAGGCGACGGTTACATTGTTGGTCAATCCTAATTTAAAAATCAGATCACTACTTGATATACATAATACTCAGGTATGCAGAGCAAAGTGCCGTACTTTGGGGAGAGGACATGGAGAAATCATTCAGCAGCTAAAAGGCCATCCTGCTAGCACTGTGTTCTCTGAGGAGAAGCTTGAATGAAGCCTGTAAGTAGAGCTATGACGGTTGCTGAGTGCTGCAAAAACTCAAAAAAAAAAAAAAAAAGAACAGTTTACATGACAGCAGCTGGGTCTGGTTGGGGTTAGTATAAACTTGGAAAAGATTCAGAAGTGATATCTGAAGGAAGCACCGAGCAGGAACCAAGCAAAAACTGTAGGTTAAGAGAGTAGGAGGGAAGTGGAGACTTGGAGGGGAAGAATGCAGCTCAGACTTCCAGACAGAAGGGAGTGGACCTGCTTCTTTTCAGTGAAACTGAACGAGCTCTCTTGATGTTGTTTAATAACTCCCACAACCTGCTAATTTGCTTGCCACTGGGAGGCTCAGAAAGTCTGTTTTACTTAAGAACTCACACAGTGGCAGACATTTGCACATACGCTTCCCTCCTTTAGGAGGAGCGAGGACTCATTAGATCTACACTTTTACACGTTCCTCCTTTATCAACACAGTTCAGAGAGTAAGTAAGTGTGTTGGATCAGCACATTTGTTCCACTCCCCTAAAATCAAAAGTACACAAGTTATATTGTGACACTGTGATGAACATTTTGCCATTCTTGGAAGTGTAGCAATTTCCCATTTTTCCTTATTGTAAGTAGAGCAATGAACATCCTAACAGATGCTGTTTTCCGTATGAACAATTATGTTGAAAGTGGAATTGCTGAGTTAAATAATACAGTTATTTAAAGAGAAATTCTAAAGTCATACTTCAAAGATCATGGTCCTTCGGTAATTGGGCTGTTGCCAAATTTTTAACAAACATAAGTAATTTCATATATTCAAAGCATATTGGGAAAAGCAGGTTGTAAGAGTTATGGACATACATAAGCTGTGCACATATAGAGAGTAGAAGCTACAGATATATTGCTGCCTAACTTGATTTTACATAGATGGAGCCAAAATTGATGGAGGGAACTCCAATTCATATGACTTTTTAAAATCATCGTTCTTTACATCTAATGTGACTTCTTGAGCACCTAGATTTTCTTTCTTTTTTTTTTTTTTTTTTTTTACTTAGAAAAATCATTTATTTCTGCTCCTTTCATACATCATGTTGTATAGGAAACGGTCTCCTATGTGTCTGAAGTTGCAGAGTACCACACACACCACTTAAAAGACAAAGCACCTCGGCAGGGACTGACCAGTCGTCCAAATATCTCAGCTCTCAAAATATACTTCCCGATTTGCATTAACTTCTGAAAATTAGAAATATCATGTCCAAAAAATGATGAGGGGACTTTAAAAAATAATCACTTTATTCAATACCAAAGTTTTAGAAGTGGAGTATGTTTTCGTTAAAAAATAAAAAACTAAGAAGAAAATGCCACTTGACATAGCTGGTAGACTGGAATAGATCATCAGGAAAAATACTGTAATGACCATGTGTCTCTGATACCATGAATTCCAGTCCTAGCTTTCATATGCTTGCTAAGGTGTCACTCAATGCTGCTTTTATGCTGCTTTTCATTCGTTTCCACATTGCACATGGGAGTGGTTCAGCCTTCAAAGCTTTATTAATGGGAGCAGATCGGGATCCACTGATTTCTCCTCAAGACGCACTAGCCCATCAGGTAGCCCGGCAATTTCATTCTCATGAATACTCTAGCCATGAAGAAACTCAGTAGGACACAGACGAAGCCAATGAAAAGAAGGAGAAACCTATTGAGTTTCGGAATATTTGGTGCATTGGATCGGTCCAGGATTATGAAACCTAAGCCTCCCATTGTAAACAAAAAGCTAGATGCAAGTCCTTCCATAATATACTGTCCATTTACTCTGTAAGCCAAGAAAGCTACTGGTCTCTGATGCCCATGTTCATCCGTCATTGAGCCAACACTTGGAGGTTCAACGATAACATCATAGATTATTCCTCCGGTGATGAGGAAGTAAGACACTACCACCAAGGCGTACACCGTCATGGCCGACGGCATGTGCACCCAAGGCGGCTTCTTCAGCTTCAAGTTGGGGCACTCGAGCACTAAGAACGGGACCCGATACAGACTCTCCATGTCGGCGGCGGTAGGGCCGGCCCGCTGGCCTCCGGCCTCCCGCGCCGCCCGGAAACACGCCCGCCGAGCACCTAGATTTTCAAACACAAGCCAAAGCAGGGAGCAACGTTTTCTTCTATCCATAACTGGTGAATCAGCTTTGCTGGCCTGAAAGGAGATTCAATGGAAGCCAAGTGTGTGTCTTAAGAGTATTTGACACTGATTTTCCTTACACAAGTGGTTTCCAAATATTTGTGATCATTCACTGTAAGTACAACAGGCACTGCGGGTGGGCTAATGGATGCCATTCACAAAGCCCATACAGGGGATCTTACTGGGCAATCTTCAGGTATTTTTCAGTAAACCATGTTTTGAACTTTTCTTTCAAGGTCTGTAAAGACTTGTGAACAATTTTGCGGATCAAGGTCATCATTTTTTTTTTTTTGTACTGTTCAAGCTGAACAAAAGCATTCTTTACAAACACTAGAGAGGTTAATATTATTAGATGCATTCCACCTTGTGATTTTTGGACCTATTAAGGAACATGGGAGTAAATATACTTCATGGTTACTTTTATATAGAATCTATATATAATAGATAGCAATCTATACACAGAAAGTTTCCACCGAGAATGTACTGAAGTAAAGATTTTAAAATCAAAGCAAGAAATATTCACAGTTAAGTTAAAATGTTGATTCAGATTTTTTCTACCTGTTATGCTTTTATATTACATCGAATTATTTGATGTGTTTGTGTGTGTTTCTGTGTATGTGTGTGGTGGTACATATGTGTCATGGTAATTAAAATCAGATCATCAGGCTTGGCATCAAGCACCGGTCCCACAATTAATTGTAAATGTTCAAATGTGTGGCAGTGTACTTTATTCTGAAAGCATTTCCTCTATGTACTGAAAGGGATGAATATTTTTAAAAATGGATGTTTTGGGTACTTATAGAGATAATTTATATATAATATATAAAATAGGAATTGAAAGTTGTTCTCCTTTATTACTGGGGTTTAATAGCCATTTCTACAACTAATATGCATTTTAATACACAATTTAGATAATAGTTTTTTGTATTACAAATTACCAGAGGAAATTACCACAGGTAGTAGATAGGAAAGGTATAACAATGAAGAAGGAGTTTAATTCTATAGAAAAAATATAATGCATGTCTTTATAATAATCTATGGTAAATATTAAGTTAGAATATATTTACCTGACTATTAGAAAATATATTTTTCTAATTTTCTAGACTTTTGAAAGGAAATGGTCTACACTCATTCTGTGTGCTTTATTTTCTCTAAATTTCTCCTAATTTACACAGCTACAGCTGTATTTTTGCTCCTATTTGTTTGTTTACTTTGTAGTTGGGTTTCAGTGAAAGATATATACTTTGTTTTGGGCATGAAATGTAGTGTTTTTTTTGTCACCTCTGAAATCTTAACTTTTAATGGAATTCTGTAAACCAAGTGCTCATTTTATTGTGTCTTCCATTACAGGGTAGAATTTCAGAATGTGTCCTCTGCACCAAACTGTGCTGTGAAACCTATGTCCCTATTCTTTACTGTGCCAACTGAGTGAGTAGACTAGTTGCTTCACCCCATCTCAGAAACAGCCTACTCCCTGAGGATAATGTGTCTCTTGATCTGAGAGCCACAGTAGAGTAGTTGGGCATGATGAGCAAATATTACTACTTATAAAGCTCCTTCAGTCCTGTGGCTGAAGTGAAAGCTCTTAATAAATGTGAATGTTATTCATATGTTTTATCTTTAAACTTTTCCATCCACGTATAATTGATATGGTCCCATTGGTACAGAGAAGAGAAGCCACAGATTCTTCAAAATATGAAACTAACATCTCTCGTGTCTCTCCACTACATCTTTTTCTATACAATAAATGAAATATGAATGTAACTTTTTGGTATCACTTATTTGGCTAGAATCTTGAGTATATTCGCTATAGACAAGTCATGTACAAACTCCAAGACTATTCTTTAATAACAATTATACATTATGATATAGTTTATCATATACACTGTGATATAGTTCTTATCTGATAATGAACTATTGTATTGTAAACCTGGTGCAATATCTAACTTTGTATGTAAAATGAAAGCTACAAACAAGACACATTATTGCCTATTGTCCCCAGTGTCTGAGAGCAACTGGTTAGGTCATAGATGTGTAAGTAAGAGATCAAATGTGTGTGTGCTCAAAGTGCAACTTACGTAGCTTCTGTAGACTAAAGTGGAGTCCAGTGATATCAATGAAACGAAAGAAAACAAACATGGTGTGACTTCTCCTGAATGTCATTCCAACCTCCCTTTAACCAAATCCTCTTCTGCTATGAATCGAATCTTGTAGCTGCTTGCTTATAAAACACCCATGGCTCTTCTGTGCAGTCAGGGTAAAGATGAGCCTTTGGCCTAGCACTTATGGTTCTTAAGACTTTCTTACACAGCCTTTCTTGAAATTCATGTTGGAGCTATACCTTTAAATAAATCATGCCCTTTCAATTCTCTGAGTTGCTTACACACATCCCTGGCCTCTTATGCTGCAACACTCTCTCCTCCCATCCTCGCACACACCCTCCGTTAGCTGAAAGAGTTTTGTTTCCATCCTTAGGAATGCTGGTAAAATGTTTTCCTCCAAAGAGTCTTCCCAGATCTTCCCAAAGCTCCTGTCCTGTGATGCTCCAAAACTCTTTATGTTGTTTCCTGTTGCCTATTTATTCTTGGTTCTCTTTGTCCAAGAGTCTTCCTGTTCCTGGAGACAGGGACTGTTATGTCATAATCTTTCTCTATTCCGTGTATTATGTGTATATTTCCCCAGTACCTGTACCACCGAATGACTGAATTAGTCAAAAGCTCAGTTTTTAAGGAGACATATTTTATGTCTGCATTTATTTATGTAGAGGAGAAATCATGTATCATGGCATACACAGAGTCCATAGAACAGGGAGCAGGAATCAATTTTCTTTTTCCATCATATGCAGTTTTGATCATCGGGCCTTGGTGGCACATTCCTTTAACACCTGAGCCATCTCACTGCCCAAGAAATATGTTTCAAATAACAACATATATTCTCATCTTAAAAAAATAACTGTAAATGAAACACACTTTCAATGTCCCTTAGAAATTTGGGAAATTAAAGAAAAAATCTTTTAAAACTTATGTATGACTTCACTCCCAGCACTTGGGAGACAGAGGCAGGCAGATCTCTAACACTTCAAAGCCAACCTGGTGTACAGGAGATTTCCAGGACAGCCAGTGCTACAGAGTGAGATCCTGTCTCAAGCAAATAATTAATAAATTAAAATAAAGGGAAAAATCATTGTCCTGTTCTATGATATATGAATAAAGCATCAAAAACAAATGGAACATTGTCCAATTGTTTTCAGGTATCAATCCAGATTAACATAAAATTAAAAACTTAGATAACTAGAAAATACTCTTGGAAAACTTTCTTCTGTTTTGCAGACTTTTATGTATTAATGCGGGATTATCTATGCCTATAGGTTTCTGAAAATAGTCAACTATATTTCTATTTCTGATTAGTAGCTATATTTCATTTCTGATGAGTTGACAATAAATGCTTGACATTACTTTCATTTTTCTATTTCTTAAAGTTTACGTTTATACTTTTTATTGTGTTTGTGAGAGAGAGAGCACGCACGTGTGTGCGCAGGCGTTCACACGTGTACGTCTGCACACAAGTGTAGCTCCCTGCGAGGACAACTTGCTGGAGTCAGAGATTTCGTGAGCAAATTAACCAGTCATATAGGTGCATGAAGTACATTTACCGTTAATGCTTATTAGATACAGTACAATAAAATATAATTTGGGGGAAAAAAACTCTGGCCTGCTTAATGCCTATAGTCTCAGCACAGGAGAGGCTGAGGAAAAAAGAACTGGTTCAAGGCTTGTCTGGAATGAGCAGTGAGATCTTATGTTTACAAAAAAAATGAAATTTGACATTTACTGAAAAAAAAATAAGAAAAAAAAAAAAACCTTGGGTTTGGAAGGATGTCTCAGTGGGCAAAGTCTGCTGCCACCAAGCCTGCCTAGTTAGGACAGCTACCTTTGTCTGCTCTGAGTTACCTGCACAGGTAGTCAGTGGCTCAGGCAGTCCTCAACACCAGCTTTATGGCTGGAGTTTGTGAGCAGGCTCCATTTCTTGGATTTATTTATAAATAGAACTTAACTAAACAAAATCTCAGAAGCTAAGGACATTACTCCTCACACTGAGTTTTTGTCTGGCTTTTTATTCTCTCTCTCTGCACGCTGTATTCTTACCTCTTTCCTCTGTTTCCCGTGATTCCTATCACTAGCCTTTAGACCTTGCTTGCTCACAGACCTATCATCCCAGAACAAACAGCTATCTTTGTTTCATTTTGAATGGTGGATTTTCCTGTTAAAGCTCAAGGGCGTCATGTAAACTTAAGTTATATTTCCCAATTATCAAGCCAGGGACATCTGTGAGCACACTTGTGGGCACAGTTACCCAGAAGAGAGAGGTAAAAACTGATGCTCATCTACTCTTTGTCAGGCTCTGCATCTCCAGTTCAGAATGCTTTCCTCCTTTAACTCCAATGGCAAATCACCCAATCAACATCTTTTTCCAAGCTTCATACTGACTGTAAAGTCATATTAATTAATGATAGATCAAGCCAATGAAGTGTTTATTTTCCACTTATGTTCACCACAGTTCAGTTTCTACATACAAGTTTGGTGATTTCTCTATGAATAGATAGAGTAACTTGGGAATAATTTTGCTTTCCACAGTGCTAGGTGGTAGTCACTCAGGCTGTTTCCAGATGAGGTTATTACAGGAATGTCAGGCAGAAATAAAAATAAAATAAAAAATATCTTCTGCCTACAAAAAGAAAGACAGAAAAATAAAGACAGAAAGAAACCTTCAAACAAAATCCAAACATTTGAAATGCACGGTCATCTTCTTTTGTTTATTTTTTCTTTCTTGTTTATTTTGCCTTCTGAAAATATTGCCCAATCTATTAGCTTTTTCTCTTTAGATGTTTCAGGATACTGAATCTACCAGAGACTTAACTGCAGACCTACTGTGTATATTCATGAACCACAGATCTGTACTATTAAATAAAGTTCTTTTTCACAAAAATAAAATGAAAAGAAACTGAGAAAGGTGACCTTATGCAAACAGTCCATGTACTTCATTACAGTGACTTAACTAGAGAGCCTGTAACATGAATGTTGGTTTACCACTGCTGAGTTTGTAACAGGTCCAGATCATAGCTGTTCACTGGTTACTCAGTGATTGATGATACAGTGACATGGAAGATTGGAGAAGGAACAAAGCCTCGGCTTCAGTTCCATGTGTTAGTTGGGTTAGTTACTGTGTATTTTGCTTCCCTAAGTATTCACTTCTTCAATAGTGATAGACTGTTGGCTCTCTTCCGTGATAATTGTGTGATTTTGCTCTACTGCCGTAAAAAATTAATCACTTTGTCGTCTTTCTTCAATATTATTTGAGTTTTATTTATGCATTATTAAGCACTAACCACGAAAAGCTTTACAGATTGAGATTCCAAGTGATAGTGGGTCATAAACAAAATAATTAAAATATTGAAATAAAAAATATGATACAAGCAGTGTGTGAAATTGGGCTAACCAAGGGGCAGTGTAAGCTCTTTCCCATCCCGCACTAAAACTATGTTTCTTTTATGATTTACCATTTTTCTGTTTAGGACGGGCTTTTCTGTGTAGCCCAGACTGACCTGGGCAATCCTTTTGCATAGACTCCTCAGAGTTGCAATTAGTAACATGTGCCACTACATCTAGCTAAAAAAAAAATCATAAGACTTTAGTATAATGCTGTGTCAGATTCTTCACAATTTAAATAAAGCTGCATAGAAACTGGGCTGTAGAGAAAAAAAAATCAAACAATTGAACATATAGAATACATGTCTGTAAAGAAGGAGGTCTTGAGAAGGAAAGGGAAGAATAAATGGCTGCTAACAGATAAGAAATGTCATTTGATACTTCTCAAAGAAAGAGCAGACACCACTATTTCTTAAAATATTGCAAAATTTGATGCCCACTTTTCTGTCCGCAACATTTTATATATTAGCAGACTCTGGATAGCCACTTTTCTGATTTTTTTTCAGCGTAAAAATTTATATTAAAGAAGAAGAACTTGTTGATAAATTTAGTGACAAGAGTCTTGTTTTCCTTATGCATAAAGTAGTAAGAATAGCGGGTTACAATTTCTAATTCTGCAGATTTTTCTTGATTTTTGAGCTATTGAACCTAAAGGTTCGTAACTACAGAAACCATGCATTTTTTACTTGTTCTGTTTAGTCATCAAGGGGGTTCATTTCTGATTTAATACTTAGATTCCAAATGGTTTTCACCATACCCTGTGAATCTCTGACTCTTGAGGATTTAGACTCAAGAGACTTCATGGTCAAATATTTTCTAAAGAAAAAGATAAAGAAGGTGTGGAGTTAGGTGGGTGGGGGATGGGCAGAGGTTCTGGGAAGAATTGGGGAAAGAGAAACAGAGATCAGAGTATATTGTATGAAAAAATATTTTCAATAAAAATAAGATCTACATAGTATGAATGAAGTGACGCTATTAAAAGAAAAAGAAAAAAAAAGCATTTAAAACAAGTTTTACGTGATTTGGCAGGCCCCATGCTGTCTCTAAGCCTATTTCATTACCTGCACAGAGAAAAGAATAATAGTAATTACTGAAGACATTTGTTGAAAGAAGGAGGTGAGATAATGTTTAGAAAGTGATTAGCAAAGTGAAGGGGAGTAGGACAAGCCTGGGAATGCTGGCTATTGTTGTTTTTACTTCCATTGTTATTAACATCTTAGGGAGAATGTTTTGGTATAATAGGCTTTCTAAAGAGGTTAGGTTTTCAGTGTACTGAACCTTAATAGGAAGAGAGAAGATCCACAAAAAGTAGAAAACTGTATTGTTGTAATTCCGTTTGTCTTTATTTACTAAAATATAAAAGGTAAGAAAAACAGAGTGGCAGAATTATGTGCATGTCTTTGATGATACCAAAGAGTGGAGTAAATTCATACACAAATCGTTTGCTTGTACATATCCACCCCTGCCAGGCACAAAACAGTTATGTCTATCTCTGCAAAGGGCGCCTAGGAATAAGTCATTATCATTTTTAACTCTAAAATCTTTTATATGACCTTGACTTTTAAAATTATTTTTCATTACATAAACTAAAAATATCAAAATTATTGTAAAGGTGCTGCCACCGAAACTATAGACATCAATATTGTCTCCAGTACTAATATACTTATTTTGAATTTAAAAAACAAAACAGGACACAAGTAGATATGATGATTTAAAGATTTTGGTGACCATCATACACATACTTGTTTGTTGCTTGCTTTTCCTTCCGTTCGTAAGACATGTGCAAGGGTTTGACTTATAATAAACTTAAAGAAAGAACTGAAGTGAATCTCCATTTTCATTGGTAGTTTAAAAATCAGTCGTATAAAATGAAGCTGCTTAGATTACTTTTATTTGGTTAAGTGATTTGTGGATAAAAGTTTAGGTGAAAAGAATATTACCAAACAGTGGACAGCAAAGCATAGATTCTTTAATGTAAGAAGGTCCCATATGTGCTGGGACACAGAGGCACTTGAGAAGAATATGTGGAAAACCTGGGCTTTAAGCTTTGTATCGGTGATTTCTGAGGCTAGTGTCAGATCGTGCTTAATGGAGTGGATTATTTTACATGTATTTGTCACACTATTCCTGGAAAAACTTTCCCTTAATTCATGAAATATTAATAATTAAACGTTGACCAAGTTAATTGGTAGAAGGCATATGCTTACACCCTACAATGCTCAAATAAACTGAGTTCCGATAATTCCCGATGTAACTAAATTTGCTTAGCACTGTTTAATCTTGAGTTTAACTTAAGATATCCTGAAAGCCAGTGTTTGAGAGACACTGTTTGCCATGAAAATGTTATATAACAACATATAGTGTCCAGGTTCAGAAATGTTTGGTTCTCAGTGTCTTCCAGGACTAAATACACACAGAAAAAATCGTAACAATTAAAATTAAAGAAACTTATCCGTGGAGATAACCTAGAACCCTGACAATGCAGCCACTTCTGATGAGAACTGATAGACTAAGATCAGAAAGAAGGAGAGGAGGACCTCCCTATCAGTGGACTTGGGGAGGGGCATGCATGCAGAAAGGGGGGGAGTGGGGACCGGGAGGGGAGGAGGGAGGGGCTTATGGGGGGATACAAAATGAATAAAGTGTAATTAATAAAAGTTAAAAAAAATTAAAGAAACCTACTCTTCATTTTCATTAGAAGCATCTAAGATTGTTGCATGGCTTTTAATTTAGATTATCTAAGTCCTAATCATAAGCTCATTAAAATATAGACTATCAATAATTTGGGGAAATATTTATTATTATTATTATTATTATTATTATTATTATTATTATTATTTCTCTCCTCAGTAAAATACCTTGCCCCCTCCTGAGTGAAGCTTAGAGGTTTTCAAGAATACACCTCACCACATAGGCAATAGAAAAATTGTATTCTCAAGCAATTTTCATCAGTCATACCCCACTTCAAAGAATAGCTATACTACAAAATATTTCTGCTATGCCAACTTACTGTTTGAAGACATGGAAAAGTATTAAGTCTTTGTTGGCTATTCACTGGAGCAGTGTAGCTGAGCTAAATACCTTAGCATCTAAAATCTCTTTTAACAACAATGTTAATTTTCATTAATTTTAAGTTCATAAGACATGTATGCATAACTTACAAGATACAGAGAGGCTCCACTGCGCTTCATTCTCTGCCCAGTTATTATTTCTGGAACCTTTTAGATACATCACTGATGAAATGCCTATCATGTATGTGATTGACAGTCTGGGTAACAGCTTCATTCTGTTAGAATTTGCTTTGACGTTGGGAATTTCAAATTCTCCTACTTTCTGGACCTTCTTTTGTGTCTAACAGTCTGTTCGCAGGTAGGAAAAAAAAGCTAATTTAAAAGATATTAGACTTTAAAATACATGTCAACATGTTATAAAGAAACAACTAAGAAACACCCCCCCCAAAAAAAAACATATCTGAAAGAAAGAGATACAATTTAGACAAGGTGTAAACGTGTACTTTTTAAAATTTAAAAATAAAGCAAACACCTGCTAGGAGCTAATCAGCAATCCCAGGGTGTTTTAGCTGACCTCACTCATCAAGCATTGAAATAGAGATGATTCAAGTGAAGAAACGCTTCCAGTGCCTGAGCTGGGCTGCATGTGTTCCAAGGTATTACGAATCTGTTCAAATCACAAAACTAGTTTAACTGCTATTAAGGCAAACAAAATGCATGCTTTCCTACAAAGCAGATCAGTGTGTTTTCTCAGCAGTGCAATGCCAGGGGCCAGCTATTGTTCTCTCAATAAATTTGCCAAGAGATTACATGTAAGACATATGCAGGTGAGAAAATCCAAATTTATTTCTTACATAACTGAAGTCATTTAAAGGTCGATAGAGTGTTGAGGGCGGTAGGTTGGTTGTGCTTTGTTCCATTGTTTCCCTGTGACTGCGCATGACACATGTCTCATTACCCGTGAGTTGATACATGAGATAGTAATATATTAAATGGACGTGGGGGGGGTGGGAGAATTAGGTCAGCTTAGGTGTTCTACGGCTTGTGTCTCCTGCAGAACACACAGTCCTAGTCTGGAAAACAGTACCAGAGTCTTGGATAAGTACCCACTACCCACACTTCTCAGTACCTTCAGGAGTCCAGTGAGCAAGTCTCTGCTTTGTTGTTCTAGTTTACATTTCCTGAGATGGAGAGATTTCCTGAGACTCCTTCATCCCATTCTGATTCAAAAAACCTGAACTTAAAAGGAAGTTTTAGAGCTTGACAGTATTAAACAAACGAACAATATAAACAAGACATTAAGCAAATTCCTGTAATGCACCCACGGAAATAAGATTCAGTTATAGAGTGTGTATGAACCATACTTCTAGAGTGTCCTCAGCTACATATGGATTCATTATCAAAGCAACAGCAGTTTCGGGTAGTGTCATTTCCTTCTCACTTTAAAATCAGCTGTGACCATATAGAATTACATCAAGCCACTGGCTTGTTATTCTGGGACATCATTCTATGTAGTCTGCAGTTTAGGGAGATAGCCATGCTTTCTACTGGACCCATCACAATGACTTTTCAGTCCTGATCTACATAGTGGCACTCTGTTAATGTAGTAAGTAGTTGTCCTTCCAGAAGTGGTGAGGGGAGTGTGAGTTTGATGTTATTGACCACATTACACAGAGATTTTTTGAGTGTGTGTGTGTAATTTGTCACTGTAGTTATGGTAATGAGGATGGAAGAAACATTCAAGCAAGGGATTCTATAGAAGCTAGAAGTCAGGCCTGGGACCAAATTAGAACCGAAGACAGGAGCAGCGTCAGTTTCTTCTTCCCACTTTGTAGCTTCCATTCCCTTTATTTCTCTTCTCTTTTCCTGTGTACTATCCATTTTGATCATGAGGAAAAATGACAGCTACTCATGTCTAAACCTAGCACTTTTTTTTTTTTAAACTCAGAAAGGTAACCAACATATTTTTTGCCTATGTCTGATTCCAAAGTCCCAGAGGAAAGATTCTGATTAGCTCATCTTGAGTCAGGTGCCGGATGAAAGCAAACAACTGGAAATGACACAGGAAAAGCTATGAGGCAGCCACTTGCCTATAAGTGCTGTGGTGGATAAAATGAGTAGGGCTTAGGGTTTGCTTTAAAAATATTTAGTTCAAGAAACCACTGAAGTATCATGAAGACAGAGAATGGTGTGCAACTGGATTAAGATTAAGTAGTTCAGAGATTTTGTACTTTTCAAATATTTGAACAACAGCAACAAAAACATTATATATATATGATATATGTATATATATATATCATATATATATATACACATACACACATATACATACACACATATACATACACACACCCACATACACGCCTTGAGAAGGTATTAAAGGGTTTTATGCTTTCTGTTTATGAAGTTTTATCTAATTTTTAATTCATGTTGGGAAGTTCCCTATTGTAAATGAATTTTTTGTAATAATGTTTTTGTGAGGTTAAATCATGTGATATACCAGAGCTGAAATGTATTACTCTGCCAACCTATTTTCTTTGGGAGATTTTAATGCAAATAAAAATAAAGTGTGTCCTCTAAAAGTGTGCTTTGAAAATGATGATGGCCATCACAGTAGCTCTCATGCATTACAAATGTTGCTCTTGCATGTTTTCCACCGGTTAGCTGGAAATGTAAGTTGATACTTCAAAAAGGTATAGTTTAGTTCTTTTATTAAATTCCAATTTTTGCTCATTCTGTGTTAACAGTGCTTTGGGAAATAAACCATAGTTTTTGCAGGTTCTATATGTGGCATTTAAAGTGAGCCTGTACAAGGCACTAGAATTTTTGTGTAATAAAAATTGCATAATATATTATGCTTATTGTTATTTAGTAATAAAGAATAACAGCCACAATATTTTTCTTTCTTTCAATTCATTCATTTTGTATCTCTGCTGCAGCCCCTCCTTCGTCTCCTCCCATCCCCACCCAATCTCCCTTTTCTCCCCCTATGCCCTTTCCTTAGACCCCTGATAGGGGAGGGCCTCCTCCCCTTCTATCTGATCCTAGCCTCTTACACAAATAACTCAATTTCAAATATTATGCCAATGAGAGTGAATAACAGCTCAATAACAGAGGGTGATAGATCACTGAGTTCATGTTTTAGGACTACTACCTCGTCATATAACCATCCTCTCAATTTTCCAATAATGACAAAAAGACCAAAAAACCCACACAGAAACTCAATACTGTTTACCTAATTAGCCTATAATAAAGAATATTTTTATAAAGATTTTCTTTAACTGCAAGTAAAAAGTAGTCATAGTAAAGATTTTAAAGATTTTAGAGCAGCTGAAATTTTCGTTTTTACAAATTAAATTATTTCTTTACCAGTATCCCAAAATACCCACAAAAATGATTGGTAATACCTATTCAAAGTGACATGAAGTCAGTACTTTAATTTTTTTGAAACCAGTGAAGACTATTTATCTCTATGTACATCATGTACCTTATGTACCAAGTTCTCAAACTTGAGCATGCTTTAGAATGACCACAAAGCTTATTCAAATGGACTATTAAACCCAACTCCTAGAGTTCCAGGTTCACTCTCTCCAGCATGGGGGTATGAAAGTTGCGTTTCCAGCATTGTCCTTGAGCTGCAGAGAAGGCTTGTCCTCTGCCCACACTTTGAGAGCAGCTGTGTGAGGAGAGCTAGTGCTGTTTCTATGCTGAGACTCTCTTTAGCCCACTTTCTACTAGCCCAAGGCCACAGCAAGCACACCTGTTTGGTTATGTCCATTAAGATAGAACATTTTCCATAATTCCAATCTGCATGTCGTTCAAACTGTATAACTTATCAAAATTATTGACAAATTCACAAGGTCAAGTAAACACAATTTTCAAAGACAAAGGCAACCTTATTTACTCAGCAAAAATATTTCATCAGCCTTATGGCCTAATTTCCAATTTAATCATTGCTTTATTTTAACATAAAGCTTTTCTTTCTGATCTTTGGTAAACATCCAGTCTTCCATAGTCCTTTAGATGCGATGGCCAGTGGTTCATTTATTGCAATAATTAAGATGGATAACAGCATGCCAGCTGGAATGACTGCACTTGTGTTTAGTGTGTAAATTATTTCCCTGCTATGAAAGCCTCTTTTACAGCTATTGCTCTAGTCCCATCTCTTGCATCCTAAGCCATTAGCCACAGCATGTTTCGGAAAGCTATTTATAAAGAAGTTGGTCATATTTACCAATTTTGGATAACTATTAATTCATGTCTACATTTTTCTTAGTACTGAAGACTGTCTTTTATATTACTTCTGCAGAGGGACAGGGTGGGGAAAAAAAGCCTTCTAGGATCTCTAAGCCTAATTTTTGTTTGTTTTTTACATTCATACTTTTATTTTATTCCAGTTCTCAACTCTTTGGCTTATGACCCTTAAGTAACTATGGGAAGTTTTACTTTTAATGGGTATTTGTGCAATGCCAAATGTGATTTCTTTTTTATAAGAATCATTTGAAGGCCTATTAAAAAGGAAATAGAAAAACATTTGTAAAAATATTACTTGTGGTTGGCCACCTTTTTTATTTAAAAAAAAATGTGCTTCAAGTTCTAGAAAAGTTATTCAGATAGTTTGGACAGGGGCCAGGTAATATCTGTATCCTTATCTGCACCCAGCACACTTCAGTAAATATTTGTTGATCTGGGTTTGTGTTTACAGTTTAGCTTCAAAGGAAATCCAATGCCCATTACTTTTCTGGCAATGGACTACAGTCCACTGTTGCTAGGTTAAGAAGATTCTTTGTTTGTTTGTTTGTTTGTTTTAAACATTACAGATATGAAAAAATAGATTACAGTAGAGAATTTGTCAGAATGTTATTAGTTAGTACCCATGTCAATAGCTAGCTAAAATAATTCAATAACTTAGTAAGAAATTTCCCAAAACAATACGTACATACTGTCAGATGTACATGCTCCCATTAGCCTGCTTACATTCGTGGTCTGTAATCTTTTAAATTTCCTATTGGGTTTCACTAAGGCAAACAAACAGTGAACCTAAAGAAATAAGCCAAAGACAATATTAAGTTAGCATCTGTAGTATTTTTTCAGCATCTTCATTATTTCATATTATATCTTGATAGTTTTATGATTTTGGACTAACGTTTTAGGTTGTGTTGTCCCCATAACCCAAACAGGGAAAAACCTGTCTTCCCTGGAAAATCTAAGCGCTCTGTTGGAGCTATTCACACAAAGACAACAAGACTCACTCTGTTTGCAAAACGTTGGCTCCCTTTCAGAATTTGCCTTGGGCCTGAGAACGCAGAGCACTCTCACTCACTGGCTAAAATTAACTTGCTTATCAGACAGCCTGCACCCCTTTGTATGAAGACTCACTCTTCTGAAGAGCAGCAAGAATTGTCCTAGATCTCCACGCCCTCTTCTTCACTGCCACTACATCTCCTCTCTCAATGACTTGCTACTATCTTTATTTGGATTTATCTACTAGTATTGTGGTGCTAGACATAGAAGCCAAGGCCTGGCCCATTCTGAAACCACTCTTCCAACTAACAGAGCCTCCAACTCATTTTTTTGTCTTTATTTTTTAATGATGATTTTACATGTTACACTTCTTTTTAAATCATAACAGCTGACTGGAGTAACTCCATTGTGCCATATAGGATAATAAAATACTTTAGGCAAATTTAAATAACCAAAGGAAAAATGAGAGAGATAAATATACCATTTTTGGATCCTCAATACAATGATGGATTGTATTTCTAATAGCATGTTTGGAGGTATTTGACGTCTTTTATTCTACTATTATAAAATAGATGTAGGTTTTTGTTGCTTGTTTTTAAATTAGATTTTATAAACTGTTTTTGATATCCAAGTGTCTAAATGTTCTAAATGTCAAGTAATTTCTGAATAAAGTAATTAAATAATTACAGTATTCTCATTTATATATACAAATATTTTAACTTAATTTTAAATGTTATTACTTAGATTGTTAGTCTAGCGAAATTGACTAATCTGACTTAATGTATTATTTATATTTATATAAAGAGTTTATTAATGCTCTTCTGTAACAGACATTTGAAAGCATGATATGGAAATGGAAAGAATGTTAAAAGATCTTAGCCATGTTATCAGAGAGGAGCAAAAGACCATTGGAATGTGTAGAGAGGGAAAGAATCAATACTAAACATTACTAAAGAAATACTCAAGCTAAGATTTCTAAGTGGAGGGGTTGAAGTGACTGTGGGCAAGCAGAGATGTTAATCTATTCATTTTATATACTTTAGGTAGACCAGTGACCTATTTCTGCTCTCACTATCTAGCCATATGTTTTTGAGGCACTTTGATTTAGGCTTTGATTAGTTGCTTTCCATTGTTAAAACAGGGCAAGTACTATCTATCTCAGATTGGGGAAAATTGAATATTTAGGATATGTTATATGAAGGGGAAAAGTGGAATGATGGGGAGGAAGATTTAATTGGAGTGATGGTTAAGAAGGTAGAGTATAGAAGGGATGCCGAGAGAGAAAAAAATAACACTAAAGATGTTTCAACGAATCATATGGAAACGTACTATTTTATGAATGTCCTAAAAGAGACACAGACACACACATACAAACATATACATATGCATAGACATAAATACATATATATGATACACACATCATGCACACACATATACACATGCATAAACATACGTATATATGATATAACCACATCATAAGTACACATACACACACACATGCACACGCATACACACCACAACTATTCAGAGTGCAGAAAACTGTCCATGAGAATATGGTCAGCACAGTTTGTACTTGTTGGGTCATAAAAAACAGTTCAGGAATTGAGATGTTGGGTGATGGATCTGGGTTAGTCAGAAAGAAGAGTTAGCGTTACATATGGTCAAACTATATTGTATGTATGCATGAATGAAATTCTCCAAGAATATGAAGTATGTCATATTTTCAAAAGTATTTTTTCACAAAGTAGGTATGAGTTTTCCTAAAATTTAATTTTCAAGTTTTTTTTGTCAGCCTATATTAATCATACATAATAGTGGGCTTCGTTACGACATGTATACATATACATATACATATACTTACATATATATATATATATATATATATATATATAAAACATTTCTTAATCAAATTAATCCCCCATTACCCTGCCTTGTCCTCTCCCCATCTTTCTGAACCCACCTCTCTTCTGAAATTGTGCTTTAGTTTTTCGCTTTTTCTTTTTGTGACCCAACGAGTTTAAATATGATTATTTGAAGGAGCATGGATGAAGGGTAATTTACAGATTCATGGGCGAGTCACACATGTTTGCACGACTGAAGAAAGTGTGAATAAGCTCCATGCTGACAGCACAATGAACGTGTTATAAGATATTTATTGGTATGAGCTGGTGAGATGACCCGGTAGGTAAAAGAGATTGCTGCTAAGTCTAACAACTTCCTGGGAGTGTGTGTGTGTGTGTGTGTGTGTGTGTGTGTGTGTGTGTGTGTGTACATGCGAGTGTGTGAGTGCATTGGGACACATGTGAAAGTCCAGAGGACAACTTGAGAGTTGGTTTTCTCCTTCTAACTTATGGGTTTCAAGAAGTATGCCTAGAACTAAAAGACAGATTTAGTCATTGATTTCAAAGATCTTACAAAAATTCTAAACTTTTGTTTTGTTTCAAATCACTCATACACTCTGAAGGATATTGTTTATTTTAGGTAAAAGAAATCAAGTAAAATTGCCACTCTGGAACATTTCCAATGGTCCTTGCTTTTCCTGTTTCTGATTATGTGATGATCTAGATGCCCCAAGGCAAAAGACAAGGGCTCTAATTCAGTGATTTTCAACTCTAGCTATTTCTTAACGATCATCTTGGCAGTTAAGACAACAGTTACCAAATCTCACCAATAAATTAAGTAATAATCCTAGATCTGTGACTTTGCCATGTATACTTTTTGGAAGCTTCGGAACAGACTCTATAAGGTAGCTATGACTGAAAACCACTACTTAAATGAGACAAATAGAGAAATAGTAAGGACCATGTAATTCTGTGATGAGAAAAATGTCAAATATCACGAAAAGCAAGTGACTAACAAGGCCTGGGAACTTTACCAGATTTCCCCAATTCAAGTAAATGACTTATCCAGAAGGCAGGCAAGAAACTTCATTTAGATTATCCAGTGACTTCATCTATACTCAATGGAAATTTTCTGTTGAGAAGTGTCAGACACTGTGTCACACTGATAAGAATTCCCTGCCCTCACCATGAGTGACAATTATGCCATGCATTATGAGTGGGAACTGCCCGAATGCAATGAATTTAGGCCAGATTGATCTGTACTGTTAGTGTCTTATTTCAGAGAAGTTTTAAGTTCACAGAAAATTGTAATGGATGGGACAGGAAATGATCATGTACCGCTGTCTCTGCCACGTATCTGGGATCCTCCACTGCCGATTTCCCCTCACCAGAATGGCAGAGATGCTACAGCTCGGGATCCAACATTGAAGCATTGGTAGCTCCCAGAATTGGTAGTGTAGAATGGCTTTCATTCCTGGGGGAGACTTTTTCTGGATGTAGAGAATATAAAATCACATTGATATGCATTTTCAAAATAGAAGTAGCCACATGATTTTGAATTTGATCTTTGTAACCTTAAAATACTGAACTTATTGTATCTTGATACTCAGCTCTGGATGTTACTGGGATGCCTGAGTAGGTAGCTGTACCACTGGCAAGGTCAGTCTTCAAGATTGCCAATCTGGGTCACCTAGAATTAGTACAATGGAAAAAGTAGGATGGGCAGGCTGAGATAGAAATCACAAAGACATGCTGTCTTTAGTCGAGGAAAGTAGAAAAGGTGTAATGGGACATTTACTCTAAAATCTATCAGAGGATTAGCTGGTTCAAAGTTAATCAGAGCAGAAGAGTTTATGCCAGTTTGATTGCGTCAGTGTATGCGTGTGCGGGGGAGGAGGGCATGTGTGTGTCTGCCTACCCACAGTATTGATACCCACAGTATTGATAACAGGCTCAGCTAACTTGGTGTGTTAGTCACTGTTGATTCACTAATAAATCTAAGTGTTAACTCTTGTACTCTGTTTGCCTATCACAAGCAGGCAAGCTTCAATAGGCCTAACAGCATGCTAGCACCTTCTAGACTGAGAAATCTAATTATATTTTGACCACACTTAAACTGCCTTATCTCAATGCTTTAGGCTCTTAAAGTGTGGAAAATGTTAGATGAAGACCCTCTTCACTCAAGGGCTTTCCGTGAGGAAAAATTTCTAAAAATGATTATGGGCCACTTTAAAAGTTCAAACTGTTATGAAAAAGTTAATTATTTTTCACTATATCCATTGACATTTGTACAAGGAAAAAAACCCTAATATTTCTCATAATAGAATTATTAATGGAATTTAACATTTTTTTATTATTACAATTCCCAGTACTCATGCCCCCTTCTTCTCCTAACTCAATAATGGAGTTGTTTATCATCATACAATATTGAATGATATTTCTATTCTATAAGTTTTCAATTATTCATGTTAATGGAAAACTTTAATGCATAGCTTACAAAATGACAGCCTTTCAGAGAGTAATCTCAGGGAGGAGGAAGGGCCAGAAACCTAGAGTCCCTGATCTGAATAAATTGTTGCAGTATCTTTGTCAAGTGGCTAATATTTGTCTTAAATATTTCGGGAACAGGGAGAACTCAGATGAACTACACAAATAAGAGGAATTGGGAGTTCTAAGTAGACATCTCCCAGTTCACAGGACATTCAAATTCCTGTTTTGTTGGGTGTCCCACTTGGTAGAAGAAAGTGCAATAATCAGAGTATAAATGGAGGCATCCACCGAAGAAGAAGCAGAAATCATAGTGGCAATGCTATTAGTAAACCAGTACCGGCGGCAGAGAAATCAGAAGCAGCTACATATAATAGAGACAGCAAAACCATAGCAACTATGACTGGACGAAGAGACATAACAGCAATTGTATCAAAAGCAATGGATATGATCTCCTGACAAGCATCATTTAAAGATGTTTACTTGATACAGTTCTTTTAATTCTCACAATGGTTCCTTTATCATGACACTCTTTATTTTAGGAAATATTTTTATTTAGAACATATTTCATCAAAGGGCAGCAAAAGCCAATGGGCAAATGAATGGTGCTTACAGTTTAGAACTGCTGTCTAGTCACATGGTGGGGACTGATAAAGTTCTTTCAAGCTGTCATCAAAGGTTCTCTTGGTATCTGCCAGCAGAGACAACTTTTGGGAATAAAGAAAAATACTCAGAGAACACCATGTGTTACGGGTTTCACAAACAGAGGAGATAAATAAAAGCTAAAACAAAAGAGGAGAATATCTTTTGCAGAAAGAAGGAAAGACTGAAAACTAAAGAAAGACTGAACTAATCATATAATGATATCAATGTGATGAAAGAAGACAAGGAGGAAGTCTACTAGTGAGGAAATCTTTATAAACTAAAACAGGCTGCTAAAGACAAAATGAAATTTCCCTGGAGACATTTAATGGCAGAACCAATAGCTTCAACAGCAAATGATACAGGTAAAGCTTGGAGAAGGAACAAATAAGCCTATGTTCTTTTTTCAATATAATTTTATAAAGTAATTTAATATTTTTTAATATCTCAGATTCTTTGTGTCTATGTAATTGGAACCTGTTTCCTTGAAGATACGTTTCAGTAACCTTGAAGACTGTAACAAAAGAACACGTAGGTCATAACGTATTAGAGGCCAATGCACTTCTTATTGTGAATGAAAATAATAGATAATGCTTGAACTGCATTATTATAATTAACCCCAAATGCACTATTCAACATTGATGCAAATATGTTGCTTTCAAGGTTAGAGGTAAAATAAAATAGAATATTATTTTTTACTTCAACAAGTAAAATTATTGATCCATATACATTTGATTTAATCCATGTAAATATTAATTTTGGTATGGTTTATGTTTAAGAAAAATACAAAGCCACAATTCAGAACTAGACTTTTGGAAATCCCATATTGTTTCTTTTCCTCCTGACATGAGTGACAATTCTAAGTGCTGTCCTCTTCAGAGATAAAGTGACTTACATATACTGCTGAAACCATTATGAGCACAAAGCAAATGATACTTTTGTTTCATCTGAGAAAATTTCTCTACCTCAGTATGTTGGTGAAATGATATGAGAGCATGTAGATGAAAATATGAAATCCACATTCATGTGTATCTGGTATGTTTAAGTTAGTATATTGGATGCCAATTGGTAGGTATGTTAATGAGGTTAATGATTAGAATTTCTCCAAAAATATATTTCAACGTAAAAGAACATAAATCTTATGTATGTTTTATCATACACTAGACAGTGATAAGAGTTCTTTGTTAAATTTAGTGTTTCGAATATTTGCATTTTGTTTGAATTCTATAAGTCCATGCACAGAGTTAAGAAATCAATCTTGTCTCAAACAAACTTTGTAAATCACGGTTCTGCCATTAGATAACACAATGACACCATTGCCTTAGATAGCTCTGTTTTGGTTCTTCACTTGTAAAATATGTATAAAGATAGCTGAGTGTTCTTGTGAGGATGAAATGAATTCATGCATTAAGTGTTTCAGAGGGTGAATGATGTGTAATATGCATCAAGAAGATCATATTTTAAGTAGATATCTGATAGCAATACCCTGTAGTTTAGGCCAACAATGGGCTAGATTATTAAAAAGGAGCATATTTATCCAGTGTTTCTTGCTAGCATTAACTTCTGCCTGGATTGACTGAGGAATACAGGTATGAAAATCTTTCCATTTTCTTTATATGCATTTGCCTATCATTCCAATCTTTCAGACCTGGGGTGTTGTGTTGTAGTTTAAATTGTGTCAGTTCTATAATCAAACATTTAATTTTTTTTTCTTCTCTAATACCTAATAGGAGATTAAACAATCTACCTCTAGCCTTCACTGTCATCTGAATATGGGAGAACTGACGGTTATCTAATACATTGCTTGGAACTGTGGATAAACCAAGTTAGTGATCTGCATGATTAACTTGCCATTGACTAAGTAATATGTTCACAGCTCCCCTTTATTGGAATACGTGTTTGATCATTGTAGGGATCTTGTAATTGCAGTCCTTTGTCGAGGGAAAACAAAAGAAACATGAACTGAAGTTAATAAAAACATTATTTTTGAGTGAAAATTTGTGCTGATTAAAAAAGGAAAATGGCCTAGTAAATTAAGGTGTTCATGTACTTAGGCCTAAGATGGTCGGTCATGCCCTAGAATGTCACTTATCAAATATTACTTAGTTCAATTGAGAAGATTTAACGCCTACCTTATGCAAAGCACCATGCCTGATGCAGGTAAGGGAAGAGGAGTAATGTAAATAAATTAGATACTGTTCTGGTATTTAGTGGCTTAAAACCCACTGGTTACCAGAAACATGGCAGTGAAAACTTTTGAAGAGGTACACATTCAGAGTACCCTGAGATTAGAAGAGAAACATTTGCTCTAAGTGGGATGAACTGGTGAGGCCTCTGATCCAGCTTAAAGCTCTGCTGTTTAGGAACACTGGAGTAAACTGTTTCAGCCCAGTTTACATTTGAGAACACTTTTCAGGGAAATGGAATTCAAGATGCTTTTTTGCATCTATGTTTGTGTGGTTGTGTTTAATTGTAAAAGACCCAGAGATCACTGCAGTAGTAGACAAATAAAGATATGAAACATAAAACGTTTGACATGTTTATAAGATGAATTAAAGAGAATAAACAGGAAAAAAACACATGGGTTCTGAAAATATGTATAATTCTGTCAGGCATAAGTAATTATAGTAAAATAAAAACTAGTTTATAGAAGTCACTTTAATTCAAAATGTCCATCATTCTTGTCTTGGGTGGAAAAAACACATAAATGGTTTGATGGCTGACCTCGCCACACCTCTGGGCTAGTCAGCAGGTTATTTTCTTACAAAATAGACCTATCACTGGAGAAAAATGTCCATCTTCTATGTCAGAGCTAGTTCTTAGGAACTTGCTATCAGTGTGTTTTGTTTATTTTAACTACACACAGTTTCTGCTTCTCTTTGAGGTGTGTGTATGGAATTTACTGATCTCAGGACATGTGCCTTTTGTACTTCATACTTTGTTGGTTTTTTTTTTCTTGTTTATTTGGCAGAACTTCACCTCACTTAATGAATTCTTAGTTGCTGCCCAAGGTGATGAAACTCCATGAATCAGACTCACTGAAAATGAGCATGGTTGGTTTTGTTGTTGTTTGGTTGGTTGATTTTAGCTTTGTTAACTGTGTCCCTGGCCTTGGGAATCATGGGTAAAATTCCTCAGGACATTGTAAGAGTTACATTTCTGTCTCTTCCACATGTAAAAATGAACGTGTTGAGACACCTTGCTTGCTCTCAGCAAATAAGCATGGGGAAATGTCACCTGTGACATATACTCTCTAAAGAAAACTATGCAACATTTTGAGAATCCTAGCCTCCGTGTTGTGCAAAATAGCACTTTACTAAACAGCTAGCAGTATGTGAGTGGCATGACTGTGTTGGTGTCCTTAATGTATGTATGCAATGTTGCAATGTATGCCTCTTCAAACTAAATTCAAAAAAAGTTCCCCAGGTATCTTGGTGCCATCACCTGAGAGGACTACCAGAACACTTGAACCTCCTTGAACATTGCCACATTTAATTTCTCCTTAATGCTTTCTTTTATATACTCTGTCCAGTTGGCATTGTCATATAGCATCTGTGTGACATTTATAGGGAGCTACAATTATTTGTACCATTAACAAAATTGAGAGAGTAAGAACAAGTATATCAGAGGTATTATTAAAAGAAACTTGCATATATAGATACTGGTACATAATTATAACTCAGGTATATATTATTTGAGCTATACTTATATAGCAGTATCTGTATATATAAGTTATATAATTTAGATCAGTTTCTGACATATACTAATAGGTCAATAATCAGTTATTTATTGAGGAAGAATCTCTCACAGGATCAGAGGCCTGCCATTTTCACCCAGTCTAGCTAGCTACCTTGCTCTCAAGATCCCTTGTGTCTGCCTCCAAGTGCTGGGATTATAGGTGTTTCTTTTTTTTTTCTTTCTTTTTTTTTATGGATGCTGGGAATCCAAACTTCAGTCTCCATGCCTACCTTCAAGTGCTTTATCCACTGAGCTCTCTCCTCAGCCCCATATTCTTCTTTTTATATCATTTTTTTACTTGTTAATGTTGAGATTGTAATTTAATTATGTTTTCTCCTTCCCCTCTTCCTCTCCAAGCCCTCCTATAAACCCCTTCCATGTTTCCTTCACATGTAAGGCCTCTTTACTCAGTAATTGTTACTCATGAATATATATTGCTAAAAGTGACCTGTTGAGGGCATATAACATTAATTGTATATATGATATCAGTGATAACAATTTGACACTGGGTAATTCACCAGTTGGTTAACTGATGTGCTCCTCCCTGGTGAGGACCCCCTCCCTCTCCTGGTGTTATTCAGTTGCCTGTGGTTCTTTTTTGTTATTTTTATTATTACTTTTTTTTTTTTTTTAACAAGACTCGTTGTTCTGTTACTTATCTGGATAGGTAGGTAGTACTGCCATTCAAACCCTTTAGGTCAGGGTTTCATTATGTGCTATAGACTAATCTGACCTTGAACTCATCCTTCTGCCTTAACCTTGTAGAGCATGCACTAGTAGCATACCTGACCAGAGACCAGTCTCTTAAATGATTTTCCCTTGCCTCCACTCATCGTATCCTTTGCATAGTCATACAGGTAATTCTGTTTATTCTTTTTTCACCTACCAGTTGCATCTCAACATATTTGCTTTGTTTATCCCACTATCGCTCCCTGTCAACCCACTATCATTTCTTGAATCAACTTCTCTGGCAGCTAGTTCGTCTCTCCACATTGCTCTTTCATGATTTATAATTAATAAATCATATTTCTGGGGAGAGTTTTAGAAAACTCAAATCTGATCATGTTATCTCTTGCCTAAAATGTTTCAGTAGCCTCTTACCTCTAATTTCAGGTCTAGAATTATGGGCACCAAGAATATTAATAATATGGCACTTCTTTCTCTTTGCTTAATTCCTTAGTGTTTATTTGCTCTTGACCACCTTTGTCCCCAAGATTCACTTTTACTTCCTTTATTTCACCCCAAAGTTATCTAGCCCTCTCTTTCAATACCTCTGCCCATCCTACTTCAGCCTGGAAGGCATCTTTGAATTCCTCCTTGAGCTCCTGGCTCATCACAAGGTCTAGTAACTTTTTCCGAAAGTTTTCTGATACCTCCCATGTTCCCCATCTTAACCCCTCTAACCTACTGTTAAATCCTATAGTACTTCACAGTCTAACACCACACACACTCTGTTGTGCTTTCTATTCAGTGTGGGATCTTTTTAAAATTAATTCTTAAGATCTCTGAAGATAGAGACAGTTTCATTTTTTTATACCAGATTGGACCAAATATAAAATATGGCTGAAATTAGTATAAAATAATTATATTCAAAGTAGTATGGTTGTTGAGTGGACTGAGTGGACTTTAATGGGAAGATAGAATTCTCCTTTTAGACCCCATCTCCGATTTCAGCTTGACGATTTCATTATTCTGCTACCTTTAACATATTGTTTAGTCTGTTTGTTTTTTCTTAGCTCAGGAAACAGTGAGAGAAAATTATACTCAGTTCAACTTTGTTGTGAGAGTTAAATCAGTAAGCATGCAAAGCAGTTAACTTTTTCAGAATGTGTTTTCTATAAATGTTACTTCCTCTATCGCATTTGAGGTCAATTATTCTGTTTCACCCCATTAATCATTGGGGAGAAAACTTCATGCTATCTCATTATATCTTCTCTTTGGACATGCAGATTATCATTCTTTCCCTTTTTGTCCCTATTCTTTGAAAGGCTACTATTGAGATACTTTCATATTGGAGGGATTATCATCATGTTTTTTCTACAGGGATTGTTATTGTTGTCATTTGCAATGGTTCAGTGAAATGGTTGACCTAAAAAGGCACCAAAAATTTGTCATTTTCCTGGTTTGGGGGCCTTACTGTGCTGGCTCACCCTGAGTACAAACTGTGCTTCATCTTGATATTCTTCATCTTGATATTCTGTGTGGATGTGCACACACGTGACTGCTGATGTAAATCCTATGCATTTTTAAAGTGTGTCTCACTTTCTCTTTTTTAAAGGTAAACCCCACAATAATGAGGCTGAAGGGGTTTCTCTTGGTTTTAATACTTAAATGCAATTGTCCATAGCTGTCCATTTTTAAAATAGGTTTCATTTTCATGCATGGGGTATTTTGTGTGTTAGCTAGCAGTAGTGTAAGAATTTTAATGTTCAAAGGGCTTTGAAGTTAATCCTCTGTTCAGAAACAGCTGAGAGGTTGAGCATGGTACAACATACTTCTCCTTGAATATCCAGTCAAGCAAATGTTCCTCTTTCTGTCAGCCTGTACTTCCTACTATGACATTAAAAACAAAACAAAACAACAACAAAAATAAATCTAGTTAATGACAGATCACATTCATTTAAAAAAGCCAAGTGTCCTGAGGCAGCCACTATGGTGAGGAACTGGATCATTTTTTTTTTTTTTTTGCAAGTCTGTGGTTCTGTTTGTTTTGTTTTCCTAAATTAATTTGGTCCCTTGCAGAGCATCTCTTACCTCATAATGTGAGGGGCAGCTGGCATTAGAAGGCTAAGCCCAGAATACAAATGAGGGATTAAAAGTTGTGTTTTTAACAAACATTATGCTCATGACTCAATATTATATACTCTATTCCATCTAAAGTACCTTCAGCTTCTTTTGTGTCCAAGGTGTTCAGTATAGAAAGCAAGAGCTGCTTGTCACAAATAGAATTTTCTCTGGGTTCTGTGTTTTTATACAACAAAGCATAAGACCTTTTGTTTTTGCTTTTCTCAGAAAAAAAAAGGTCTTTCCACCCATTCAGAATATTTTTTCCTACAAATATACCTCCTATATTGATTTCTCTACCTGGGTTTCTTTGAAAAACTGATACTTCAAAGTTTCTATTCAGATTAAATCCCAGAGTATGTATTGGGCCTCTGGGTTCTGTAACTGTTGGAGAAATTGTTTTTAATTATAAGATTATAATAAGATTATAAGGTATCTTTATATACACAATACATTCATCCTCATTTTTCTCTGAAAGGGAACACCATGTGACTTTATAGCTTAATGTTGGTGTTCCTTAGTGAATTCCTGGAGACTGCAGTCAAGGCCGCTGAGTTCAGGAAAAACCCACAACGCGTCTATCACAGCTATGACTTCTGAGTCACATTCAAATTGATGCCATTTATTTTCATGGGTTTGGAGATGACATGGTAATAAGATCAGGCTCTATAAGGATGGCTGATAGACATGAAAACAGAGAGCAAGGATCAGGAGACACTGATAATTCTAGAACACTAATGGAAAAAAAGAGGACGTATGTACAGGGAGAACATCACTGCATTCACCTTGACAGCTGGTAACGATGATGTCCCACAGTACATTATCCAGACTAGAATAAGTCAATGATCTTTCAAGGTTCATTTTCACAGTGAAAGTCCAGAGGCAAAGAAGGTAATGAATATAAAGTGCCAGATTTTGTTTAGCCTTAAAATAGATAGTAATGAAATTTCCTGTAGGATTTAAATTTTTTCAACAAACTAGAAAATATGAATCCCAAAGAAATTTCAGTTGAAGTGACTGCCACTAATTTGATTTAGCAGTATATTGTAGCAAAAACAAGTAGTTATAAGAAATAAAATTTCCCTGCCCCCAACTCCGAAATAAAAATAGTGATAAGTATTTCTGTTGTCACACAACAATGTTCTCAATAGGGTCAAAGAAGAACACAGAACTCAAGATCCTTCTTCCAAAAAACTTTGACTTTTAAATCCAGCTGTATCCCTGACAGAACTCATAGACTCACTGGTCTGTACATAAATAGTGAAAATATACGGGTCTAAAAATAAGATAAAGATTCTAAATATGTGTAGACACGAATATAATAACCATCCTGGATTTGTTGCTATATCTGAGCAGGGGTTCTGAGTTATATCCATGAATTGTCCTTGGATGGAGTATCAGTCTCAGGAAAGACCCTTGTGCCCAGACTTTTTGGTCTTGTTGCTCTCCTTGTGGAGCTCCTGTCCCCTCCAGGTCCTACTATTTCCCCCTTCTTTCCTAAGATTCCATGCACTCTGCCGAAAGTTTGGCTATGAGTCTCAGCATCTGCTTTGAATTGTGTTTTATTAAAAGGTAACTGTTCAAGTTTATCATAGAGAGATTTGCCTTGTTTCACATCTTGAAGAAATTTCCCTGGGGTTTTCCCATTTCTCGATCTTCTTTCTTCTGTCTCTTTCATCTTTCACTTTCACTTGTGTTCATATTTATTTTTTCATTGATATAAGTAAGTTGAAATACCATAAAATTTAAACTTACATTGAAAGGGTATTTTAAATACGAGGTAAAAGAAAAATAAAAATGATTAGAAAAGAAAGCAAACACTATTAACCAGCAAAATGATGAGATAGTAACTGCCATTATTGACAAAATATAATGTGGTTCAACATAGAGTACTAGGGAGGAATTTGATGGTATCACAGAAAAAGCTACCATGATGTATACAAGTTACTTATTCACCAGCTTTTTAGCAAAGTCATGTATAATGCAGGGCCAAATAAAACATATTTCGGTATTAGAATAATTGTTACATAAAACAAGTGTTACAGCATCTTATATAGTGTTCTGCATGTGAAAGGCACTGCTCATGTCATGTCTACTTCCCTCACAGTACTCTGAACCCAAAAGAAAGAGAATAACAAGCTGCCTGTGCACCTTTCATCTTTAAAAATGTAAACAGAAGAGTTTTCAATGTGAAGACCCTCTGATTTTTAATACTTTGAGGAAGCCAGGCATGGTGGCACACACCTTTAATTTTAGTACTCTGGGAGGCAGAGGCAGGTGGATCGATGAGAGTTCAAGGCCAGCCTAGTCTACAAAGTCAGTGCAAGACAGCCTAGGCTACACAGAGAAAATGTGTCTCAAACAAACAAACAGCAGATAACAAGATTAATAATAATAATACTTTAAAAATGTAATAACATAGATTTATCTGCATTTTGACACAGAGGTAGATTCTTCACATAATCACAATTATTTTAAATCTCTCAACTACAGAAGTCCACTGGCATGTAAGTGATTTTGAAGTCATGTCTATAAACAGCTAAACTGAAGCTCCTGTGTGATTTTGGTGGTCAGGAACTAAAGGGCTCTGTTGTGGATTCCACAGACAGACTGAAGTGAGTGTACATTCTTTAACATAAATTGGGGCACCTGCTCATCTTTATTTTCTGAGGAAAATTTTATTTCCCTGTGGCTGAGGAGATGGCTCAGTCAGTATGAGTTTGCTTCACAATCACAAATCTGAGTTCTATCCCAGCAATCCTAGGCAAATGCACTATAGCAGCAAGCACTTCCAGTCTCAGCACTGGGGAGGCAGAAACAGGAGGATCCCTAGGGAAAAATGACCAGCTAGCCTTCCATAACTGAAAAGCTTTTGATTTAGTGAGAGATTCTGTATCAATAAAAGGTGTGGGGGAAGAAGGGAGGATGGTAATGATTGACAAACACAGTAGATCCTTACTTCTGGCCTCCATGTAAATGAATGCCCGTTTATGTACATGCATGTACCTGTATTTCCCATATAACATCCATATGTACCTCAACACACACCCACACACACCACACAGACACATAGGCATGCATGCATGCACGAATGCACACAGATTCACAACAGCTGTGCAGAAAAATTAGTATATTAGAAAGGAATGAAGTTAATATAGTCAATATACTAGAAAGTCAAAACTTGAAGAACCAGAAGAGAGAGCTCACAGTTTTCTGTGGCTGTTTTTGTCAAGTATCAGGCTCTTTGAGAGAGCATGGATTGGAGTAGTTGTAGTGTCATGCTTCCTAAGAGCTGCGGTTGTTCGCTCATCACACACATCATAGAAAACAAACAGAAGGAGGAAACACTGTCCTAGTGTGGAGTGCCTATCTGCCTCTTGTCTTTGATCTAGAAAGCCAACTTATTTTACTATACACCATACATACATACATATATACATACAGATATATATTATATCCTATAATATCATAGAAAATCTACTTGATTTTCTTTAAAAACTAATTGACTTAATATAAACATTTAAGGTGATGAGTGTATATGTAAATAATGTTCTTTATTTCCTTCACATATTTTGATGATGAAAAAGGTTTAGAAAACTATTTTTCAGTAAAAGAAACCCAAGGACAGATTTTTGTTCTGGCTTCCACTATTTGAGAAACCAGTTTACTTCTGAGAATGTTTGTCCTTAATATGCATCAACCAAAATGAGGTAACTACAGAATGGAAGCTGATGAATTAATTTACTGAATGTATTTTTATATTTTATATTTTGAATTTTGGGAAATACAAGTCCCGTCAAGTAACAAGTATCATCATAATGCCATCTATGTATCAAGGCATGTATCTGTCAGAGAGATCCTATCATATTCCACACAAGTATCAGATTCATAAGAGCCTCCATTAAAGCAAAGTGAATACTTCTGTGAGATTGACAGCAGAAAGGGCATCTTTTCAACTCTTTATGATGCTCTGAGAAGGAGGCCCAGGGTAAATAGACTGGTATGGAAACTGAAACAGGGAAGCAATGCATTTGGGTAGAGGGACAGAAGGTGGATTTATTTGATCAAAAGAGGAAGGAAACAAACAAACAAAAAAAAAAAACCAAAGAATTTATCATCTCTGCAGTTATATAAAGAAAAGAGAATAGAAGTTTTAGACACTCTGATTGTATTTTAAGTTGGGAAATCAGTGTTGGATTACTGGGGACATAATAGAGGATTCTGTTTTTAGGATTGAAAACTGTGAGTAAATGGTCTACAGGATGTACCTGTGCCTGGTCCTCAGACTCTAAGATAGGCAATGATTTCAAGTATTAGAAATTTTGCTTCTGTCGGACATAAACGTGAGTCCTGTCGGGAAAGAGTCATTCACTTCAGTTAGAGCTGAAGAAATCCTTTCAGAGATCCTGAGTGTGGGGTTCAGCCTTCAATTATTACCATCAGACTTGCTGTGTGAATTAAATAGAGGAAAGGAGCATACAGAAATAAGGAGAAAATTGGTGGCATTGATGAATAATGAGAAAAACACCCGTTGTGATTTGAGGTCTGTAATAGATCAGCTTCATCTTTGTATTGAACATAGAATTAAAAACACTAGATTTCAAAGACACATATTATTCTCATAACAGTTTCATTGAAAAATGCCAACATGATTTGTAATTGAAGATATGCATCCCTCAATTTTTTATTCTTTATTCTTTTTTAAATTTATTTTTAATTAGTTTATTCACTTTGTATCCCAGCTGTAGGCTCCTCCCCCCTCCCAATCTCACCCTCTCTCCATCTTCTTCTTCCATGCCTCTCCCCCAGTCCAATGATAGGGGAGGTCCTCCTTCCCTTCTATCTGACCCTAGTCTATCAGGTCTCATCAGGACTGGCTGCATTGTCTTCTTCTGTGGACTAATAAGGCCGCTATCCCTCAGGTGGATGTGATCAAAGAGCAAGCATGAGTTCATGTTAGAGACAGTCCCTGTTCCTATTATTGGGGAATCCTCTTGGACACTGAGCTGCCATGGGCTACTTCTGTGCAGGGGTTCTAAGTTATGTCCATGTATGATCCTTGTTTGGAGTATCAGTCTCAGAAAAGACTCTTATACACAGATTTTTTTTTTTTTTTTTTTTGGTTCTGTTGCTCTCCTCGTGGAGCTCCCATCCCCTTCAGGTATTTCTATCTCTCCCTCCTTTCATAAGATTCCCTGCACTCTGCAAAAAGTTAAAAAAAATAAGTTTGGCTATGAATCTCAGCATATGCTTTGATACCCTGCTGCCTAGAGTCTTTCAGAGGACCTCTGTGGTAGGCTCCTGTCCTGTTCCCTGTGTTCTCCCTCTTCTGATGTCTATCTCATTTGCCCTTCTGAATGAAGATTGAGCATCTTACCAGGGTCATTCTTCTTGATTAGCTTCCTTAGGTGTACAGATTTTAGTATGTTTATCTTATGTTATATGTCTACAATATCTGCTTATAAGTGAGTATATACCATGTGTGTCTTTATGCTTCTGGGATACCTCACTTAGAATGATCTTTTCTAGATCCCACCATTTGCTTGCAAATTTCGTGGTTTCTTTATTTTTAATAGCTGAGTAGTATTCCATTGTGTAAATGTAACACAATTTCCGTATGCATTACTTGGATGAGGGACATCTGGGTTGTTTCCAGATCCTGGCTATTACAAATAAAGCTGCTGTGAACATGGCTGAACAAACGTCCTTATTGAACAGGAGCATCTTTAGTGTACATGCCCAGGAGTGGTATAGCTGGATCTTGAGTTCGCAATATTCCTATCTGTCTGAGAAAGCGCCAGACTGATTTCCAAAATGGTTGTACAAGTTTACATTCCCAGCAGCAATGGAATAGGCTTCCTTTTTCTCCACATTCCCTCCAGCATGTGTTGTCACTTGAGTTTTTGATCTTAACCATTCTAACGGATGTAAGGTGAAATCTCAGGGTTGTTTTGATTTGCATTTCCCTAATGACTAAGGATGTTGACTAAAGAGCATTTCTTTAAGTGTTTCTCTACCACTCGATGTTCCTCTAATGAGAATTCTGTTTAGCTCTATACCCCATTTTTAACTGGATTACATAATTTGTTGCAGTTTAACTTCTTTTTTTGCATTTTTTTATTTTATTAATTACACTTTATTCATTTTGTATCCCCCCATGAGCCCCTCCCTCCTCCCCTGCCGATCCCACCCTCCCTCCCTTTTCTGCATGCACGCCACTCCCCAAGTCCACTGATAGGGGAGGTTCTCCTCTCCTTTCTAATCTTAGTCTATCAGTTCTCATCAAAAGTGGCTGCATTGTCCTCTACTGTGGCCTGGTAAGGCTGCTCCCCCCCTCAGGGGGAGGTGATCAAAGAGCAGGCCAATCAGATTATGTCAGAGGCAGTCCCTCTTCCCATTACTATGTAACCCACTTGGACACTGAACTGCCATGGGCTACATCTGTGCAGGGGTTCTAGGTTATCTCCATGAATAGTCCTTGGTTGGAGTATGAGTCTCTGGGAAGTTCCCTGTGTTCAAATTATCTTGTTCTGTTGCTCTCCTTGTGGAGTTCCCGTCCCCTCCAGCTTTTACTATTTCCCACTTCTTACATAAAATTCCATTCACTCTGCCCATCAGTTGTCCATCAGGCTCAGCATCTGCTTTGACAGTCTATACTGCAGAGGCTTTCAGAGGCCCTCTGTGGCAGGTTCCAAGTTTGTTTCCTGTTTTCTTCTGGCTTTCAGAGGCCCTCTGTAGCAGGTTCCGAGGTTGTTTCCTATTTTCTTTTTCTTCTGATGTCCATCCTGAAAGGCAAAGAGGATGGACATCAGCAGTTTAACTTCTTAAGTTCTTTCTATTCTGGATATTAGCCCTCTGTCAGACATAGGTTTGGTGAAGATCCTTTCCCAATCTGTAGGTTGTCGTTTTGTTCTGACGACAGTGTCTTTTGCTTTACAAAAGCTTTTCAATTTAAAACTGAATCACAAATCAATTACTTTTCATAATGCCTTCTCCTTCTCAGTCTCATCTATCCTAACGAAAAATGAACACAAAAAGGCATTATGACAGGGAATCACTACCATGGAAATTCTCATGGAAAACTGAGATTCTACAACCTCAAGCAAGCCTCAACAGATATAAGAAGATTTAAATAACCCCCTGCATCTAATCAGACCACTGTGGATTAAAGTTGGAATTCAACAACAACAGAAACAGCAGAAAGCCTATAACTCATGGAAGCTGAACGACTCACTGCTCAATGACCAGTGGCTCAGGGAAGAAATAAAGAAAGGAATTAAAGTCTTTTTAGTTTTCAATAAAAATGAAGGCACAACATACCCAACCTTATGAGATGCAATGAGAGTAGCATTAAGGAGAAAATTCGTAGGACTAAGCTCCTTCCTAAAGAAATTGAAGAGATCCCGTACTAGTAACTTAGCAGCACACCTGAAAGCTCTAGAGCAGAAGGAAACAAACACACTGAAGGGGAGCAGATGGCAGGAAATAAAGTAAGGGCTGATATCAATACATTGGTAATAGAGAATAATACAAAGAATCAATGAAACCAAGAGCTGGTTCTTTGAAAAAAAATCAACAAGATAGACAAACTCTTAGCTAAAATAACCAAAAGGCAAAGAAAGAGTATCCAAATTAAGAAAATCAGAAATAAAAAGAGGGTCATAACAGCAGACAATGGAGAAATCCAAAAAAAATCATTAAGTCTTACTTCAAAAGCCTATATTCCACAAAATTGGAAAATCAAAAAGAAATGAATGCTTTTCTTGATAAATTTCACCTACCAAAGCTAAATTAAAATCAAATCAGTCCTATAACCTCAAAGGAAATAGAAGCAGTCATCAAAACTTTCCCAACCAAAAAAACCCCCAGGTCCAGATAGTTTTCAGCGCAGAGTTCTACCATACATTCCAAGAAGAGCTAATACCAATACTCCTCAAACTATTACACAAAATAGAAACTGAAAGAACACTGCTGAACTCATTCTAAAAAACCACAGTCACCCTGATACCTAAACCACAGAAAGATTCAGCAAAGAAAGAGAATTTCAGACCAATTTCATTCATGTGCATTGATGCAAAATTAGTCAATAAAATACTCACAAATGGAATCCAAGAACACACTGGAAACATCATCCACCATGATCAAGTAGGCTTTATCCCAGGGATGCAGGGATGCTTCAACGTACAAAAATCCATCAATGTAACCCACCATATAAACTAACTCAAAGAAAAAAAATCACAAGTTCATCTCATTAGATGCAGAAAAAGCTACTGACAAAATCCAACACGCCTCCATAATGAAAGTCTTGGAGAGATCAGGGATACAGGACTCATACCTAAATATAATAAAGCCTAATCTATAGAATTCAGAATAGAATGCCCAAATCTTGACCTAGTGAAAAAAAATCAGAAATGGTACTGTTCATTCTTGGGTGAAAACATTGATAAGTAAATGCGTGTTTACTTCTGTTTGGGGGAGAGTCTCAGTTTTGAACATTCTTTAAGCAACTACTGATTCCAACATTACCTCTAGTGATAATGGTAATTGATACAAGCAGAAAATTTATTTGACTTTTCTCAGTTTACTTGAATCAGTGTACCTTTGGGACACCAGTGAATGAATTTGATACTTATGAAGGTTTTATTTCTCATGAGATATTTTGTAGACTTTGGCTAAAAGAAAATTGACTCTTCCAGGTCACAAATGATAAGTAGAGAAAACAGTATCTTCTCTCCATTTTATGAGCTATAGTAGTTATCCTAACATTTTTACTGTGGTTGGAATTGTCACACCAGTGTTGTATTGATACCTTTGGTACATTATGGAGCAGAATACTAAACAATGACAAGGTAGAGCAGTCTTTTAAATAACCTGGATTCAAATTACTACTAATTATGAAATTATGACAGATGAACTTGATTTGTTCTCCAGCCACTTAAAGATTCTTTTTTTATTAAATTTTTATTTTTTATATTAATTACAGTTTATTCACTTTGTATTCCAGCTGTAGCCCTCTTCCTCATTCCATCCCAATCCTACCCTCTCTCCCTCATCTCCTCCCATCACCCTCTCCAAGTCCATTGATAGGGGAGGTCCTCCTCTCCTTCTATCTGACCTTAGCTTTTTGGGTCTCATCAGGACTGGCCACATTGTGGCCTCCTCTGTGGCCTGGCAAGAGTGCTCCCCCATTAGGGTGAGGTGATCAGAGAGCCAGCCACTGAGTTCATGTCAGAGACAGTCCTTGTTCCTCTTACTAAGGAACCCACTTGGATACTGAGCTGCCATGGGCTACATCTGAGCACGGGTTCTAGGTTATATCCATGAATGGTCCTTGTTTGGAGTATCAGTCTTAAAGAGTTTCTGAGACATAAAATAGAGTGAAAAGAAGCATTAATGACAAAAAGAATGAGCATAGACATTTCAGTAGGGAATGGAGTTTCAACAGCTGGCTATTCTTTTTTAGAAATGATTAAATTCATAACTAACAGTTGTACAAGTTATGCTCAGAAAATATAGTAGCTATTTTGTTTTACAGTGTGGTATATAGTTAAGTCATATAATTTTACTGGAATCTTCTGGTATAAGTTCTTACTGTTAGCACTGAAAGAAACAACTGGCCACAAGGGCATTTTCTGAAACAGCGTGATGAGATAGAAATTTTGTACAAAATGTGCATCAGAGAATGAAATCTAAGTCTTGAGAGTGAAGATTTTATTGGTCTAATTTAATGTAAACATATAATAGTAACCTTAGTTCTTTACTACAATATTGGGGGGAGGTTGTATAAAATATTTCCCTTACCACTGTTGAATAAAAGTAACTAAAAACATTTTGAGGAGATGGCCCAGCAGGAAAAGAGACTGCTGTGCAAGCACAATGGCCAGGATTCAGACTCCCAGAGCTCAAAAATAGCTGGGTATGTGTGGAACACCAATCAGTGACCTCAGTTTACATGGAGGACGATGCTGGAACTGAATGTTCAGGTTTCATTGAGAAACCATACCTCAGTGAATGCAGTGGGGAATTATTACATCTCCGTGTAGCCTTGGCTGTCCTGTGCTAACTTTGTAGACCATGCTGACCTTGAACTCACAGAGATCTGCCTGCCACTGTCTCCCAGTGCTAGGATCACAGGCGTGTGTCACTATACCTGGTGAGTTTAATAATTCTTCACTTTAGCTTTGCATGTACTTAGTTGAGACACTATCTGAAAACATTTTTGAACCACTTCTACTTTCCAAAACAATGTGCTATCACTAGGAGAGATATTTTGAGTACTCCATAAATATTTTAACATATAACACATGATTCACACATTGTAGTAAATTCATTGTTTAATTTTTCTGTTGATCTCATTAGTGAGGGAATCAGACATTAAATAATGTTCAAAAAGAGACACTATAGTCCCAAATGACACTTTGAAAAGTTAATCAAATACAGCATTTATGTATTTTTCAATTAATCTATTGTGTGTCAATTCATTATTTGTTGACGTGAGGACCATTCTGAAAAACAAAGGTGATATAATGCTGATCGATATCTGTATGTTGACAGAAAAACTAGTAAGCGATAGAAAAGCCAGGAGAGAAAATGATGTGGTGTTCATGTTCACTAGAATTGGCCCCTAGACTAGAATTGACACCTGCATGAGCCCTGAAGGGAAGAAAAAAATTACTTTAATTTTTGTGACTCAGTTACGTTTCTTCACTTATGTTACACAAATGCAAAGAAGCGTTGTCAGTAAAGTTATATTGACATTCATATGAGTTAACCAAAATCTCGAACCGGATGTGATCCGCTCTCTCCTCTAGTAAGACTTTGCAAACACAAATAGCCTGAGCTCATCGAATCCACATGAATCTCAAGGCTTAGTTGTTGATAATCTTAATGCTACCATCAAAAACTCTATATATCATCTTAGAAATTAATATTAGATTTTAGCCACAGTTTTTGTGATCCATTTTTTGGTTGCCATGTCAGTAGACTCTGATAATCTAGGAATTTCCCTGAAGCAAATACACTAGAGTTCACTGCCAAACAGAGCCCCAGGAAACCAAACAGAGAGTGAGCAAAAAATGAGAGATTTGTTTTATTAAATGTCATCTACACCTGTTTCAGTTATTCAGCTGTGTTTACAAATGCTTTTTGGATGCCCTGGATTGTCTGAAAGCAACTGAAATATGAGTAGGCTGTTGTTTTGTGGCAGTGCAGAAAATTTCCCTAATAGTATTAATTACTACAAATAATGGTGTAATATTAAAATAATAATCCATACACAAGAATATCAGTAAAATGGTTTCTAGCTGAAAGAGGTTATAGTTGCTAAGTGGACCTGTAGTTTATTAAACTAGCAAGGTAAATACAGAGCAGTATTGAAACAGCTGGTGCCTCTAATCATTCCATTAATCTTCTCCAGAGAGTGCGACAAGAAGTGATATTCAATAATAATTTTAGGAACTGTTAGGGAAAGTCAATTGATGGTACAATCTGAACATTATTTAAAAAAATGAGTACATTCTATTCATTTAAATGTGTTGTGGAATTAAACTAGTTTCACCCATGAAATTTGTATTATGTTTTAAAGTGGAATGTTACTTTATTTACAAACATTGATTAGAACTTTACTAAATTCTTATTTTTTTTTAATTTTGAAAATTTTAAAATGATGCCCTGAAGCCGAAATGAACCTACTTAAACTATGAGAATGACAATAAATAAATCAACAATGTATATGAAATTAGTTGGGTGTTATCTGTCCTTCAAATCCTTTCATCTACAGAGGTTAGTGACTATAAAAAAATGTATATTGTATTGGTACATATTTTTATGAACACTACAGTTTCTCTTTTGGTTTTGTGTATGTGTGTGTGCATGTATGTATACTATGCTCAACTGTGTGTGTTTGTGTCGGGGCCAGAGGCCAATACTGGATGCTTTTCTCCATCACTCCCCTCCTCACTATTTGAGGCAGAATTTCTCACTTTACCTAGAACTGAAGAAAATCTTTTGAGGATTCATAGAGTAAGACCATACTTCATTGTCCATAGCAAATTTCCTCTACTATCAGCATCATTTACTTATGGTATATTTGTTACAATTTATATGTAATACTCATATACTATATTAGTGAATTAATACTTTTATTGATTAGTTAGCATTAATGAAATCAGTCCTTACATTTTCTTAATTTCAGTTGGGACATTCTTTCTAGGGGACACCTAATTCTTTGTTGCATTTGTTGGTCTGGTCTCATTAGCTTATCTTTAGATATAGGTCTTGCTCAGATGTTCTTCTTTTTATCATCTGCCATTTTGAGGGGTACTGGGCAAGTGCTTGATATAATATTCTTTAATTGAGAATTGGTCTAGTTGTGAGGTTGACGTTAGAGTAATGCTATATGGGGAGGTTAAAAACCAAACAAGCTAAGGCGTTCTTCTCATCACATAATACACACTGTACCTACTGTTTCTGTCACTGGGTCCCTTATTACCATTGATCCTAACTTAGATCACCTTGAAAATAAGTGGTTGTCAAAGTTCTCCAGTTACTCCTCTTTCCTGTGATATTCTTGCACTTTTGGAATAAAATCACCACACGAAGCTACATATATGCCAACTTTATGCAAAGCCCACACCTCCTGTCTCAAAAGCTGTTCCAGAGGCTTGCTTTCTTCTGAAGGGAAACAGAGGAGGAGGAGATCTGAGAGAGAAGAGAGACAGGGAGGATGACACTGGGAGAAGGGGCATGAAGGGAAACTGCAGTCAGGATGAATTGTATGAGAGAACAATTTTTTAAAAAAGCTTTTCTTCTCAAATAGCTGAGTATTCAATATTCATACCCTGCTTTTTTGGAGGTAGACCATCTATTATAATCATTTTGTGTGGAAAGTCTATCTGTTCTCTGTTTCAAGTTTTAAGTTTTTAATCATTTATAGTGTTAGGAGGGAAGGGGTCATGGATATTTATTTACACTTATGATTTCAGTTCATTGCTTTTTTTTTTTTTTGCTTTCTCAAACTTACAAGTTATTGTTGGAAGGGCTTATTTATATGTAAAATTTCTGGCAAGAGTTGGAAAAACATTGTTGGTTTTCAGTAAGTTATCATTTAAAGTAAATCTAAATGTAAAAATGGTCTTGTGGACTACTTGTTAATTTAAAATAGAAACCATGCTTTATTAAGATCCACTTGATCCTTATTTGGAGATTGCTACCTACACTCGTGATGGGAGTGGGAAAAGCATTGGGACACAAGATGAGAGAGTGCAAAACATAGATAGTGTCACAGTCATGTGGGATTATATGAAACCATCAATCTTGACTGCAAACATGAGGACCAACTGCCTGAGCTACATCTGCTCCACTTTGGTTGTTGTAACTCATGTTTGTGTGGCAGAGACAGGATGATGGGTTTGCTTTCAGGTTTAGCCAGCCCTTGTTGATTGTTCCTCTGGTGGCATAGCTGGTGTGAGTCAGTCAGGCCCAGGCTGCCTCTCAGGGAGTAGGAAAACTGAGTATAACTTCAAGGAGACACCAAGAGCTAAAATGAGCAGAAAAATGTAGGTGCTGTGGTGTCCACCATCTTTGTGAGAACCCAGTGGGCAAAGCAAGGTAGAAGTGATCCCAAATTCAGAAGTGCAGTATGACTTATGCCTCATCTCTTAAAGCGTGAAAAGAAACACCAAGTTTCATGGCACATGTAGTATACAGAGAAAGGAATAAGGAATAGGGGTCCAATGGGTTCCTAACTGCGTGAGGAAGATGTCTAACTTCTCATAGGCGTGTTTACTCTTTCTGGAATCAGTGTTCACTCTGTTTTGTTGCAAATTATGACAGCAAGTGGAGTAACCAGAGTTAGAGAGATGGCTCAGAGAAGTACTGACTGCTCTTCCAGAAGTCCTGAGTTCAATTCCCAGCAGCCACATGGTGGCCTACAACCATCTATTAAGAGATCTGGTGCCCTCTTCTGGTGTATAGGTGTACATTCAGGCAGAACACTGTACATAATAAATAAATGGAAAGAAAGAAAGAAAGCAGGCTGAGCAAACCATGATGAGCAACCCAGAGTTATCATTAAACCATAGTTCAGGAGATGTTTTATCCCAACTGATGACCAAAATACTTAGAAAAAATAAGACAGTGGTTTACTTTTCAGTTCTGCACACGTTAGAGTAGAATGACATATTAGCAAATGAATATCTGTATTAGGTATGTATTCCTCATATGAATGATTTCAAGCAGCAAAGCATGAAATATAATGATGAACAGGTCTTTGAAATGAAAGACTCAACCCAGCCTATAATTTGTTCCATGTGCATTTAAGGAATCTATTCTTGAGGAATATTCAGTAAAAAGGAGACCTTTTCATATATAGAGCTCTTCAAGGAAATGCATTTCCAGGTAGAATTATGAACAATTGCAGAGAATACCACTTGCAAAACAGTTGTCTTGGGGCTTGAGTGAAGCCCCTAAGAATTCATGCATATGCAAGTCATAGTCTTAATAGACTAACTCAAACTGAACTTTTTCTGAAAATAATGGATAAGGTAGTTTATATTTCATGTTCTAAATACAGTCCTGAATGGAGCCATTTCTGCCATAAGGCACTTAGAAAATTGTTCATGAGCGAGGTAGTAGTTCGTTTTAAAAATTCTACAGATGTCAATTCAGGCAACTTTGGTAGATATCTCAATTCTCTGTCCATGTTTTCTTTCTTTCTTTTTTTATTTTCTTAGATAGGGTTTCTCTGTGTAACGGCCTGGATATCATGGAACTATCTTTGTAGACCAAAAACTCAGAGAGATCTGCCTGCATCTCCCTCCTGAGTGTTGGGATTAAAGGCTTGTGCTGCCACTCTATCTTTTATAAAGCGGGTTTAGATAGTTTATTCCCCCTCATAAGCATTTCAAGTTTATGCTTTTCCTTTATCTAGAAGTAAGAAGCAATATGTCTATCTCATAAAATTTTAATAAGAATTAAATAATGAATAAAATATTAAAAAGCACAGTTATTTGCATACAACAAATTCCTTATTAGTATTTTGACTTCTATTTCCTTATTTATTTTTTTTCCAATTGCTGCCCTTTGCATCCTAAAATGAAACTTGTCTTTGCAGAATATGAACATAACAAATGATTACCACTAATGGTTTGTTATGACAAGGATTCATGAACCTAGATTTTTTGTTTATGTTTTTGTTTTTTGAGACAGGATTTTTCTGTGTATCCCTGACTGGTCTGGACACCAGACTATCCTCAAAACTCAAGAGACCTGCCTGTTTCTGGTTCTCAAGTGCTGGGACTAAAGTCATGTGTCACTATGCCTGACCCCATAATCCTAGATATTAACTAACTCGATATGCACAATTTTCTCAACTGATATTAGCATTAAAATACCTTCAAGTATAAGAAGCTGGAAGACTTTGTTCACAGTATTTTAAGTCAGGCTACACAGGGCAGTGGGCATTAAACTGTAGTTTATTTACCACTTTTGATCTTTTAAAGACAGTGGAAACTTGTGCTTATAGTGTATAATGACCATGCCACAGTGTAAGATAAATTTCTGCCACTGTTATAACTTTAATTCCTCTGCAAACTCAAGATCCTTGTCACAGATATTATGAGGAATGACTCAGTCCTTGATGGCAAACTTAAAGATGAAATGTGCTAAACTGATCAATAGACGTTCAGTATGCAGTTTTTACCATCAGAACGTACCCTGGTTCAATCAAACACTCTATCAATTCAACAGCTTGCTTTGCACCACAGCTGAAAAAGCACATTTCACAGAACACATTCTTAAGAACCATGTCCACCAAGCAAATTCCTCCTTTATCTCTAGTGTTGGTGCTAAGGAGAAGGCTGGACTTTTGAACAGAGTTCAGCATTCCTTTCATCAACTCAAAAGATGACATGCACAAGTTGACATGTCAAAAACTGGATGATATAGATAGTCTTTTGTGGTGGACATCTGATGATCCAATTGTTGTCCTTTACATCCTAGAATGAAAAATGGTCTTTGTATAATATGAGCACAATAAATGAATGCCACAAATTGGTGTTATTACAAGGATTTGCACATACACACACATTTGGTTTTTCACGACAGGGTTTCGTTGTTTCAAAGTGAGTCTAGAGTTCAAGTCTTTATCCCAATTTACTTCTTCTGGGTCTGTTGATAAAAAAAAAGAGATTGAGGAAGAATAATAGAGTTAGCTTGCACTCCATTTCCACCTCTCCAAATATCAGCTACTTACTGTTTTTGCAAAAGAAGTTGTTAATTGTAAGGCTTACTTCCCTTAAATATAAGACTACAGTTGCATTCACATGAGGAATTCTTTATGATTCATGTGGACTTTTAAATCTTGTCTAGTTTCTTTAAGAAGTGGGTTTCTATTTAAATTCTCTGATACTCGTGGAATTAATAATATGTTGTATTAACACCGAGTCTTTCATCCAGGAAACTTCAAAGTGCTTTCACTTTGAAACATGCTATGGTTATTTAGTATAGCTGCCAATTGTTTTTATGATTGATATCAAACTGAGGAAACATTAAGAAAAACAGTATAATTTTAGGGAAATTCTCAAGCACACAGAGTTTCATCTTATCTCTTATCATCTTAATTCTCTTATCTCTTTAGAATTTGTGATAAATTAGGAAAGTATGTGCTTCCACTTAATAGCTCAGCTGGCTTTGTAACATCTGTTTCTATTAAATTGGACTTTTACGTAAAATAGCTTGTCTTTATTTTTAAAATATATCATAGGGAATATTCTGTATTAGACTTAAGGTTCCCTCAGTAAAAATTTTATATATTAATATATGCAAATATATTCTACATTGGCCTTTTAATCCTCTTGGGCAATTACTAAAGTAATTCATAGACCTGTTCTTACCAGTTAGGAGGGATAAATTAAATTTGTCAGGACACCAAAGAAGCATTAGATAAATTATGTCCCATAACCCTAAAAGATAACTAATTCTACAGAAATGAAGCTGTTTATGACTTAACTCTTGGATTAAGTTCATATTGGATTTTGAGGGTGCTAATGAATGTACTGTTTTAGCCAGCTCTTATTTAGTGCAGCATACTCTAAAATTTCTTGCCACCCAGCTCACGCATCATCACAGAGACGGAGAAACTAAATTGGTTTTCTACATGTGACTAGAAATCTAAGACCCAATCGTGCTTTACAGTTCTTTCGTCTGTGATTTACAAACACCTCTGCAAGGAGCAGCATATGAAAATCACATTGTGCCTTGTCGTATTGCAGTGTTTGCCTCTTCTTGACAGTGCATCAAGCTGTCCCTTCACTGTCTTTAATGGTAAAATGTGGGCATGGATTAATACATTCGGTCTCTGTGTGAAACTCATTGTTCTTTCTGTTTCTAAAACTTGCCCGTTGTTATTTTCTATTGGTCAAACAAACTAAGGCCTGATCATAACTTACCTCACTGGCACAGTCAACAACACTGAGCTAACCATTGGTAAGTCACACAAGGATGAAAGTAAAATCCAAAGCCATTGGCATGAAAGCAATGCTCTTCTTCTGAAATTTAATCTGAGTAAATAAGAAAAAAGATGCAAGTGACGCAGGTCATTTCTGGGGGAAGGGGGAGAGATTATGTCTACCATTATTTTCTTTGTTTGTTTTCATGATGTTTTAGAGGGTCAGGCAGAACAAAAAATCCACTGGGCAACTTTATTTAATCAATGAGTCTTAACAATTATAGTAAAGAGTTCTTCAACCATCCTCTAGGTGTGGCATAGGTGACCTTCCCACCTGGACAGCAGTGAGGTTCTTTTTGTGTGTTAACTTTACTCTGGACTTAGCTGAGCTAGAGGATGAGACTAGGTTGCCCTGCACATAGTGCACAGTTTAGTAATAGGGAGGAATTGTGCTAGAACTTTGGTCCTAGTGCTGGGGTGGCACTAGTTATAGATAATCTACTCCCAGGAGGAAGAAGAAAAGAGCATCAGAAAATGAAAAACTATTCTTTCCTTTTTTTATCTGAATGTTATGAGAATTTCAAGCATAAGTACCTAATTTTATACTGTATCCACCCTTTCTTCTCCCCCCCAACTCCCACTATGGCCCCAAACTTCCTCTCAAATTATTTACTTTGTCTTAATTATTGTTGATACATGATATATATGTCTCTCATGCCACATATATATATATGTGTGTGTGTGTGTGTGTGTGTGTGTGTGTGTGTGTGTGTGTGTGTATGTCTCATACCTACACACATATATAAGCCTACTGAGTTCATTTGGTGTTGCTCATACATATATATACATATTTAGAAGTACTACTCTCTCTCCACATATTTTGATTGTTCCTATGTCCAGAAGTCATACATAGTCATACAGATGTCATTCATAGACAAAGCCTCTGTCTCACATAGTTAACTGTGTTGGGACAAACAGGGTCCTGGCTGTATTAGTAAACTATAATATAGAAATTATTGGATTCATGTTCTCCTGGAGACTAGCTTTGCTCGATTATTTCATTTATTACTTGTAGCCACCCTACTTTTCAGCACGTACTAAATTACTAGAGATTTTTAAAATTCTCCTTACAGCTGAATATCGATTGCCTTTATCAGACACCAAATCTCTAAAGGCATAGTTATAGAATTTTAAAACCCTTAGAACATAGATTATCAATCTTTGAATTTTATTAGGAAAATGATGATTTCTCATATGCCTTTTGAAGATTTTTTTCAGCTGTTCTTTAGAAACCCTTTCTCACTTTCTTGAATACGAAATGTTTCTATGAGAATAATATGACTTCGTGGCAAAGATAAAATTAGTTTTTATTCTCTTTATCCTCCTACTCTTTCAGTACCCCACAGTTCTTCATAGTCCCCACGGGCAGAACGTTTGAGAAAGCCAATTCCTTAGTGATCTCGTTAGTACCTATATGGATACATTTTTTTTCTTTTCTAGTGAATAAAAATAAAACAGTTTTTAAAAAATCTTTTATTTCTTTGTGAAAGAAGTACTAGGTAGTTCTTACACATTAAAGCATCAGGACACTTCATCCACAGTGGTTAAAAGGAAACACATTTTAATGGACAAATGCATTCTGATTAACTCACCTATATTAGATGAACCTGGTACTGCAGTTGGCAGACATTCTAATTAGCTATAAAATTTAAGGACCCACTCTCTTAATAGGTTTACCACCTTCCTGGGATAATAATCTCTTCTGGAATCTCATTTTGTATTTCCGCACTATGAGAAGAAAAGGCATATAAATTAACATAAAAAAGATGCTTTTTTAATATGCCCTAAAAATCCCTTGCAATGCTAGGAAAGCATTTTTTAAATTGCAGATAAATATAGAATAACATTTTTAAAATATACTCTGCAAAGTCAAAGCAACTTATTTTTACATTTATGTGTATGAATCAACTCCTAACTGCTCATATATCATAGTAGGAAATGCATCTTTAAAACAATTATTGTTAACTCTAGGTTACATTTACATTTTAAAACAAAAGGTATGTTTTAAACTTAAAACCTGTTAGTAAATAAAGATGTCATGCATTCATATAATATGAAGTCCTCTTTATGCCATAGTTTAAATTATACTTGCCATCTTTTAAAAGAGGCAGTCTTTCCGGAAGGCAGTGGTTCTCAAACTGTTAGTCACAACCCCTTTGGGGGTAAAACAAGTCATTCACAGGGGTTCCTCCCCTAAGCCATTGGAAAACACAGATATTTATATTATGATTCATAACAGTAACAAAGTTACAGTTATGACGTAGCAACGAAATAATAATTTTATGATTAGGGCTTACCACAGTATAAGGAACCGTATTGATGGGTCACAACATTAGGAAGTTTGAAAACCACTACCCTTAAGTTATGAGCTTCATGTTGCAACTAAATATCTTTTACTTTAGAATTGATAGAGAATCGTTCATCTTCACAGTCTGTCTAGTGGTTTACAATTAATGTAACGCACCTGAGATTTCATAACTTTCATAATTTCTGATATAATTATCTTTCAACATTATAATGTCTTGGCATTTTACCTTTCTTTGTATCAGAGAGACATGCACCATCTTGTTGCAATGTTAATGCAACTTTAAAAATTATTCAGAAAAGCGCAGCAAATCTCTGCAAATTCAATAGCATGTGTATGCAGCCTGTATGAGGAAAAAACTTAACGTGTAAATTCTAAAAAGAAAATGTTTTTCTTAGGGATTGATGATACGGCATTTTAGAGTGAAGAGATAGTAATGCTTACTACTCTTAGAGAGGACTCAAGTTCAATTCTTAGCATGGTCATCAGGCAGCTTCTAACCACCTGTCACTCATCTCCAGGCATCTGACACCTCTGGCCTTCATAGATAGCTGCCGTTATGTACATCTACCCCTAAACATAACTAAAAATGTGATAGATTATCACATGACTGTGCATTTCAATATTACACGGATATTCTTTGTTAGATATAAAGAATTCTTTGAAATTCTTACTATTTGCATTTCATCTCAAATGTTACTGATTAGTGATGAAATAAAAATAAATTCAAATACTTGTCTCTTTAATGAATGATTCACCTGGGCAAAGATTTAGGTAATGACACTGTATAAGAACATACTGAAATGATGTTATTATGGTGGAGCAATATGAGAACTGGATATATAGGAATTACAAAGTGGCCATTGACCTAATTCTCATTGCCTAAGTAAAGTAGTTGGAGAACCATGCACAGTGACTTGTTCAAGGTTAAAAGGAAAATAAATGTCTTCTCACTTGCTGGTGTCTAAGGCCATGACTGGAATTAGGATGAATGGAACCAATCTGAATTTGTCAGTCATTAGGAACCAAATTATGTTATAATAATTAGCTAAACCCAGGAACATATGTAGCCTTCCTAATTTTGTTTAACTTATAAATATATATTCAAGGCAATGGCTTGTTGTAGGGATTCAGATTGGGTTGGAATCACCAATTGGCCAATTAGATTCTTTGAGTGCTAATGGAATTAAAATAAGCTTTAGTTTGTTATGAATAAAATAAAGCACAAAAATAAAATAGGGCATCCAACAAACAACTTATATACGTAATGTCTTTTTTCACATATAGAAAATTATATGGTAAATTATGTATTGTATATAGAAGTCGTATATAGAAAACCACAATGCTGTATAAGTACTCAATAAATTATTATTATCAGTTCTCATCAGAAGTGGCTGCATTGTCAGGGTTCTAGGTTATCTCCACGGATAGTCCTTGGTTGGAGAACTGATAGACTAAGATCAGAAAGAAGGAGAGGAGGACCTCCCCTATCAGTGGACTTGGGGAGGGGCATTCATGCAGAAAGGGGGGGGGAAGGTGGGACTGGGAGGGGAGGAGGGAGGGGCTTATGGGGGGATACAAAATGAATAAAGTGTAATTAATAAAAGTTAATAAAATAAAGTAATTAAATTTGAAAAAAATTATTATTATCATGGAGATGAATCTTAGTTCAGTTCTAAAATAGCCTTTGATTCAGTTGGAAAGAAAGTGACACCAATGAATGGAACCCGAGTATGAGAAGAACCTAGGCTTAACGTGGAATTCTGAGGTTCCTGTGTTCTACAGAATGAAAGTGGAGCAGTTTTGTTCTAGACTCGCAGAGGCCAGGCACAGTGAGAACAGGGAGAAACTCAACCCCAGGCAGAGGGAATCATTTCTGTGGTCCATTTTCCATTTCTGAAGGAGTCCTCACAGCTAAAGACCAGGACACAAAGTTCTTTCTTGATAACAGACGTCTGTGGCTGCAGAACTTGCTATATTTCTTCCTGATGTTGTTGATCTTAGACCAAAAAGTGAGGAGAAATGTGGGAATGGAGACATTCCAATCCTAATATACAAGAATTCCCAAATCCATTTAGTCCATGTTATAATCGTTCTAATACTATAACTTATTTTTCTCAAATCATTTGTAAAATCATTTCTCAGTATCCCCAGGGAATTTGTTCTACATAACTTCTAACAAATACCAATACCCGTGGATGGTCAAGACTCTTACGTAAAAAGATACTGTATTCTAATTTCCTGCATAGATGCTCCAGTTCAGGAAAACTAACCTCTGGCATGCTGGTAGTATTGAGTACAATGTAAATGCTCTGTAAATAGCTATTCTGTGCTGAGGGAATAATGGCAATCACACAGGTCGTGTTTAGTACAGATGTAATGTTTTTCACAAAATGTCTCAGTTTCCACACCATTCACAGGTGCAAAATCTCATATGCAATGGCCACTGAATAGCTATGTTTTTGCCTATGTGTTTGTTAGATACAACACAGCACAAATAGTCCTTCTGTTTGTTCCTAACAATAATTCTTGATTTTGAGATTGTATTAAATAAAGATGTGTGAAAATTCCTAGCAATCATTGTAGACTGTAATCTGATCATTGTTGACTACAATCTGTTCTCCCCTTTTTCTTTCTTTCTTCTTCCTCTTTCTCTTCTATTATTATTATTATCATTATTATTAACAATTTATTCACTTTGTATCCTCATTGTAGCTCCCTCCCTCATTTCCTCCTTGTCCCATCCTCCCTCTCTCTTCTTCCCCTATCCATCTCTCCTAGTCCACTGATAGGGGAAGTCCTCCTTCCTACTGTCTGACCCTAACCTATCAGGTCCCATTAGGACTTCCTGGATTCTCTTCCTCTATGGGCTGGCTAGATTGCCCCACCAGGGAGACGTGATCAAAGAGAAGGCAACCAAGTTCATGTCAGAGACTGTCTCTTCTCCCCTTATAGAGGAACCACATGGGGACTGAGCTTTAATGGGCCACATCTGAGCTGGGGGGATCTAGTTCCTCTCTATGCATGGAATTTGGTTGATGCATTAATCACTGCAACCCCCACATGCCTCAGCATTTTGGCTTTGTGTGTTTCCTGGCCTCTGGGTCCTTCTATATCACCCTTCTTCCATAAGACTCCCTGTTTTCTGTTCAAAGTTTGGCTGTGAGTCTCTGCATCTGCTTTGATCCCCTGCTAGGTGGAGTCTTTTAGAGGACATCTGTGGTAGGCTCCCATCCTGTTCCCTCTCATCTACTGCTTCTGGTATCTATCTTGTTTTCCCTTCTGAATGAAAATTAAGAATCTTTCCTAGGGTCCTCCTTGTTGTTTAGTATCTTTAGGTCTGTTTAGTATGTTTATCTTATATTATATGGCTAATATCCACTTATAAGTGAGTATATGCAATGTATGTCTTTCTGCTTCTGGGTTACCTCACTCAGGATGATTTTTCCTAGTTCCATCCACCTCTTTTAACTTTTTTTTTTTTTACCATTTTTAACAAATCATCATCACCGAATGCATATCAGTAATTATGACTTTATAAATTAAATATGTGAATTGAAGCCTAAGTGTCTTTGCTTAAGACATAATGTGTATCAAATAAATAAGAAAAAAGTAGATTAGTTTACCTTTTTCATGTCACTTTTTCTAATTCATTTTTTTTTCATTGTATGGTCACAGTTTTATTTTATTTTATTTTTTTAAATTTTATTTTATTTTATTAATTACACTTTATTCCCAAATAAGATTTCCCCCCGCATAAGCCTCTCCCTCCTCCCCTCCCGATCCCACCCTCCCTCCCCCTTCTTCACGCATGCCCCTCCCCAAGTCCACTGATAGGCGAGGTCCTCCTCTCCTTCCTTCTGATCTTAATCTATCAGATCACATCAGAAGTGGCTGCACTGTCATCTTCTGTGGCCTGGTAAGGCTGCTCCCCCCTCAGGGGGTGGTGATCAAAGAGCAGGCCAATCAGATTGTGTCGGAGACAGTCCCTCTTCCCATTACTATGTAACCCACTTAGACACTAAACTGCCATGGATTACATCTGCGCAGGGGTTCTACGTTATCTCCATGCGTGGTACTTGGTTGGAGTATGGGTCTCTGGGAAGACTCCTGTGTTCAAATTTTCTCATTCTGTTGCTCTCCTGTGGGGTTCCTGACCTCTCCAGCTCTTGCTATTTCCCACTTCTTACATAAGATTGCATGCACTCTGCCCAACAGTTGGCCATAAAGTCTCAGCGTCTGCTTTGATAGTCTGCAGGGCAGAGTCTTTCAGAGGCTCTCTGTGGCAGGTTCCGAGGTTGTTTCCTGATTTCTTTTTCTTCTGATGTCCATCCTCTTTGCCTTTCAGGATGGGGATTGAGCGTTTTAGTCAGGGTCCTCTCTCTTGATTAGTTTCTTTAGATGTACAGATTTTAGTAGGTTTATCCTATAAGTCTATATGAGTGAGTATATACTGTGTGTGTCTTTCTGCTTCTGGGACAGCTCACTTAGGATGATCCTTTCCAGGTCCCACCATTTACCTGCAAATTTCATGATTTCCTTATTTTTCATTGCTGAGTAATACTCCATTGTGTAGATGTACCACAATTTCTGCATGCATTCTTCAGTTGAGGGGCATCTGGGCTGTTTCCAGCTTCTGGCTATTACAAATAAGGCTGATATAAACATGATTGAGCAAATGTCCTTATTGTGTACTTGAGCCTCTTTTGGATATATGCCTAGGAGTGGTATGGCTGGATCTTGAGGAAGTGCTATTCCTATTTGTCTGAGAAAGTGCCAAATTGATTTCCAGAGTGGTTGTACAAGTTTACAGCAGTGGAGGAGGGTTCCCCTTTCTCCACAACCTCTTCAACATGCATTATCACTTGAGTTTTTCATCTTGGCCATTCTGATGGGTGTAAGGTGAAATCTCAGGGTTGTTTTGATTTGCATTTCCCTGATGGCTAATGAGGTCGAGCATTTCTTTAAATGTTTCTCTGCAATTCAATATTCCTCTACACAGAATTCTCTGTTTAGCTCTGTTCCCCATTTTTTAATTGGATTACTTGGTTTGCTGCTTTTTAGCTTCTTTACTTCTTTATATATGCTGGATATTAGCCCTCTGTCAGATAAAGGGTTGGTGAAGATTCTTTCCCAATCTGTAGGCAGTCGTTTTGTTTTGATGACAGTGTCCTTTGCTTTACAGAAGCTGTTCGGTTTCATGAGGTCCCATTTATTGATTGTTGCTCTTAGAGCCTGTGCTGTTGGTGTTCTGTTCAGGAAGTTTTCTCCTGTTCCAATGAGTTCTAGGGTATTCCCCACTTTTTTTCTAGCAGATTTAATGTGTCTGGTTTTATGTTGAGGTCTTTGATCCACTTGGACTTCAGTTTTGTGCAGGGTGATAAGTATGGATCTATTTGCATTTTTCTACATGTAGACATCCAGTTGGACCAGCACCAATTGTTGAAGATGCTATCTTTTTCCCATTGTATGGTTTTGGCATCTTTGTCAAAGATCAGGTGTCCATAAGTGTTTTAAAAAACTGAGAAGAAATATAGGGGTGAGAATAAGTCTCATTTTACCAAAAATTTAACAAAAATTCAATCTTTTTTATTTTAGTAATCTTTAAAAATCATTTTGGCTGACTCACAGTAATTATATGTATTTATGGGGTACAATGTGATGACTAAATTCATATAACACTGCACAACAAAAAAAAAAATTCAAGTAGCTAGCGTATTACCTTGTTACATATAAGACATTCAAAGTCCTCTTTTGCTATTTTGAAAATGTAATATTTATAAATTCTTCTAACCCCACTGTGCCTCTATTTTACTATAACACTGTAACCCTCCTTAGAACCCTTCTGTTCCCTCCACCTACCTTCCCAACTTTTTTTTTTGAGGTGAGCATTGTTGAGATTTTACATGAAAGTATCTAGCTTTCTTTCTGTACATAGATTTTTTTTTTCATTTAACATAATGACCTCCATGCCCATTCATTTGAAACAGATAAAAGGATTTCAGCTCTTATGGGTAGGGCTAATTTTTTTTTTTAATCTGTTCGTTCACTGATGGACATTTAGGCTGATTCTACAGCTTATGTTACAAATAGTGCTGAGATAAATATAATCGTGTATTTTTCTCTTCACCACATTGTTTTTTTTTTTCCTTTGTATAAGTACTCACTAATAAGATTGCTGCTCAGACACTAGTTCTCTTTATTTATTTATTTTTTTTTTAGAAAGCTTCGTGTTATTTACTGTTATGGCTATACACCAATATATGTATATGGTTATTTAGAACTTTGAAAAGACATTATTTCATTATCTCTTAAATTTCACTTTTAACTCTTTATCTTAAAATAATCTAATGAATAATCTTTAGATATGTATGTTATTTCTTTGCTTTCATGACATTACTGATTTGATTCAAAACATAAATCAAGACTTTTAGTGAAAATGTCCATTCACGTGCATTGTTAGCTATAATTTTCTCTGTTTAGCCGTAGAGTACAAATGAAGCATACTGTTGGGTTTTAATTGTTTATAAAGTCTGCCATAAAGTAAAATATATAGAAATAGTTTCTTAACTATGTGCTTACTGATATTTTAAACACAGGAGACAATGTTTAATGAATGATATTCATGAATGACTGAAGGCTGTTGTTGGTTTAATTTGTAAATAGGAAAAAATTTAGGAAAAATTTCTGTTACGGTATTTGTGAACATAAAATTAATGGCTCAGTGGCAATTTTCAGCTCTTTCTTGAAGTTTTAGTAAAACTTTGATCAATTAAAACATTTTCAGTTTATTTACTTTACATTACAAAGGTACCCCCTCCTTTCTCTCCTCCTAGTCCTCCCCTCTCCCTTCTTCTTTCTTCCCTTCTCCTTTACCCTAGAAACGGGAGCCCCCTCCCTCCCCATATAAACCCTTCCCAGTCATCAAGTCACATAGACTAAGCATACCTCCTGATGACAGACAAGGCTGCCCTGCCAGGGGGAAGTGATCAAAAAGAAGGCAATAGAATCCATGTTAGAAACAGTACCCCTTCACTCTCCAAAGCCCCATATGTATCAAGCTGACCATCGGCCACTTATGTGTAGGGAGCCCAGGTCCAGACCATGCATGATCTTTAGCTAATGTCTCAGTCTCTGTAAACCCCATGGGACTAGGTTAGTTTTCTCTGTTGGTCTTCTTGTGAGTCCTTTTCCTTCCAGGTCCTTCCATCTTTCCTCCAACACTTCCAGAGGACCCCCGGAATTCTGGCCCATGCTTGTCTACAGCATCTATGTTAATATGCTGCTGGCTGGAATCTCCCAGATGACAGTCAAATTAGACTTCTGTTTGTAAGCATAGCAGAGCATCATTAATAGTATCAGGGGCTGACTTTCTACAGTGGGGTGGGTCTCAAGTTGGGCCAATTACTGGTTGGACATTCCCTCAAATTTTGTTCCCTCTTTATTCTTGCACTTCCTGTAGGCAGGGTAAATTTTGGATCCAGGTTTTTGTCGGTGGGTTGTTGTGCCCCTCGTTCCACTTGTCCTGCCTAGCATGGAGGTTCTCACTTCAGTCTTCATGCCCCACCCCCATGAGGAGTCTTTAGCTCATTAGTTCCCTGTCAACTCCCTTTGCCTTTAATCAATTGAAAGAAAAAGGCTTTAGAGATTTTTAGGAGGCATGAGACAGGGTGGGCTCCTGGGAGGATATGGGTGTACGTCTAGTTGAATAACTTTTATCACATAATAGATTATTTATCTTCGACTTTTGGCTTATAACTAGCCATATTTAAAGTCATATAAAGGTATAGGCATGTATTAAGTACTCTTTATTTCAAAATATTGCTTATAAACACATTATAATTTCTTGTCTTGCTGCATCTCCTTCCTCTATGGCCTGGCAAGGCTACACTACCCAGCGGGAGGTGATCAAAGAGCTCGCCACTGAGTTCATGTCAGAGACAACCCCTGTACCCCTTACTAGGGAACCCACTTGGAGACAGCCAGTCCTAATGAGACCTGATAGGCTAGAGTCATATGGAAGAGGAAGAGGTCCACTCCCCAGACTGGCGGGGGGCGGGGGTGAAGGAGGTGGAGGAGAAGAAGAGAGAAGGAGGGTAAGACTGGGAGGAGATGAGGGAGGGGTCTACAGCCTGATACAAATTGAAAAAATTGTAATAAATAATAAATAATTTTTAAAAGAAAAAAATAATTTCTTACCTGTCGGTAAGTGTCAGTTTTTCATTATCTCCTCAGCAGTATGTAAAGGCCACTTGATATTTACAAGAACTGCATTATTCAGTGAAGATAAAGTTGATCAGACTAATAATACTCCTGTGAGAATAAGAAGTAAACACACTTGGAACTGGAGAAGCTCAGTGGGATGAATTAAAGGGGGAAAGAAAATCAATAAACATTGTGTGAAATGAGGGGCAGACATGTCAAGAGAAGACTCAGCAGAAGGGGGAGGCCCCCCTCCTCCGTGAAGAGTACCTGAGACAGAAGAAATAAACAAACCCTTGAAAAATCTGAAGTTGATGAACAAGTTGTCTACTCTCTATTCTGGAGTGGCACAGACGAGCTTTTCTGTCTTGTTTTTATTTTGCTCGCTTATTAGAGTGATGCTAGAGCGGGTTGGAAGATGAGTTCTGACAAAATTTCCCAAAGCTGTAGATTCTCAAAGGCGGGAAAACAATGCCCCTGGACAGAAAACGTATCTCAGAAGAACAAGACTGGAAACTTTTGAGTTCAAAGCAAAGGATGGTGCAGTCCCTGGCAACCTTTAAAGGGTGGGGTTTCTGCCTTTTATCTCCAGTATGCCGCAGGGAAGATGTTAGCCAAGGACACAAGCCCTGCCATCTCTAATCAAGGTCTGTTCCTGTTAATAATCCTTGATTAAAAGCAAAGAGGCGGGAGAGTTAAGTCAGTTCACTCTTGCAATAAATGACCCCCATCAGATAAGCAAATTGCATCTCTCCTTAATTACCCATGCTCTTCTGTGTGTGAGTTTGTGGAGGGGGTATTGTTTTCACATTGTGGATGGAGGTTGGATGTGAGTTTTCACTGGTGTCCCAGCCCTGGAGGTGTTAGTGAATCTGGCTGGTTGAAAGAACATAAATGGTTTGGGGGCATGGAAGCAAGAAAGGAAAGTGAAGGTAGAGAAGAAAGTAGCTATGAAGTAAGACACTTTCTCTGCTTTTTGTTGGTGCCTATGGTATATTTTTGACCTTTTCAATAATATGCACTTATAGATTGTTTTGTTTGAGATAAGCAAAATAATGAGGTCTGGATTTTGATTTGGTCCTGTACATCAACCATAATCATTTGATTATGAACACGGGTACAAATATCATTTAAACATCTGCAAAAGGTTCATGGCACACTCACCAAACACAATAAAGAAGAATCTCTATCATAGTTCTCATATCATAGTGTTTTCTGGTTTTTGTTTTTTGTTTGTTTTTTTTTAACTTACTCTTAGCGCTGAACTAGGCACTCATTTGATTTTCCTCAAATACCTATCTTAGCAAACCCAGTTAACTAAAGGATCCCATAGTATCGTTACCATGGCTGAAGTTCCTGCTTTAGAGTAGCCTGTGGGAAAGTACTGAGGCTCCTGCTCTCCTTCCCAATAAGGAATAAGGAATATTATAAGAGAGAAGGCTGACTAGAGGGAGGCAAGGCCATTATGTATAGCTCATTACTTCTCTGTCAACCTCCCTTAGCCCTTAATCAATTGAAAGAAAACAGCCTTACGGATTTTTAGGAGGAAACACCCAGGCCTGTAGTTTATCAACATGTGTGAGGTTACTATAAAATGTACGGCTGACCTCGACTCTGCATCTTCACCTTGTTGCCTCTCATACATCCTGTGATCGATAAGAGGAATGCTATTCCACCCCCTCACAACTCACCTCCTCCTGTCTGTTCTTTCCAAACAACGTTTAGTCACCTCTAAAGCATGTTCCCCTTGCAATACGCTCCAATCTTTCCTATACATTTCGCAGAAGAAAGACAGCATATCTCATTCGGGAAATATGCCTGTAAAACAATGAACTAATCAAATTAGTCATTTTAAAATGAAATGTCTGTGTGAATGCTGTGTTGTTTCCTTTCCGAGGAGTTGCCTGAGGGAGGATGTATTTATTCAGTGGCTGTTGCCTTTCATGGGGGTTGTTCTTGTTATTTCCTTTGGATTAATACATCTTAGTATTTCTAAGACAAAATTAACAAACCATGCTTGACATCATCACTATATTTTTTTTGCGTGCATTTTTTATGATCTTAGGAAGTATAATAAAATTATTGTGTATAGGTTGATGTTGATCTTGATACTGGCTATGATTTTATACTATTATATGAGGTTAGCATGCAACCAGAAATTATCTATCTTAGTATTTGTACTTAATTTTATCTCATAGATACAGATGTGAGCCATCAGGAAACATTTTCCTCTTAGAGACTCTTGGGCTTAAGTAGAATAAATGTAAATGTTTATTTGTTTGTTTGTTTATTTATTATTATATTATTATTATTTTACAATTTATTCACTTTTTATCCCAGTTGTAGCCACGTCCCTCATTTCCTACTGGCCCCACCCTCCGTCCCTCTTCTTCCCTATCCCTTTTCCCTAGTCCATTGATAGAAGAAGTCCTCCTCCTTTACTGTCTTTTCCTAGCCTATCAGCTCTGATCAAGACTGTCCGGATCCGGATCCCCTTCCTCTGTGAGCTGGCTAAGTTGCCCCACCAGGGAGAAGTGATCAAGGAGCAGGCAAGCAAGTTCAAATCAGAGACTGTCTCTTCTCCCCATGCTAGGGAACCCACATGGATACTGAGCTGTCTAAAGGCTACATCTGAGCAGGGGATCTAGGTCCTCTCTATGCATGGCCTTTCATTCATGCATCAGTCACTGCATTCCTCCCTGTCCCATCTCTCTTTTTTTTTTACTTTCTTGGTCTCCTTGTGTGGCTCCTGTCTCCTCAGGGTCCGTTTATATCCTCTTTCTTTCATAGGACTTTGGAGGCCAAAGCAAATTGTTGTGAATTCCAGAGAGCTCTACTGAGAAGCTCTGTCTCAAAACATGAACTATATCATTTTATAAATGATAAATTATAGCTTAATACAAATGGAGTCTTTCCACTTTAAAATGATTTTTTCTTTTTGTTTTTTTTAAATTTATTACAATTTACTTCACTTTGTATCCCAGCTGTAGCCCCCTCCCTTATCCACTCCCAACACCCTTACTCCCTCTTCTCCTCCTATGCCCTTCCCCAAGTCCACTGATAAGGGAGTCCTCCTCCCCTTTCAGCTGACCCTAGCCTATCAGGTTTTATCAGGACTAGCTGCATTGTATTCCTCTGTGACCTGGTAAGGCTCCCACCACCTCAGAGGGAGGTGATCAAAGAGCCAGCCCCTGAATTCATGTCAGAGACAGCCCCTGTTCCCCTTACTAGGCTACCCACTTAGAGACTGAGCTGCCATGAGCTACATCTGTGCAGGGTTTCTAGGTTATCTCCAGGCATTGTCCTTGGTTGGAATATAAGTCTTGGAAAAGACTCTTGGGCCCAGATTTTGGTTCTGTTGCTCTCCTTGTGGAGCTCCTGTCCTAAAATGAATTTTTTTTTACTCCTTTTCTGAGTGTAGCATTCTCAGATCTCATACCTAAAATTAAGATGTTTTATGTACTATTTAGAAAATGAAATTAAAATATACAAATTTATACACCAAGATACACATGAGGATGAGCACATACCAAAAGCATTTTTTTATTGTTTGTTATTATTATTTACATTTTATCAACTTTGCATCCCAGCTGGATCCCGCTCCCCCATTCCCTCCCAATCCCACCCTCCCTCCCTCATCTCCTCCCTGCCCCTTTCCAAGTCCACTGACTGGGGAGGACCTCCTCCCCTTTCATCTGACCCTGTTTTATCAGGTATCTTCAGGACTGGCTGCAAAGTCCTCCTCTGTGGCCTAGCAGGACTGATCCTCCCTTGGGGGGTGGGGAGGTCAAAGAGCCAGCCATTGAGTTCCTGTCAGAGATAGTCCCTGTTCCCCTTACTACGGGAAACCAATTGGTTATTGAGCTACCACGAGCTTTGTCCGAGTAAAGGTTCTAGGTTATATCCATACATGGTCCTTGGTTGGAGAAACAGTTTCAGAAAAAAAACCCTGTGCCCAGATATATTTGGTCCTTTTTTAAAAACCATGTTTCTACCTCGCCCGCCTTTCAGTAGGATTTTTTTCTATCTCTCCATTTTTTTTTTTTTTTTTTTTTTTTTTTTTTTTTTTTTTTTTTTTTTT
>NW_026585689.1:6428287-6450140 GCF_907164565.1 Psammomys obesus | reverse complement strand
TTTTTTTTTTTTTTTTTTTTTTTTTTTTTTTTTTTTTTTTTTTTTTTCTTTTTTTTTTTTTTTTTTTTTTTTTTTTTTTTTTTTTTTTTTTGCATTGTGCAGGAGTCTAAACGGAGTGGGTTGTGGAAGTGAGTTTCCCAAAAACCAAATATATTAAGAATCACTGACCTAAAGTGTAGCTATTTAGAAAACAATGAATAACAATAATGGGTTTGCAATATGATTTTGTTATTTGTTAATAAAAATTTTATTTGGAGTTTTTTAAAAAAATAAACATTTTAAAGAAGGAAAATTTTACATAATGAAGACAGCTGATTTCGAAATGGTGATAAAACAGTGGTACACACAATTCTGTCTTAATAATTGGGCTACTCCATTACAAAAGCTCTTTGCTGTTTCAAAGGCACAGACAGGATTCAAGTGATGGTGCGTACACTTGCTGACACGCTTACTCTCAAATCAAGCCAGTTGTAGTCTTTATTTCTTGAGCTAAACACAAAACTTGTACTTTCATGGTATTAAAGAGATGAATCAAATATTCCTGTAATGTCAACATTTTTTCAATACACACCAGAAGTTTAAAGACTCCTGTCATGTGCCAACATAATATAGACCATAAAGAGGAGTTGGGCTAATTTTTGTAACAGTAGCAGTGCTGTGCCCATGTAACCCCTTTCAAACAACCTTTAGTTTCTTATAGGACTTGTTAAAGGATTTGACAGAATAGCATGAAATATCCACCATAGAGCAAGAAGTTTCACCTACATTAGCTTTCAAAATACATGTGCTTATATTTTCTTTTGCATTGCATTCACTTTATTTTTTATAAAATACCATGATTACTGTCTATAAATAATAAAAATTGTCTACCAAATATAAAGGTGATGCAAGAAGACCTCAAAAATCATCCTATTCCTCCAACTCCTCCCCAAATCCTTCCATTCTGAAAAAAAGGTATTCCCCAATTAAGCCAAAACATTTGATGTTATCTTAATTTTACAGACCTTTAAAAAAGTACTTGTATTCTGTGTTTTTTTTATCTCCTCACTCTGATATCTTGTTTAAGATAAGAAATATACTAACTAAGCAATTCCTCATGCAAATTTAAACCATAATGAATCATGATATGAACACGAATTCCCAAAACAATTAGGAAGTTACTTTTCATTTGGAAACAGTGAAAGCAACCTTAGAAAAAAATCACACACATGTATATTTGTGATCAAATGTGTAGTGACTCCTAACAGCCCATGGACATACAGGAGACGATCTCCACTTTCAATGATATGTAATATATAAAACTACTCGTCTAAATGAACGTCTCTTACCATGTGGTCTGTAGGCTCTGAGATTAAGTCTCTAATATCCTCAGCCCAATTATATCATAATGCGCTCAAAGAGTAATGACTACAAAAGTAGTGGAAAAATTTGCACTGAGATCTTCAATGGAATCCAGCCATCAGGTATTGTGGGATTATTCAGGCCCTGTGAGTGCTGATTAACTAACTTATGCACCATTTTCTCTTTAAAATTTGCAAGGGTTATCTGCTAAGGCATTACTTAGAAAAGAAATACTTTCAGTGTGAAAGAGTGTTTCCAAATTTTTAGAAGATTGTAATTTTGAAGAGAAATTACCACCTGTCCTATAAGGAGAGTTACATTTATGTTTGTGGGGTTTTTTTTAATATAAATTTGAAAACTTTAGCATAATTTTTAAAAATGCTTCACTCTTTCTAACACAAAATGCTGGTATTTGCTAATGGAAGAAGGCCCAGTACTCCTTCCTGCTATTCTTACATCAAAATAAACATGCCAAAAGAGTTCAAGGCTGTAATTATTTTTCTCTTTTTAATGTCCTAAGAAATACATCAAATCCATAAGGAGGAAGGCACTAGATGTTTGGTATTTTTGTTGATTATATGTTTTTAAATAAAATCATGTATTTTAATTCTCATCTCTAATTTTCCTTAGCTGTATGTTTAAGCCATGAACCCTTGTAATAAAAATACTGCTCCAAACAACCAAAAAAATATAACAATAATAAAAGAAAAATGATATGAGTTTGGAGTGGGAGTAAATATACCTGAAAGGATTTGGAGAGAGTGAGGAGGAGAATAATTTTATGGTCTCAAAAAATTAAAAACAAACAAAGGAATTAAGTTAGGACCGTGATCTAATAGTATACTGACCTGATTTTTTTTCTCTTTAATTAATTTATTTTTTCACATTTTACCCCAATCATATCTCCTTCCTTACTCTCCTCCCAGTCCCACCCTCCCATCCTCTTACCACATTCCTCTCTCCCCTTCTTCTTAAGGAAATGAGTACCCCCAGCCCCCAATATACACACACCATATCATCCCTGCACTTCATGGAGTATCAGGACTAAGCGCATCCTCTACCACTGAGACCAGACATGACTTCCCAGCTAGGGGAAAGTGAGCCAAGAGCAGGCAACAGAGTCCACGTCAGGGAAAGGTCTGCTCTAGTTGTGAAGACAGAGCAGTCAGTCCGTCAGCTGGAGAAGTGTAGGTGTCTAGGTCCAGTCCATGCACGCACTTAGGTTGGTGGTTCAGTCTCTGTGAGCCCCTATGGTCCCAGTTTAGTTGACTCCGTTGGTCTTCTTGTGGAGTTCTTATCCCCTTCACTGAATTGATTTAAAAATAATAATAATAAGGTCAGATGATGCAGGAACAACCTAGAGGTCAGGTTCTGGGTTTCAATCTCTGCATCTATAGGCTATAAATTCTCAGTGTGTCACTTAGAAACCTGTGTTCTCATAGAAATGACTACTGTTTTTCTTGCCCAAATACACATTTATTTTGTCAATCAAGATTTTAAATAAAGCATAGAGTTAATAGAAAGCATTCACATAGTTAAAACATTTCAAATATATAATAAAACAAATGAGAAAATAAAATAAAATAAAAAAAAGATTTAAAAAGTAGTTTTTAGTTACCTGAAGTTTATCTGAAGCTGGCCAAATAAGATTATAAAAGTCATAAGATCATTTTAGTTCTGACTTAATGGCTTCCTTTGATCAATTTATTATAATCCTCACATATAGATTTTACCATATTCCCAATAGTAATAAGGCCCCAAAATAAACATTAAAAAAACAAAACAAACAATGAACAAAAACCAAGAAAGTGTAAAGAGGATGTGAAAAAAAGCAAAGTAGGCAATGTCCATATGTGAAGGTGCCAAAATGAATCTCCACATTTGAATATAGGTTTTAAAGTGATAAGTAGAAATGAAGGGTATAATGGAGCACAGTGTCATTGGTTAGTTAGTAGAATACCTTTAAACTAAAAGAAAAAAAATTCTAATTGAATAAAAAGGTCCTTTGCATTCTTTCCATGGTAAAGAAAATGAATCCATAATCTTCTAAATCCTTCTTCGTGGACAGCCCTATAACATCTTGTCTCTCACCCTGTGCTGCCCTTTAGTCAATTCCAGCTCAGAGTGATGAGTAACCATGGCTCCATCCTATTTTCCACATGAGATCAGTGACAAAGAGGCATTCACAGGCCCTGTCTCCTGGAGAGCGATCCCATAGGTAAAGCTGGAGTTTCCATAAGAGAGTTAATGACAGGAATCCAGTCTGCCAGGGCTATGGGCTTGACAAGACAAGGTTTCTTATCTCTGGGATTTTATCCCCTTCCCCCAAGAAGCTATGCTCCTGCAAGTTGGCAGGGAATCCATCTCTGGACAAGAGGGTGACAGACCCCCTTTGATGATGAGCACCCACAGGCACAGCAGGCAGGCTCTTGCTATTCATCGTGCTGCACAGCTGTGGCAATGGCCTGGTGTCAAAAGTGGGGGAGGGCTTTGGTTTAAGTGAATGGCATGACAGTTCCAGAGAGTGAACTGCTTTAGATTCTGGGTTTCTGTCTTCTTGGAAACCCTGAGATTTAAGATCTCACCTCTGTTTTACTGTAACTTTATACTTTTTCTGTTGTATCTTCTCTCTCTGTAAGTTCTCATTGGGGAAAAAAAAACCCAATGGCCATGTTTTTATGCTACTATATGTGTGTATACATACATACATACATATATATACATGCATATATATATGCACATATGACTATCTTCATGCTTCCTCATTGTTGGTAGTTTATCACTATCTGCTCTGTCTCTGTCTGTCTCTCTGTCTCTATCTGTGTGTGTCTCTATCTTCCCCCTTCTTTTTCTCTCTCCCTTATTAAATCCTTTGAGTGCCATAAAGTAGTTTTTGACCCATTTTCATTATTCTTAAATACTCGGCTTGACTTCAGGAGTATCGGTTTGGAAGATTTGTTCAACTGTTCTCAAATTCTTGAGAACAGAATGATTGCATGTGTAAGAAATGATCTGTCCAAATCTTGAAAAACATACAGGCATGTTCTCCAGACATTTTTAGAATGTCTTGAAAGAGAATCTATAGCTGGTGGCTATTTCCAGCCAGGCAGAACTAAAGCATATAAGGAGTTAACCCAAGTGTATAGATGAATATGCTAATCAGTGCATAATTTATCTCTGAAGAAACATATTTATTGTGTCCCCTATTTGATTAGATGGCTTCAATGTTCAATTAATCAGTTGCCTTTCAATATCATTCCTGTGCTGCTTAATTAATCTGTTGCTCTGCAACCCTATTCATCCTTACAGCAGTTTCTCGCCCGGCTTCAAATGACAAAACGAGGAACTGTGCCACATAAAGACTTTATGTCAATGTCAGGTGAAGGTTGATAAGTAGCTGGCTTCCTTTCTCTTTATCAGGTTAATCAAACCAATCAGCCTTATAGGATTTACATTTGTCACAAATTTTTAATGAGTTGAAACTAATGAGAAATAGAAGAGAGAAAGCGGCAAGAGAACGTTGGCTCCACTTGGATACCTAACAGCAGTATACTACTTTTTATTAAGCAGGGTATTTTCTCCTGATTTTCCAGATGAGGAATTTAAAACATACCACTGATTGAACGGAGACCATTGTCTGACCCTGTACTCATTAGCTAGTGAAATGTGATACAAACCCATGTCTCTGTAGCAACTTGTGATCTATGCCTTTTCTGCCTTCTGAGAACCATTTAATCGCCCCTAATGCCATCAATAGTTGCAAGTACAAGTTCTAGGAATTCTTAGACCCTTAGAGGTGATCTGAATATGAGATATGGACCTAAGACACCTGGATTTAAATTGCAGCTTTATTGGATCTTGATATCCTGGTCTAATACAATTACATTCAGCTGTTCAATGGCCAAGGTTCACAAAAACAACAACAAAATGGCAAAAGGATGATGAAGTTACAACTTTTCTTTTAATATGCATCGCTGAAAACTGCAATGGGCTTTGACAAGTGGTTTTCCTTTTCTAAACAAGGAATACCTTATCTAATAATATTTTCCAAATTGTGCCTGTACCCTGAAAAGACTATTCAGACAGATTTTCTGAGATTATGGGCTGTTGAGTATGTTTATTAAGAAATCATTTTATTAGCAACTAAATCCTCAGCAACAAAGACAGAAGTTAGCTGTGAGTATTAGAAATGAGAAGGGCCAAGCTATATGATCCATGGATGGCTCTAAGCACTGAAACATATCACTTTAATGTTGTCTTTCCCCATTTTTATCATGTTTTTTTTTTCTATATTGACTTCGTTTTCAGCTGTGGCCAATGGGTTCAGATGCTTAGAATGTAGACTTTAAGTCATTTTTCCTTTCTTTCAACGTAGTTGTTTCACTTGTCATACTGTTGTATCCAAATAAACTCCAAATAAGGTCTTCCTCATGCTACACTGATAAATAGCACCAAAAGTTGAATGAGAACATAGTAAATGCTCATGAGAATCTTTTGGATTAATGATCCACTATATATACATATAAAAAAACATTGTTCAATTACTGTTAATTGCTGCAAGAAATTGAGGCAAACACTTGTTTATCTTTGATGGCATTTAAATTGTAATATTATTCATGGAGGCATCAAGATAGCTCAGATGATAAGGACACTTGCCAAAAGACCTGATGATATGAGTTCAATCCCCAGGACCCACGTGGTGGAAGGCGAAAAGAGACTCTAGCAAGTTGTCTTCTGACTTCCACATAGCTTGTTCTCTTGTATGTGCATGTGTGTGTTTATGTGTGTATGTACGTATGCATTAAATAAGTGCAAAGTGCTATCTATGAGCCTTATGGTAGCTATGTTAAGATATTTCCCAAAATTTTACTCACATAAAAGTATTTATGAGAAGTAATAGTTTCAAATATGAAAATCCAGTGTAGAAATTGTCAAATATCAAACAAGCATGTATACATGGAGTAGAATGGCTCACCGGGTTATAAACTCTTAGCCAGATGTAAATTGTCACTGTGGTGTTATTTACTAAATTGAACTTTAAAAGTTATTTCAGTCTACCAGGTACAGTCTTCCTTTTATAGCATATCATATGTACTTTTGGCATAAGCTTTATCAGACATTTGAAAATTGTTTATAAAAGTTTGAGTAAGAGCTACCAAGGAACTACCTGTAAGTTTTCTGGACTTCCATCGCTATTTTTCCTGTGGATCTAGAGGAACATAGTAAGAATGCAAGTGCTAAAATAAAATGAGGCAACTAGGACATAAATACATACATTAAGTAATGTTGATAAGATATGTGTGTGAGTGCTGTACATTGCTTGAAGAAGACATATGTGACCAGTAGCCATATGATAAATAGGGTGAACTGCAGATCTTTGTTCTCAGAGGTGCAGAAATCAGAACTCTGTGTTGCTGGTGCTCTTCCTGTGCCCTCATGTCTTTTCACACACTGTCCACTCTTTTTGGAATGCGCTCCCACTCCCCCACCCCTCAGAAATCCCTCACACCTTCCTGAAGGGTGTTGTCAGGAGCTTCTTCTCTGTCAGATGTCCAACCGAGTCGTGTCACTATCACCGTACTTACAAGTTTGTACCAGGAACATTTGTTGCATCGTTTTGAAATTTTAATGACATCATTTGTGTGGGGTCCATTTCTATAGTTCCAAAGCCTGAGAGATTTTTTGGAAAAATGAGAGGTAAGCAATACCTTGAATGAGTGAAGGGATAATAGTAATAAGCCTGCTGAAACTTATTATAAATATAAAAACAAATATCTTAGAATCTTAGAGCTATTTTATAACCTTCTTTTGTGTACACTAAATTTTCACACTCATGTATGCGCAGGCATATTCATACAAACACAGATACACACACACACATGCACACACACATTTATTTGAACCAGAACCATGTTTTACAAAATCTCATATTTGCAGACATCCCTGCTAGACGCCATACTAGCTCCACAGGAGCGCCATCACTGACGGTACAGCCCACCCAATCCCACAGTGACAGAGAATATGCTATATACTCACCAAAACCAGACAGAAACGCCATACAAGCTAGACACACCAGGCGCTGGGCCTCCGAAGCTTGGAGAGCACAGTGAAGAGACCCCAGGACTTCCCAGAAAGCATCTGGACTAGCAACCCAGTCTCCAGTTACAGCGGGACTCTCTAACCTGGCGGCCAAGCAGCACTGAGCTGGCGGGGCACATCAGCCCTCCAGTTTAAGACTAACCAGGGCCAAACCAGAGAACAGAAAGGCTGGTTACCCCGATTCCTACTGACGTGACCACCCTGAAATCTCCAGCTGCAGCAAGACCTCATAACCTGGCAGTGACAACAGCACGGAACTGGCGGAGCACATCAAAGAAGCAGGGCCAAACCAGAGAGCAGAGAGCCCAGATACCCCGATCTCTGCCAAGTGACCTGCCTGTAAGTGAGTGCACCCTTGAGAATCTGCAGCTCCCCTGATCTGGGGTCCTTCTAAAACAGAAGCCAGGCATCGAACCCCCTCCCACCCATATACCCATTTTGGGAAACAGAGGGGCACTTGGAACATTGAAGTTCCTGCTCTGTGGGTCTAATTGAGGAGTTAAGGCAGTTAATGCCAGAAATTGCGCTGCAATCATCACTAGTGCCTGCGACATATACATTGCAGAGCCCCTCCCACACACTGAAGGGTTCAACATTAGCCATCACTCTGTCCCTCGAGACACACGCCCACGCCCACTTACACACACACACACACACACACACACACACACACGCACGCACGCTTGTATTTGCCTCTGTTTGCGCCTGCGTACTTTCCTCCCACAGGTACAGCTAGTCCTCAGCACACGCTAAGGACACGGGACCTCTCTCAACTTCCTGAAGAATTCTCCAGACTCGAGAGAGAGACAGTACCAGTCTGATCGGCAGAATCCAAAAACAAACAGGGAAGGTCTCAGATAAGCCAATGGCCAGGGGTAGGTGAAAGAACACTTCCAACATAAATCAGGACATCATGACTTCACCAGCAAACCCCAAAATCAATGGATACTCCAATTCATCAGAAGCACAGGAAAATGACCTTAAAGCCATGCTTGTTCAATTATTTGAGGCTCATAAGGAGGAAATGAACAAATCTTTCAAAGAGTTGGCCAGTCAATTGGAGGTAAAGAAAGAAGAAATAGACAAAACCCTTAAAGAAACATAAGCAAACATAGCCAAACAAATAGAGGAACAAGTAGAGAAAAAATTAGTGGCATATAAAAAGGAAATGAACAAAGAAATAGAGTCCATCGAGGGAGGCAGGAATCCAAATTCAAACACATGAAAGAAATGGTGCAAGGCATGAAAACAGAATTAGAATCAATAAAGAAAACACAAAATGAGAAAACTCTTGAGCTGGAGAACTTGGAGAAAGGATCAGGAACCACAAAAGTAAGCATCACCAACAGAATACAAGAGATGGAAGAGAGAATCTCTGGAGCTGAAGACACACTTGCAGAAATTGAAACTTCTCTCAAAGAAAAAGTAAAATCAGAAAAGTTCCAATCACAAAATATCCAAGAAATCAAGGATGCTATGAAAAGACAAAATCTAAGAATAATAGGAATTGATGAAAAAGAAGACTCCAGGCTCCAAGGTCCAGAAAATATTTTCAAGAAAATCATAGAAGAAAATTTTCCCAACTTAAAGAAAGAGATGTCCATAAATATACAAGAGGCCTACAGAACACCAAATAGACTAGACCAGAAAAGAAACACATCACGTCACATCATAGTCAAAACACTAAATCTACAGAACAAAGAAAAGATATTAAAAGCAGCAAGGGAAAAAGGCCAAATAACATATGAAGGTAGACCTATCAGAATCACACCAGACTTCTCATCAGAAACTATGAAAGCCAGAAGGGCCTGGGCAAGCATCATGGAGACTCTAAGAGATCACAAATGTCAACCCAGACTACTATACCCTGCAAAGCTTTCAATCAACATAGATGGAGAAAACAAAATATTCCATGACAAAACTAAATTTACGCAATATCTATACAGCAAACCAACCCTACAGAAGATACTAGAAGGAAAACTCCAATCCAACGAAAACGAATTCACCCAAGAAAACAGGGCATACAGATAATATCCCAACAAAAATGAAAAGAAAACAAGCAATGAAACAGGGTAAGATCATTGACTCCATTAAAAAAGGAACTAACATGCATTGGTCAATATTATCTATCAATATTAATGGACTCAACTCACCAATAAAAAGACACAGGCTAACAGAATGGTTACGGAAACAGGACCCAACATTCTGTTGCATCCAAGAAACACACCTATGCAACAAAGATAAACACTGCCTCAGAGTAAAGGGCTGGAAAAATGTTTTTCAAGCAAATGGTTCCAGAAAACAAGCTGGAGTAGCCATCCTAATATCTAATAAAATAGACTTTCATCCGAAATTAATGCAAAAAGATAAGGAGGGCCACTATATTCTCATGAAAGGAAAAATCCAACAAGAGGACATCACAATTTTGAATATCTATGCCCCAAATACAAGAGCACCTACATTCATAAATGAAACAATATTAAAGCTTAAATCATACATTGATCCTAATACCTTAATAGTGGGAGACTTCAACACCCCACTCTCATCAAGGGAAAGAGCAACCAGACAGACACCAAATAGGGAAATAAAAGCACTCACAGAATCCCTAAATCAAATGGACCTAATAGACGTCTACAGATCTTTTCAGCCAAACTCAAAAGACTACACCTTCTTTTCAGCACCACATGGAACCTTCTCCAAAATAGACCATATAGTTGGTCACAAAGCAAGCCTCAACAGATACAAAAGGATTGAAATAATCCCTTGTATACTATCTGACCACCATGGACTAAAGCTGGACATCAACAACAACAGAAACAACAAAAAGCCGACACGCACATGGAAACTGAACAACTTACTACTCAATGCTAGCTGGGTCAAGGAAAAAAATAAAGAAAGAAATTAAAGACTTTCTGGAATTCAATGAAATGAAGGCACAACATACCCAAATTTATGGGACACATTGAAAGCAGTGCTCAGAGGAAAATTTATAGCACTAAGTGCCTACAAGAAGAAATCCGTAACATCACATACAAACAACTTAATGGCCCAACCGAAAAACCTAGAAAAAAAAGAAGCAGATACACCCAAGAGAAGCAGACAGCTGGAAATAATCAAACTAAGGGCAGAAATCAATCAATTAGAAACAAATAAAACTATTCAAAGAATCAATGAAACAAAAAGCTGGTTCTTTGAGAAAATCAACAAGATAGACAAACCCTTAGCCAAACTAACCAAAAAGCAGAGAGAAACTATCCAAATCAGCAAAATCAGAAAGGAAAATGGGGACATAACTACAGACACTGAGGAAATCCAAACGATTATTAGGTCATACTACAAAAGCCTATATGGCACAAAATTTGAAAATCTAAATGAAATGGATAACTTTCTTGACAGATTCCATCTACCAAAATTAAGTCAAGATCAGGTAGAAAGACTGAATAGCCCTATATCTCCCAAGGAAATTGAAGCAGTCATTAACAGTCTCCCCTCCAAAAAAAGCCCTGGACTAGATGGCTTCAGCGCAGAATTCTACAAGACCTTCAAAGAAGTACTAACACCAATTCTCCTCAAACTATTCCACAAAATAGAAATAGAAGGAAGACTACCAAACTCATTCTATGAAGCCATAGTCACCTTGATACCTAAACCACACAAAGATCCAACAAAAAAAAGAGAACTTCAGACCTATCTCTCTTATGAATATTGATGAAAAAATACTCAATAAAATACTTGCAAACCGAATCCGAGAACACATCAAAGATATCATCCACCATGACCAAGTAGGCTTCATCCCAGGAATGCAAGGGTGGTTCAACATACGGAAATCCATCAATGTAATCCACCACATAAACAAAATGAAGGAGAAAAACCACATGATCATCTCCTTAGATGCTGAAAAAGCATTTGACAAAGTCCAACACCCATTTATGTTTAAAGTCTTGGAGAGATCAGGGATACAAGGCACATACCTAAAGATAGTAAAGGCAATATACAGCAAGCCTATAGCCAACATCAAACTCAATGGAGAGAAACTTAAATCAATCCCACTGAAATCAGGGACAAGACAAGGCTGCCCACTCTCTCCATATCTCTTCAACATTGTACTTGAAGTCCTAGCCAGAGCAATAAGACAACTAAAGGAGATCAAGGGGATACAAATCGGAAAGGAAGAGGTCAAAGTGTCACTATTTGCAGATGATATGATAATATACATGAGCGACCCCAAAGATTCAACCAGAGAACTTCTTCAGCTGATAAACACCTTCAGCAAAGTGGCAGGATACAAAATCAACTCAAAAAAATCAGAAGCCCTCTTGTATACCAAAGACAAAAAGGCTGAGAAAGAAATTAGGGAAACAACACCCTTCACAAAAGCCACTAATAACATAAAGTACCTTGGTGTGACTCTAACCAAGCAAGTGAAAGACCTGTTTGAGAAAAACTTCAAGTCTTTGAAGAAAGAAATTGAAGAAGATCTCAGAAGATGGATAGATCTCCCGTGCTCATGGATTGGTAGGATTAACATTGTGAAAATGGCCATCCTGTCAAAAGCAATCTACAGATTCAATGCAATTCCCATCAAAATACCAACTCAATTCTTTACAGACCTTGAAAAAAAGATTCTCAGCTTCATATGGAGAAACAAAAAACCCAGAATCTCCAAAACAATCCTGTACAACAACAGATCATCTGGAGGTATCTCCATTCCTGATCTCAAGCTGTACTACAGGGCAACAGTAATAAAAACTGCATGGTATTGGCATAGAAACAGAAAGGAGGATCAATGGAACCGCATAGAAGACCCAGAAATAAACCCACACACCTATGAATACTCAATATTTGACAAAGAAGCCAAATCCATTCAATGGAAAAAAGACAGCATCTTCAACAAATGGTGCTGGACCAACTGGATGTCTACATGCAGAAAAATGAAAATAGATCCATGTTTATCATCCTTCATAAAACTAAAGTCCAAGTGGATCAAAGACCTCAACATAAAACCAGCTACTCTAAATCAGTTGGAAAAAAAAGTGGGAAACAGCCTAGAACTCATTGGCACAGGAGACAACTTCCTGAACAGAACACCAACAGCACAGGCTCTAAGAGCAACAATCAATAAATGGGACCTCATGAAACTGAAAAGCTTCTGTAAAGCAAAAGACACTGTCACCAAAACAAATAGACAGCCTACAGATTGGGAAAGGATATTCACCAACCCTTTATCTGACAGAGGGCTAATATCCAGTATATATAAAGAACTAAAGAAGCAGAAAAGCAACAAACCATGTAATCCAATTAAAAAATGGGGAACAGAGCTAAACAGAGAATTCTCGAAAGAGGAACATCGACTGGCAGAGAAACACTTAAAGAAATGCTCAACCTCATTAGCCATTAGGGAAATGCAAATCAAAACAACCCTGAGATTTCACCTTACACCCATCAGAATGGCCAAGATGAAAAACTCAAGTGATAGCACATGCTGGAGAGGTTGTGGAGAAAAGGGAACCCTCCTCCATTGCTGGTGGGAATGTAAACTGGTTCAACCACTTTGGAAGTCAATCTGGCGCTTTCTCAGACAAGTAGGAGTAGTGCTACCTCAAGACCCAGCTATACCACTCCTAGGTATATACCCAAAATTTGCTCAAGTACACAACAAGGACATTTGTTCAACCATGTTCGTAGCAGCTTTATTTGTAATAGCCAGAACTTGGAAACAACCCAGATGTCCATCAACGGAGGAATGGATACAGAAATTATGGCATTTTTACACAATGGAATACTACTCAGCAATCAAAAAGGAGGAAATCATGAAATTTGCAGGCAAGTGGTGGGATCTAGAAAAGATCATTCTGAGTGAAGTATCCCAGAAGGAGAAAAACAAACTTGGTATGCACTCGCTTATAGACCTACAAGATATGATAAACATAATGAAATCTACACACCTAAAGAAGATAATCAAGAAAGTGGACACAGGCGAAGGTGATTAATCCTCATTGAGAAAGACAAATGTGATGTGCATTGAACGTATGACAGGAGTCTACCACAAAAGGCATCTGAAAGACTTTACCTAGCAGTGTTTCAAAGCAGACACTAAGACTCATAACCAAACCCTCGACAGAATGCAGGGAATCATATGAAAGAAGGGAAGTTAGTATGATATGGAAAGGATAGGAGCTCTACAAGGACCAAATATATCCGGGCACAGGGTCTTTTCTGAGACTGACACTCAACCAAGGACCATCTATGGATATAACCTAGAACTTCGGCTCGGATGTGGCCCGTGGTAGCTCAGTAACCAAGTAGTTTTCCAAAGTAAGGGGAACACAGACTATTTCTAACAGGATCTCAAAGGCAGGCTGTTTGACACCCCGCCCCCCCAGGGGAGGAGCAGTCTGTTAGGCTACAGAGGAGGACTTTGCAGCCAGCCCTGAAGGTACCTGATAAAACAGGGTCAAATGAAAGGGGAGGAGGTCCTCCCCTATCAGTAGACTTGGAAAGGGGCAGGGAGGGGACCAGGGAGGGAGTGTGGGGTTGGGGAGGGAATGAGGGAGCGGGATACAGCAGGGACACAGAGTTAACAAAATGTAACTAAAAAGAAAAATAAAATTAAAAAAAATAAAAATAAAAATAAAATTTGCAGACATCCATCTCTTTCAGGGGAGTGCCATTCACCACTGAGTCTAAGAAGCTATTTCAACACAATACAGAATATATGTAAGACCATTATAAGCTTAGGTTTTCTTTAAACTCTGGTAACACTGTGTTATTCTTTCAAGTACAGAACATATACTTCACCCGTGAGACTGACTAAGTCACTGAGTCTTGTTTAAAAAAAAAAAAAAAAAAAAAAGAGCAAGCCAAGTCAGATACCTTTATGTGGTGCAAAGATGGATTCTATTCCAGTAAGTACGTAAATAAAAAAGCCACTAAGCATGACAGAAATAAAGGCTGCTTTAGATGGTTGTTTTTGTATTTTCAGATCAGATTTTGCTTTGGGCATTAATCCATTGTCTGCCTTTTGTGTTTTCTGGGTTATTACATACTCAAAGTTTCTAGTGCAGATTGTATTGACAAGATACAGCTTATTTTAAAAATGACCTAAGTAAAAATAAGGACTATCTCCCTTATCAAAACAGACATCTGTTGTCTACTCTCACAAATTCTGTGCCTCTATTGCCCTAGTGTATATATATATATATATATATTGGCATTCGATAGATTTATTTATTTATTTATTTTATTAATTACACTTTATTCATTTTGTATCCCCCCATAAGCCCCTCCCTCCTTTCTGATCTTAGTCTATCAGTTCTCATCAAAAGTGGCTGCATTGTCCTCTACTGTGGCCTGGTAAGGCTGCTCCCCCCTCAGGGGGAAGTGATCAACGAGCAGGCCAATCAGATTATGTCAGAGGCAGTCCCTCTTCCCATTACTATGTAACCCACTTGGACACTGAACTGCCATGGGCAGTTGGAACCTGTGCAGGGGTTCCAGGTCATCTCCACGAATAGTCCTTGGTTGGAGTATGATTTTCTGGGAAGTTCCCTGTGTTCAAATTATCTTGTTCTGTTGCTCTCCTTGTGGAGTTCCCGTCCCCCCCAGCTCTTACTATTTCCCACTTCTTACATAGAATTCCATTCACTCTGCCCATCAGTTGGCCATCAGGCTCAGCATCTGCTTTGACAGTCTATACTGCAGAAGCTTTCAGAGGCCCTCGGTGGCAGGTTTCAAGGTTGTTTCCTGTTTTCTTCTGGCTTTCAGAGGCCCTCTGTAGCAGGTTCCGAGGTTGTTTCCTATTTTCTTTTTCTTCTGATGTCATTCCTCTTTGCCTTTCAGGATGGGGATTGAACATTTTAGTTAGGGCCCTCTCTTTTGCTTAGTTTGTTTAGATGTACAGATTTTAGTGGGTTTATTCTATGTTGTATGTTTATATGAGTGAGTATATACCATGCGTGTCTTTTTGCTTCTGGGACAACTCACTCAGGATGATCCTTTCCAGGTCCCACCATTTACCTGCAAATTTCATGATTTCCTTATTTTTCATTGCTGAGTAATACTCCATTGTATAGATGTACCACAGTTTCTGCATCCATTCTTCAGTTGAGGGGCATCTGGGTTGTTTCCAGCTTCTGGCTATTACAAATAAAGCTGCTACAAACATGGTTGAGCAAATGTCCTTTTTCTGTACTTGCGCCTCTTTTGGGTATATGCCTAGGAGTGGTATGGCTGGATCTTGAGGAAGCGCTATTCCTAGTTGTCTGAGAAAGCGCCAGATTGATTTCCAGAGTGGCTGTACCAGTTTACATTCCCACCAGCAGTGGAGAAGGGTTCCCCTTTCTCCACAATCTCTCCAGCATGTGTTGTCCCTTGAGATTTTCATCTTGGCCATTCTGATGGGTGTAAGGTGAAATCTCAGGGTTGTTTTGATTTGCATTTCCCTAATGGCTAATGCTTCCTCTATTTCTTTATGGATAGCCATGATCTGTTTCGTTTTATCTTCCTCCAATTCTTTACGTATTTTATTTGTTTCCTCTATTATCCTCTTCATCAACATAGATGTAAGGTCATCTTCTTGATTTTCTATTATGGTGCATTGTTCAGGGCTGTTCGCCCCTGGATGGCTGGGTTCTGGAGATGCCATATTGCTCTGTCTTTTGTTGGTTGAGCTTTTACGCTGACCTCTACCCATTGGGCTGATTTAGGTGTTGGCTGTTAGTTTCTGTGCTTTCTGGAGTCCTGAGGTAGGTAGGGAGTATCCCCTTGGCCGGAAGATGATTTTTCCTGAAGGAGTCCTTCTCTGCTTTTTGGTTATGATCACTGTATGGCCAGTGTTTCTCAGGAGTTGCCACTGCTCACCTCAGGTTTATAGCCCTGAGTAGTAGCTGTGGTCTATGTTAGGCAGGGGGGGAATCTCCTTTTACCCATAGAATTTCTCAAGACAGCTGCCCCACTGTTGGGTTTCTTGTTATAAATTTAGTGTGCTGCTGCTCACTAAATTTCCATGTACAGTCCTCTTGAAGAACCTGCTGATTCCCTAGCTGTGGGGTTTTCTCCCAACAGGGAAACTCAGTCTGTTATCCTGGGGGCCCTAGTATATTTTTTAAGGCAGGGCAGATTGTAGTTCAAAGGTTTTATGGCTGTGTTGGTGTTCATGCTTCTCTTTTGATAGCCTTCAGAATACCTTCCTGCACCCAAATAAGGACTAAATAAAAATAAGGCCTTTCTGATCAATATATGGGTAAAGTGGACAGTTAACATATTTTTTTTAATTTTTTATTAATTACACTTTATTCATTTTGTATCCCCCCATAAGCCCCTCCCTCCTCCCCTCCCTATCCCACCCTCCCTCCCCTTTCTGCATGCATGCCACTCCCCAAGTCCACTGATAGGGGAGGTTCTCCTCTTCTTTCTGATCTTAGTCTATCAGTTCTCATCAAAAGTGGCTGCATTGTCCTCTACTGTGGCCTGGTAAGGCTGCTCCCCCCTCAGGGGGAAGTGATCAACGAGCAGGCCAATCAGATTATGTCAGAGGCAGTCCCTCTTCCCATTACTATGTAACCCACTTGGACACTGAACTGCCATGGGCTACACCTGTGCAGGGGTTCCAGGTCATCTCCACGAAAGCCAGTACTAACTACTTACAGGCCTGAGAAAATCACTAATTTTGAGTCTTTGCTTATGTTTCATCATTCAGCTATACAACAGTGTACATTTTACGGCTAAAATAGCTTTGCCTTGAGATATTCAATGCTCTGGAGAACATATCACCTCTCAGAGCACAGTGCTTATATAGACATGCCTTCTCTATTTACGTATTCTTTAACCATGGGCTTAAAACTGTGCCCTGAAGTTACGTGGGAGATCGGTCAGAATGAGTATCATCTTGCTCATCTTATGTCAGTGATAAACAACAGACATAAAAACAATGATGTCTACCAAAGAGATTACTGAATGATTCACTGCTTGCTTTACATTGCTGGCAAAATAATGGTCGACCATGATCCAGACCATATTATATAATGTTGGTCTATTGGGTTTTGGTTTTACCTTCCCTTCCAAACATATAATAAGCTAAAGAGAGACAGTTATCTCCCTTGCAGTATGTTTTGTTTTGTAAATGTTTTGTGCGTAGTAAGGAATCAGTTAAAACCACATCAATAAGTTTTCCTGTAGCATGTTTGAATGTCCAAAACTGGTGACTATACATTGTTTTGAGCTACACTGAAAGAATAGGTTAACTTCCTAGGGAAATTTTTCCTCTTAGATCTTGTTCTCCTCTGACTTATACAACACTGTAATTGATTGATCACTGGGCTTGGACAGAGAAAGAACAGTAAGTGCCACCAGCTTACCAGGCAGAAGTGCCATAGGCATATTTTAATGGGTTTTCTGAAGGTGGGAGGGTACACAAGAAAATCTTCAGAAAACTTAACTCAAGAAGTATCTTGAATAAGAGACAGGCTCAGAACAAGTGGAAGAGAAGCAGTCAATTGAGATAACTGTGACTGAAGGTAGTGGGCACTCTCTTTGCCATGACTAATTGAGAATTGATTGGGCGTGCAGAAAGGTTATTTTTTATTAAGGGAAACCTTTTTCCCTTTTGTCGTTATGAAATCCACTCTTCTGCAGTTGTTCTTCCCTTCCCATACTAAACCTTCATTAATATATAATTTACCACATTGCTTTAAAAGTGCTGTGCAGATTTCCTGTTTCACTCACATGGCCTGCCTCTAATAGAGAAAGTCAAGTCGTATACACATTAAAATGCTTCTTGTCTTGAGGGCTGCATGCCAGACATGCTGGTGCCAAAACTTTCCTCCAACAGTCTTTAGATGTTGTAAATGTTTCAAAATGCCATTCCGCAGGCTCCATGGATGTGAGCTGGGCTCTACAGTTCTTTTTTAATATTGACTATAAATTGACACTTGTTTTCGGGAATCTTGAGTCAAGGAGAAAAAGCTTTCTAGGGAATCCATATTAAATTTGAGGACAGTAATCATCACTGAAGGTGTGTGTGTCACAGTTTCATTGAATACATTTTCTAGGGTCAGAGGCAATGGAAAGGGAATACAAGGAATAAATGTCTTTCTCTTCAAAACTCTTCTCTCTGCCAGCAGATTTGACAGAACCAGGGAAATCATCAGTTATAGACAGGTAAAGATAGGAGTCAGAATGTTTCTGTTATTTCTGATTGTCCAACAGAAGAGAAAGGAACTCAAGATGAAGGAATTTTAATACCAGTGTACTTTGAATTCTATTTTGCTTGACAGGAAAAGAATGGGAGAATAGGTCAACAATATAAAAATGTTATTATTCCTGTTTATGAAATGCCTAGGAGAAGCAAAGATACAGTTTTAAGTTCTTTCGAGGGATTTAAAATCTATTTGGAATATGTATGCATGTGTGCTTGTACATGTGTTTGTGTGTGTGCATATATGCACATTTTTAAATAAATTAAAATAGATTTTCTCAGATAATATATTCTGATTATAGTTACTCTTCCCTCTACACTTTCCAGTTCCTCCTTACCTCCCGCCCACTCCAGGTCCACTTCACTCCTGTTTCTCATTAGGAAAGGGCAGATCTCAAGGAGATATCAACCAAATATCACAAAAAAATATAGTAAGATAAAAAGCAAAACTTTCATACCAAAGTTGGATATGGCAACCCAACAGGAGGAAAAGAGGCAGTCCCAAAAGCAGGTAAAAGAGTCAGAGACCCACTTGTTCTCATAGCTGACAGTCTCATAACAATACTAAGCTGGTAGCAATAGCATATTCATAAAGGACCTGGCACAGACCCATGTAGTCCCTATTCTGGCTGCTTCAGTCCTTGTGAGCCCATACGCACCTTGCTGAGTTGATACAGAGGGCCATGCTCTCCTGGCGTTCTCCATTCGCTTTGACTCTTGCAACCTTTCTTCCTTCTCTTTCACAAGATTCCCTGATCTGAAGGGAGGGATTTGATGGAGACCTCTAATTTAGACTTTCCATATAATCTAGCTGTACGTCTCTGCATTTGCTCCCAGCTCCCATATGCTTCCAGAGGAATCCTCTCTGATAATGAGTGGATAAGGCACTGATCTATGAGTACAGCAGAATATCATTAGGAATCACTTTATTGATTTTTTTTTAAGAGTAGTCTTGTTTGGTTTTACCCTAGATCTCTGGGCTAGCTAGTCTCCTGTTCTTGGTTATTAAACCAGCATTGGCTGTGGCTTGCTTCTTTTGGAATAAGCCTTAAGTCAAAACAGACATCTATTGTCTACTCTCACAAGTTCTGTGCCTCTATTACCCTAGTATATTTTTTAAGACAGGGCAGATTGTAGGTCAAAGGTTTTATGGCTGTGTTGGTGTTCATGCTTCTTTTTTGATACCTTCCTTCAGAATACCTTCCTGCACCCAAGAAACTAGGATATAGGGGTAGAATATAAAGATAAAAGCCTAATGTGGGCTCAATTGCTCCATGTTTAATGACTAGTGTGGTTATTGTCCTCGGCAAGAGGACCTCACTATCAGTTTGTGGAGAGCATCCCTTTGTCTTAGCATCAACTTGGGTTGTTTGGAGGTTTACTTGGGATCACATGGAACTCAACTGGATGAGACCCAGTCTGTCCACTGGAAGAGATGACTACAAGAGATGGCCAACTGAGACTCTGTATCCCCCATTACAAACAGCCCACCTTAAGATCACTTCATAGATTTCAGGAAGTTTCCACTGCAATAGGTTTCCATGTTACAACTCAAATGCCGCCCTCTTATTATATCCATCTCTCCCCGAACTCTCTTCCTCCATCTCTCACTCCCATCCTTTCACACTCCTGTCCATCCACACCTATTGAATTTCTCCTTCTCAGGGAGATCCATGGGTTCCCCCTAGAGCCCTACTCTTTACTTAACCTCTCTGGCTCTAAGGATTGTCATTTACTTATCAGCTGACATCTACGAATAAGTAAACACATGCTCTATTTGTCTTTTTAGATCTGGGTGACCTCACTTAGGATGATTTTTTTTTCACTAGTTCCATTTATTTGCCTGCAAATATCATAATGAAATTTTTTTTAACAGCTCAGTAATAATTCCATTATGTAAATGTACCACATTTTCTTTATCCATTCTTCTGTTGAGGGACATCTAGGATTTTCCTAGTTTCTGGTTATTATGAACAAAGCCACATGAACATGGTTGAGCAAGTCTCCTTGTGGTAAGATGGAACATTCTTTGAGCGTATGCCCAAGAGTGGTATACCTGGGCTGGGTCTTGTGTATGTTGAGGTGGGTACATTAGTATGCTATATTACACAGAATTAAATTTCACATCTATACAGGGTCCAGAATGATAATGTAAATAAATAAAAAAATCCAGAGGTGAAAAGATAGGAAAGTCCCCAGATAAATATTACAGAGATTATTCAATTTAGGGTAATGATTGACAGGTAAGAACACAGGCTTAGTGCTTCTTTTTTATTTTTATTAATTACAGTTTATTCACTTTGTGTCCCCCCTGTAGCTTCCTCCCTCCTCCCCTCCCAATTCCACCCTCCCTCCCTCTTCCTCACCTGTGCCCCTCCCCCAGTCCACTGATAAGGGAGGTCCTCCTCCCCTTCCCTCTGATCCAAGTCTATCAGGTCTCATCAGGAGTGGCTTAACCTTGTTTCTTTCTTTTCTTTTTTTTTTTTTTTTAGAGTGTTGACTTTATTTATTGCAGAATGAAGAAGAACATCTAGAACACTCCTGTGAAATTATGGGAGTGCTGTTTCTTTACTGGCAACTTGTTCCTTCTTTTTTTTTTTTTTTTGAATTTTATTTTTAACCTTGTATTTTTTTCTTAAAAAAACCTTGTGAGGCTATTTCAACTTATTAAGAGTTAAAATTGTATGATGATCAAATGAGATATACATTTGATATGAATTTGTATTTACAGGCTGATAACACCTCTAGATTGTAGTATTTAAGAGACTTAAGTAATTCAGGAATAGTATGAGCCATCATACAACTTGATGCCAGATAAAAATGAAATGAAAATCAGTGGGTGAACATGTAAGTGTGAAGGACTAGAGAGGAAATCAGTGTTGGCAGAGGTTTAGCCAGAGTTCCATGAAGAAGTGGGGATTTCCCTGAAACACAAAGGCCATGTTGCTATCAGCTGGAATAAGCAAGTAAGAAATAACAACAATGATAATGTAAGCAGAGCGTAAATGATATACCCTCAGCAGAAGACTGGGCGAAAATCTCTTTAAGAACTAAGGACATTTTTTTTTTATCACTTCCAATCTCCAATCTGACTTCAATAAAGAAATATACTGCATGCTTACTTAGAAAATCATATGTATGCGTGTGTGTATGTGTGTGTGTGTACCTGTACATGTATATATATATATATATATATATATATATATATATATATATATA
>NW_026585689.1:6421379-6428187 GCF_907164565.1 Psammomys obesus | reverse complement strand
ATATATATATATATATATATATATATATATATATATATATATATATCCAGCATTGATCCAAACCCTGAGGTAAGCACCAGGTTTATTCTGTGTGTATGCTTTATCTTGCATGAAGACATTGATTGAGTCCAACTTTATTCTAAATAGAGAACATCATCAGCCACGCTTACCATTCTGTACATATTCTAGAAGGAAATCAAGTGAGAACTTATGGAGTCCTGAAAAAATGAACTGTTAAATGAGTATTCTGTACCATATCAAATATCTGTGTCCAACATTCTGAAAGCAAACAATAATAAGGCAATGTCATATTTTACATAGATTATAAAAAATTAAGAGTAGCCAAGTTCATTTGCTATCTCATTCTGCTGCCATTGAATGGATATTATCAGAACATATTAAAATCAGCCTGGTAATGTTTTAATAATTTACATCTTTGGGTCTGATATCCATTTGTTTAGGGTAGCATATGGATATTCCAGAAGATGAGTAGAGAGAGTAAAAAATATGATTTCAGAAGATCAATACATAATCTGGAATGCACATCATAAGTGCTTTAAAAGGTGACCAATGAGTGTGAATTAGTGCTTGGAGGAACTTTCGTTCCAAGCATTCATTGCCTACAACACAGCAGTCTGCAAAATATAATGTTAGCAAAACATCTATATTGATATCTCAAATCTAGTTTTACTTTTGAAACAGGATCAAGCATTGAAAGTCATGTCAAGAACTGGAAAGTTTAGCTAACTTAGTATAAAATATGGACTTATAAAGTTTACAGTGCGTAACATTCCATTCAAAAACTGCTGTTGCCAGCTTAACCTTTCCATCTATTTCTCACAGCCACCCTATCCAGGCATGCTTCCAAGACACACAGACTATAAGCTGTGCACTCTCTCAATTTAACTTGAAAATGAAGAAAGATCAGATCCATATGTACAAGAAAAATAAAGTGTCAGTGTGACTATCTTGAATATTATTTTTCAAAGTGGCTTCTTCATAACTGACACACTACATAAAAAATACAATGCAATTTAGATTTATTTTGTTGCATACCCTTTGAAAACCATACTTTAATCATGAAAAGGGGTAAAAATCAATATTCACTTAATATTAATTCACTTTTGATAGAAAAATGTATATCCAAAAGGGATTCCAGCCTGTGAATTTCAGTCATATTTCACTTCCTTCAGCCCCATTTCTCCTATGTCAGCACAACATTATCTCAGGCCGCAACCATTAGGGTGGTTTTCTCTCTGTTACTGACTCTCTTGCCTTCATTTTACTGCCTGCTCTGATGGAATTTTTATCTTCCTAAATGTGTTACCTAATTTGTCTATTTCTGTGCCTAGTAAGCTCTGGTCTATATGCTAAAAAATAAAGTCACAGTCCTGCAGGTTCGAAAAACATCAAAAAAAAACCAGAATGCTTAGAAATTCATTATATTTTTCTTTATTTAAGCATGTGTATGATGAAATACTCTCATACCCACTCCCCATTTTTCTCCTCCAAATCCATTTATACCCCTTCAATGGTTCACTCTTATCTTTTTTAATTAAATTTTTATTTTTATATTAATTACAGTTTATTCGTTTTGTATCCCAGCTGTAGCCCCCCCCCATTCCTTTCCCATCCCATCCTCCCTACCTTATCTCCTCCCATGCTCCTGTCCAAGGGATAAGGGAGGTCCTCCTCCTCTTCCATCTGACACTAGTCTATCAGGTCTCAACAGGACTGGCTGTATTGTCCTCCACTGTGGCCTGGCTCACTCTTATCTTAATGCCTGTAAAAAATAGAATTTTAAATAGAGAGTAACTTCACGTACTTTATATAGTTTTTTATGAAATATAAAACATTATTATTAGTTTATATTTTCTAAAAATGTAGATTTGAGGCTTGTAAGGAAAATGAGGATTGTTCAGTGGACACCTGAATCACAAGGCAAAGTTAATAGATTCTTCTTAGAAGTTAAAATGTGGGATTGTTTTTAAAATGCTTCTGTTGATTTCTAGATATAATGCAAATGTATCCTTCATTTTCACAGTGAATGTCTCATAACCTTTCCCCTGGAGTATAGTGACTGTGGATTCAGAAAAAAACAAAGCTATTCAGGAATTTAATATTCGTTTATTTGTATATAGCTAAGCTGTTTTCCCTGAGGCCATTAAGTCAGTGGTAACACAGTTTCTCAGGGTCTGCAAATTACTCTACCTTGATCACTGACAACTTATAAATTTGCATTCTCACATGAGAAAGGCCTTTCCAGTGCAAAAATATATATTGTATTCATCATGTGTGCAATAAATTTGTCTTCAAAATACCCACTCCTCCCCCACTTGCTGCCTGTGAACTGTGTTATTCTTATAAAACTCATCTGTTCACCTTCATGCCACTGCTACAGAGTGCATGGAGCAGGTGCTAGACAAGATATAGATACTTGAATGTTATTCTTTCCCAATTATATTACTAAAACTTCTGATAAACTATTAGAAAATAACAAATTCTTTTCATCAACATTTTCAATGAAGCCTACTCATAGGAATATTTGAGTATGAAATGCAGCAGAGTGGAACGATGTTGAAAATATTAGTATTTGTGGTTTTGTATTATTATGATCTTGATTTCAAAACAGCTACTCTCTCTGCATACAAATAGTATTTGTGGGAGGCAGGTGAACATTTCAGAAAGGTCAATTTTCCACTTAGCACAGATACATAGATGACTTTTGTTTTCTCAAGACAGAAAAAAATCTCAATCATACAAACATAGAAAATATCTTTGAGTGGGGAGTCACAAAATTTCTTTCTTATAACTGTCAGCTCATTAGGAAAAATATTAATTTTTGATACATCTCTAGAATAATATGAACTATTTTATACTTTTGGGGAATTTGTATGTTATCATCAAAAATGTCTCATCATTTATGAAGTAACCCTTTCCAAAAGAAGTGGCTTCATTTTATTTGTTGGGATTTTAGCATAAGGATTCTTTTATGTTTCCAACTGCAGGCCCAAATAAGATGATGGTAGCAACGCTAACACTGGAAGTCTAACAAAGTTAATTGTTTGGGGGAAGAAGGTGTATTTCCATCTAAGAATACTTTTTGATATGTAGTTTGCATTCTTTAAGGAAAAGTTTCTGTTCCTGTCATCAAAGGATGGGTTCCTATGATCTTATAAATGAAATAATCTCATATATGTTTAGGGATATTGATGGTGAAAGAAATGAGAACACATGGAACCACCTAGTACAGGAGGTGAGGATGATTTCTCAAAGTGAAGGAGGCCAATTTAAACTACTCCTGAGCTCAGAGGAAAGAGGCTATCGGAAAGAAAGACTTAACAAGGTTCAAAATATGACCTAAGCAATGGTGTCATTTTCAGAGAGGAGAATCATGCCCTCTGAGTTGTCAGAAGTATTCTGAGTGAAAACGGACTTTCACAAAGGTGTTAGTCAAAACTATTACACAACATGTTCTTCTCCAGAAGATTCTGAGCAGCTCGGGGCTGGGTGCAGGGAAATCTGAAGACATGCTGTGGGTGGGATTAGTCCTGACTAAATGGGTACAGGAGACGACCAAAGTGCAATGATGGTTAGGACAGACTAAAATGTGTAAAGAGAAGGTCTGATTGGTGAGGGTCAAGGGAATGGCAGTCTCCGACTAAGACACTGCTTAGTTTTGGATTGATGTGCCTGAATGTATCATTCTTCAGTTCTTACTTCATCTAAAAAGAATCATAGTTTTATTAGTTACTTTCCTCAATTCTGTGATAAAATACCCTAACAAAAGCAACTTAAGAGACTTACGTGTTTATCTTAGCTCCAACATATTGAGGAAATGATGATTGCTGGTACTTGACGCAGATAATCACATTCACATACTGGATATCTACATGTAGAAAAATGCAGATAGGTCCTGCTTATCACGATGCACAAAACTAACATCCAAGTGGATCAAAGACCTCAACATAAAACCAGAAACACTAAACCTGTTAGAAGAAAAAGTGGGAAAGAGCCTTGATCTCATTGGCACAGGAAACAACTTTCTGAACAGAACACCAACAGCACAAGCTCTAAGATCAACTATCAATAAGTGGGACCTCATGAAATTGGAAAGCTTCCGTAAAACAAAGGACGCTGTCATCAGAATAAAACGACAGACTGGTAGCATGGAGCTAAGAACTAGTATTAGTTCTTAGCTCGCTGTCTCCTACATCTTCATTCCAGGACCTTCAGCTTGAAAGTGGTGTAAGCATGTGAGAAGGCTTCCAGGGAAGATAGCTGGATGGAACAGGAGAGATGGAAAAGAGGAGAAAGTGAAGCAATTATACATCAGTTAAAAGCATTAATAAGTCAATGTTAGTAATAAGAAAAAGTTAGTAAGTAAAGGATAGTTTGTACTCCCTTGATTAAGCCAATCTTAGATCGTCTCTCACAAACATCCTCAGAGGCTAGTCAAACCCAAACTGAATCCTCACAGTTTTGCTGGGAAGCTTGTCTCTTAAGTCATCATAGAGCCTGTAAAGTTGACAATCAATATTAGTTGTCATATTTTTCATTGGAACACATGAGTGATAATCCTCAGTATGTTTAGAAAATGTTTCATTATAGTTTCTATCTCAAATATGTTTTCTTTTTTATTTTAATTTTGAGATAATATAATGACATTTCTCCCTTTTGTTTCCTCTTCCATATACCTCTCTTTGTTCCCTTTCATACCCGTGACTCTTTATTCATTACTTGTTATGTGCACACATGTATTTGCATATACCTTTCTAAATATAAACTGCTCAAGTCTGTATAATATTACTTGTATATATATTTTCAGGACTGACCATTTGGTATTGGATAACCAGTTAATATGCTATTCTCTGGGGAAAACTATTCCTCCTGCTCTCAGTATTCCTTAGTTGCTTGCAGTTCTTTTTTTTTTTAACATTTTATTTTATTTTTTATTTTTTTCTTATCAGTTACATTTTATTAACTCTGTATCCCAGCCATGTCCCGATCCCTCATTCCCTCCCAGTCCCTCCCTCCCTCCCTCATCTCCACTGTGCCCCTTGCCAAGTCCACTAATAGGGGGGACTTCCTCCCCATTCATCTGATCCTGTTTTGTCAGGTATCTTCAGGACTGGCTGCAAAGCTCTCCTCTGTGGCCTAACAGGACTGCTCCTCCCTTGGGGGATGGGGAGGCCAAAGAGCCAGTCATTGAGTTCCTGTTAGAAATAGTCCTTGTTCCCCTCACTATGGGAAACCAATTGGTTACTGAGCTACCACAGGCTACATCTGAGCAGAGGTTCTGGGTTACATTCATACATGGTCCTTGGTTGCATGTCTGTCTCAGAAAAGACCCTGTGCCCAGATATATTTGGTCCTTGTGGAGCTCCTATCCTTTCCTCATCAGACTAACTCCCCTTCTTTCTTATGATTTCCTGTACTCTGCCAAAGATTTGGTCATGAGTCTTTGCTTTGAAAACCCTGCTAGTTAGAGTCTTTCAAATGTGCTCAGTAGACTCCTGTCATATGTTCAATGCGCATCCCATCTGTCTTTCTAAACGAAGATTGATAATCTTACCCCATGTCTGCTCTCTTGATTATCTTTTTTAGGTGTATAGATTTCATTATGTTTATCATTTCTTATAGGTCTATATAAGTGAGTATATACCGTGTTTGTCTTTCTCCTTCTGGGATATTTCACTCAGGATGATCTTTTCTAGATCCCACCATTTGCCTGCAAATTTCATGATTTCCTCCTTTTTGATTGCTGAGTAGTATTCCATTGCATAAAAATACCACCATTTCTGTACCCATTCCTCCGTTGAGGGACATCTGGGTTGTTTCCAAGTTCTGGCTATTACAAATAATGCTGCTATAAACATGGTTGAGCAAATATCCCTTTTGTGTACTTGAGCAAACTTTGGGTGCAGTTCTTTGGGTAGGGTTGGAGCATCATAGTCTTTCCTCTGTCCACATGACATGTCCATTGTGGCTCTTCTTTTTCAGCTCATGATTAAGCTCTTTAAACTGTTTTTATAGGTAAGCACTTATACACACTTGTTAATGAACTACTCTAGATATGTGAGATATTTCTGTAGTAGTTTTTTTTTTTTTCTTTACAAAAACATGTAGGTCTTGGAAGAAACCAGACAAAAATCTTGACTAGTGAACATCAACTGAAATAGAGTCTGAGTTTCAGTACTGGAATTGAGTGTTCCTTATAAACTCAACTTGGCAATGTCTTCACTAACAAAGTAATGCTAGCTTAGATATTTTCATACTTTCTACCTAATTCTGGGCTTACCTTTTTTCTTTAATTCAAAGCCCATGTACAGTTTCAAACATTTTTTATATTAATTTTTTCACCATTTTTCTCTTGGCAGCAAAGCTCTAGCTCAAAGAATGTGTTGATAGCTGCTGTTTTATTCCTGTCCTGTTACTATGCTCTCTTCACTCCTCGACTTTTGGAGGGAACTCTTGCCCTTGTAGGTGGGAACTTCCCTCATTTACAGAACTTTCTCTATCTAATTTGGTTCTTCTCTACGGAAGCCTGGATGAATAGGCCTGGGTGGCTATGTTCTTAAGTACAAAGAGCAGGCAGTTCAGCAATGAGACCTGGCTGAAGTATTCCCTATTGTCACCCATCTTCACATTCTAATTTAATGTTACTCGATTATTATGGTTTCACTATATTCCCAAGTTGCCCAAGAAGTACTTAAGTACTTTTCCCTATAACCACTTGTTCTTTTGGAATAAGAAAAGAGAGAAAGAAAGAAAGAAAGAAAGAAAGAAAGAAAGAAAGAAAGAAAGA
>NW_026585689.1:6414049-6421369 GCF_907164565.1 Psammomys obesus | reverse complement strand
AGAAAGAAAGAAAGAAAGAAAGAAAGAAAGAAAGAAAGAAAGAAAGAAAGAAACCTGTTTTCTCATAAGCTCCATTAGTTAGCAGACCCACTCTTTCATGTGCTCAAAGGTTAACTTGCCATAGTATTTAATCAAGACACGGCCATAGTCTCGTGTCCTTGGACATGTGGAAGGAAAGGATATGACCTCAGAGTGTCTAGAGCATTGTTTCAGCACATATTAATTAGTGGCAAATGACCTGAATTGATTCTGTCTAAATCTGCTCAAATGAACAAGTAGATATTTGCAGTCTTGGCCGCTAGAAACCTGGCTGTGGGATTCCCCATAAGAAGCCCTAGTGCTGAGTCTTAACAGTTTGAAGGAGCTAGAATTTGTTTTCAGCCGTCCCATAGCGTGAGTCACCTTCTGAGAAGTGAATAAAGTTAAACAAGATCATCAGAGCCTGCTTTGTAGAGATGAATGTTATTGTATCAATTTTTAGGTAAAATATCAAGGGTGTGGACTTTGGAACTACACAGAGTTCACATCACCACTTAAACAGATATGGAGCTTTCACAAAGTCACTGAGTTCCTCAGAATTGATGTGACAATTTGTAAAATGAGTATACCACACAATGGGAATCTGGGGGAAAGTTTCCATGGATTTTCATGAGAAGTTCTTAAGAAGCTCTAGGAAATACACTCGAAAACATGTGAATAGCTACTATTTCTGGAGCTCTGTTAGAACAAAAACATTTACATGCCAAGCTTGGGATGCATTTCTGGTTTGATTACTTCAGAAAGTCAGGCTATCTTTTGAATAGTTACTTGGTCATGCCTCAGTTAGGGCTTCTTTGCTGTGAAGAGACATCATGACCACATCAACTCTTATAAAGGAAAACATTTATTTAATTGGGGCTGGCTTTCAATTTTAGAGGTTTAGTCCATGATCATCATGGTGGGAAGTACAGCAGCATGCAGGCAGACATGGTGCTACAGAAGGAGCTGAGAATTCTACATCTGGATCAGGCAGGCAGCAGGAAATGACAGTCTGCCACACTGGGTGTGGCTTGAGCATCTGAGACCTCAAAGCCCACCACCAGTGACCACTTCCTCCATCAAGACCACACCTACTCCAACAAGGCCTCACCTCCTAATAGTGTTTCTCTCTGTAGGGCTAAGGGTCATTTTTATTCAAACCACCACAGGTCACAAACATGGAATTGCACTAAAATTAACTAGAATACACTTAACTAATAGTGGTTAACCTACTTAGCATGTTTCTGTGTAGCTAATTAGTCTTGAATATTGTATCTCTTATGGAAGATGTAAGAAACACATAAGCTTTATCCCATAGCTCCCTGACTATATTATCTAATAAAATGCCAACTTCTCCTACCATGATCTAACTTAAAAGGTGACTTTCTCAGTTAATTTGATTCCGATGCTTTTGTGACACAGTGTTGTGTGTGTGTGTGTGTGTGTGTGTGTGTGTGTGTGTGTGTGTTTAACAGTTTTATTGTGGCTATATTGACTCACTTAAAATTTTGTTATCCTTTTCTCTTTTGTCATTGATGTCCTTCTTCTTCCCAAATATTCCTCCAGTGGATACACCATTGAGGAAAATGACACCCCCACCAAGAGCAATCATTAACTGTCAGCAGTTCATCAGTAGAGGTTGTAGGCTAGCATGTTGTATAAACATTGGTTGCTAATGTGTATCCATAATTTCAACAGCTATGTGATAAATAACTGGCTCTAATACCTGTACTGAAGTTCTTAAGCTTTTTTAAGAAATTATTTTAAGATATTCAAGGAAGTTTCAAATTTGTCAGGAAGTGATTACATATTGTTCCTACAACTCTAGTGTCACATGACTCTTAAAACACTCTGAAGAGGATATATGTGTTTTGTGGTATGAAGAGTCATCAAAATTGAACTCATAAACAATCGAAGTGAAGTATCTCACTTTTCAGCACAGCACGTGACACCTACTATTACACATTATTGGTAATTTCTACCTTGGATGTTGTTTGCATGGTATTCCTTCAAGTTTCATCATTCCCCTTCAGTATTTCTGATTTACTGAGGTATAAAATTAGGAAGCACATTTAGAGATCCCTTTCAGGTTCATTAGCTAATGAAAAAGTAGTGGTAATTTATAATTTTCATGCTCAAGTAGCTTAAATTTAGTAAAAAATACAGGCCCTAAAACAATAGTAATGGGCACAATAATTTCTATGTATGTATATATGTATATTTGTATGTATATATGTATACATACAATATGTATATATATGTATATATATACATATGTGTGTGTGTATATATATATATATACACATATATATATATATATATATATATATGTCGGGAGCCGCTCCCGCCATTACAAGATGGCGCCGGCTTCCTGCTTCCTGGTTCTTCTTGCCAGCATTTTCGCGCTTCTTGCCTGCGCCGCCCTGCAGTTTACGCATGCGCAGCTTTATGCTAATGAGGGTTTAGGCTGCACTCCAATTGCCAGCCATATGCTTATGAAGACTTGAACAGAGCACCAATTACAGACGGACAGGTCGCGCTGCTGGCTATTTAAGCAGAGCACAACCCGGGGTTTGGGTCCTTCACCATCTGCAAGAAAGAGCTGTTCAATAAACTTGCTGCTGAAGAAATCCTCGGTTGTTGCGTCGTCCTTATCGGCAAAGGCCGCGCGCGACATATATATATATATATATATATATATATATATATATATATATATATATGCAGTGTGTGAGAACAAATGTGGGGTTTAGGAAAAGGAGAATATCTGATTCACAATAAGCATGTACCTGCCTGAAGTTGGGCCAGAAACTTTGGCCAGAGTTTTTATTTTCCTACTGTCTTTTTCTGGTACCACATCAAAGAATTTGAAAGGGTACTAAAAATACCTTCAAATTTTCCACTTAATAAAGATAAGTTTAAAAGGAGTTCAGCTGATCAGCCACTGGTTCATTGGTTGATTTGAGAGTCACGCTTTGATCCAATGAATGGTTTTTATTGCCTCATACCTTTCCAGAAAACTAAAGAGAGTACAACCTATGTTTTATTTTCCTGATGTCAGATCGCATCTGAAAGTTTGGTTATCATGTATCACTTTAGATGTTATGAAAAAGATTCAAAAATAATCACCATTTTTTAGCCTTTCAGAGTTGCAAAAAGAACACAGAGAAATAAACAAGCAAACAACAACTACAAAAAAAAAAAAAAAAACTCACCAATATATACTTATTGTGGACATTAATGGAAGACAACTTGTATAAATTACCAGGTCATCTCTTACCTTTCTAAGAAAGAATTCCTTGCTATTGTAATGGAAAAGTAACATTACAATGACAAATTTTATCTATATAAAGATAATGCTCCGTTTAATTTCATGCCATGTTTGTATTTAAAGTGTGAAGCTGTTTTAGCTAGATGTATTGATGTTTCCTGAGACAAATGTTATTTATCCACAACAAACCTTTCAACTTTAGTCATTGTTTTTTCAGTGTTACAATTTCATTTCATTCTTTTTCTCTCCCCTCTGACATCATCTTTTAATTTTTCTTGAGTGTAAACTTTCTTGTCCTAAATATCATTAGAGAAAACCCTTGCTTTAAAACCCTCATTCGCTTTTAGCATTTGGGTCCTAGGAGAGTTTTGGTCTCCTTAGGTAATTTCTCTCAAGACAAATTTGGGTAGCAATGCTTTACTATTATCACAAAGGCAGCAATTACAAATTTTATACTGGATATTGTGAATTTTTGAACAAACATTAGATTTTGTTGTTTTCATTCAAAGGTGTGTGTGTGTGTGTGTGTGTGTGTGTGTGTGTGTGTGTTACATCTACAATCCCAACACTGTGGGCCCCAACTGAAACACATGCTCAGAGTCTGATGGTTTGTGCTGAGTAGCTCAAAATCCTGCAGTTTGACATCATTCATACTTATCATATGTCCCACTTTTTTTCCAAGCTCTCCTTTCAGGGCTTTACCCACAATTCTCTACAGGTGCACAGCATTCCCTATTCTCTTTTGTAAACCAGACATTAAAGGCATAATGTTTATGTACATAACTTGAATGCCCCAGACAGAAGCCAAAGGAGTGGTTCATAGTAAGTATTTGACAGTCATCTCTTTGTATGTACAATGCTCTGGCTTTACTCTTCTACAAGAAGATATCCAGATTTCCCAACACAGTATATTCATTCTTCTGCAGGTAGGTATTCAGTTTTCACAGCACCATTTATAAAAGAAGCTGTCTTTTCTACAAGATATATATTTTGGCATATTGTGAAAGCAATCTTTTAATTGTGTGAGTTTATGTGGGTGTCTTTTGTTTCATGGCTCTACATGGCTGGATTTGTCTCAGTGTCATAGTGTCTGTTAGTACTATGTCTCTGAAGTATAACTAACTTGAAATCCATATGGTGATAGCTTTAACATTTGCTCTTTTTCAATTTTTACTTTCATTTAATGTTTAATTTGAGTGAGAAGCACATTCATGCCTAATGGGAGATAGGAGAATAAAGGATTTGGCTTGCAGGAGTTAGAGCCCACAAAGTTCGAAGCCTAGAATTTGGGTCAATAGTCTTTGTGGCAAGTGCTATCACCAACTGAGCCAACCTCCAGCTCCCCTGCCTCCTACCCCTTCCCCAAACACCAACATTCCTTCCCCTCAGGATTGCATTGACTATCCATGGTCTTGCATGCTTCCAGATGAATTTTAGGATTGTCTTTTTCCATTCCTGTGGAGAATGGCATTGTAAACATGGTGGGAATCATGTTGACCCTGTAGATTACTTTTGGTTGGATGACCATTTTCACAATATTCTTTGTTTCAGTTCATGATGATAGGCCTTTCGTCTTAGCGTCTTTATAGCTTCCTGAGTGTTTTAGAAGTTTCATTGTTGAGACCTTGTAACTTTCATGGTTAGATTTATTCCCAGGGTTTTATTTCTTCTCAACTGTGAAAGAAAGAGATTGCTTTCTTGATTTCTTTCTGATTGTGTTTTCCTATTGGTATATTGGAAGGCTAGTGATGTGTGAGTGTTAATTTTGCATCCTGACAAGTTGCTGAAAATGCTTATTAGTTCTGATAGTTTCTAGTGACATCTTGTAGGGTCTGATGTAGATAAATCATATCATTTGTAAATAAAGATACTTGCACTTCTTCCTGATATGACTCCTCTGAGCTCAGTTTTCATATGTATAAATAAAGAGATAATAATTCTTATCTCATAAGGTACAGTGTATAATATAATGACATGGATATAATATGTGTTATACACATTTAATAATACACATCTAATTTTACTATGTCTGATATATGACAAATGCTCAGTGAGTGATTTTGAAACTTTGGTCTGCAGCATTTGTTTAAACTGGAAGTTCTACAATTTTCAGTAGCTATCTAAAGTCTTAGAAGTGGTATCATGTTGTTCATACTCCACTCCCCCTTCCATAATGGCATGATACTGACTGGTGGCCTACTAAAGGGAAGGAATGGCCAGGGGAGATGGAGACTTCAAGCAGCAAGTTAGCACCCAAGAACATATCTCAGGAGGGAGGCTTCACTGAGCAGTTCATTCATTAGGGGGAACAAAGGCTCTTTTAACATCTGGTGTGGAGGTAGTCTTTTGGGGTGAGTAGATTTCCTTGGCCAGGGCTAAAGTTCTGAGAATGTCTTATTTCCATAAGGAGGAATTCCAGGTCTTATTGGACATGACCTTATAGGGAGAGGGAAAGTTTAACCTGACAGCCAGGCTATGTGTACACCTCAAAGGGTGGCAGAGGTAGGGACCAAAAGGCTACTTGTTCCAGGACATGCAGGCTCCAGTAAGAGGAGAGAGTGGTCCTCAGAGTTGTACATGCCTCTACCTTACTCCTGCTCTGGATTGGCTCCTCCCAGTTCCTTGGTATCACAGTCACACAGTATCAGATATTAACATTCAAGTGCTTTGTACACAGTGGGTCACAAATATTATTGCCAGATAAATTGAAAGTCTGTGTAAGTATATAGCTGCCCTTCCCACACCTTGGAGTGAGAGATTCATTATCTGTGCATCCTTTATTAAGAAAAGATGTGAGCCCTCCTACAATAAAAATATGCTCAAAGCTTCTCAATCCTCCTCTAGTGTGTAAACCCATTTTTCATCACTTTAATGGAAATCTCGAAGCAGGCTACTTTATAAAGAAAGGATTTGAATTTGGATCATGACTGTGGAATTTAAAGGGCATGGAACTGGCATTGTCTTAACTCTGATGAGCACATTGTGAAAACTGGCACCACATTGGTGGGAAAATATGTGGAAATCCAGACTACACTGCAGGGCAGGAAGTGAAAGAAGAGCTCAGAAGTCAGGCTCAGGATACTATTAACACCAGCTCTCATAGGAGCTAACACAGGCTCCCAGGAGAAGGAACCCTCCATAAGTCAAGGACCTCTCACTGGCCTCTTAAAAGTTCTGCTACAGCACTACCTCTTCAGGAACCAAGCCTTCCATGCATAAGCCCTTAAAGGACACGTGTCACCTGAACCATAGCAATCAGAATGAAAAAGAACCTTGCAATTAATTGACAGCTCAAAAGATACTAGTGGTAAATGGATTTTTTGTGTCAGTTTGTTCCACATATGTATCAAGAAATGGTTTAGTTGATAAAGAAGGAAACCTCTTATTGGAAGCTAGAAAACAAACGTTAAATGGTTATGATCAAAATAATTCACCTCTTGTTAATTGGAAGTTATTTGGTATCTATAAGGTTACTTTATAGTTTTTATGAGTACGATTTACAGCAGTTTTCTTTCATCAAATTTTAAGCAAAGAGAGAAGTTAGATAAAACAGCAAGTGATAGAGTTTACTTTTAGAGGGTTAGATGCAGTAAGTGCCAACTCATATCAGCATTCCCAAACTCTACAACAAATGTTGCTATTCATGAAGATGATTCTGACTCAGACCATTTTTTTCTTCAGATATGTTCACTCTCCTTTATAGATTCTGCTTAATAAACCACAAAGAGCCTAATTACTTTCAAAATATTTTAAAGGAGTATTAAAGTGAACCTATGCTATTTTCTCCTTTGTGTACCTAAGGTTCATAAGTAGATTCAATGGCCAGAACATCCCATTCTCTGAGCATTGTAGTACATACTATTGTATGAAGTTGTTTTTTTTTTTTTTTTTTTTTTTTTTTTTCCCAACCAACAAGCAAGCAGCTGTATGGACAGTTTCATTTACTTTTATGCTATCTTCCTGTTCTGACAAGAAACTTTATTTTTTATTTATTTATTTATTTATTTATTTATTTATTTATTTATTTATTT
>NW_026585689.1:6396027-6414039 GCF_907164565.1 Psammomys obesus | reverse complement strand
TTTATTTATTTATTTATTTATTTATTTATTTATTTATTTATTTATTTATTTATTTATTTATTTATTTATTTTTAGTTAATCTAGAACACAATGCTGGGCAATATTTACTCCCTCCTAAACCTCCAAGCCCTCAGTTTCCTAACATTTAGATTTCCCACATTATACTTGCTTTTTGTGAAATCTTAGGTCTGGTTCATGCTCCAAGTCCTCCAAGTTCTCTCCTCCAGCTCTGCTCTCCTAGTTCTCTTCTCACCCCTTCTCCTCCCACTACTTTCCTGCTCTCTAGCTCCTCCCCTCTTTCCTGTCCTCTGGCTCCTCCCATTGCACAACATTGTATCTAGTTGCTTTATTTTGTCCTGTTTACACAAGAGTTGAGACAGGATGCTTATAATGAGTATCACAATGCAATATCCGGATTGAAACCAGAGAGTTGGGGGTGGGGAAATCAGCATTTGAATTAACAAGGGTAAGGCGTACACATTTTAAAAGAACATTATACCAACATTTCCCCCTTTAAGTCCAATAAAAGGCTCCTTTTCTTTCAATACACTAATAATTATGAAATTATGAAAACTGTTAGGTAAAATCTACATGTGCAATGTCCAGTCCATGTGTATTTAGCACATGGAGAGGGTATCTTTTTAACTGTCCAGCAGAGAATGAACATGGAAAGAAAATAAAAGGAAATGTGAGTTCTTCGTTCTCACACATGTAAGCAATTCATTGATTTGGGATTTTTTAATTTAAAACATTGCTCAAATGTATTTCTTATTTTGAAACAGTGAATTTGATAGGGGATAAGATTCAGGGCTGGAGAGATGGCTCAGCAGTTAAAGGTGCTAACTGCTGTTCCAGAGGACTCAGTTTCAAATCCCAGCACCCACAATGCAGCTCACAACTGTCTGTAACTACAAGATCTGACACACTCACACAGACATACATGAAGACAAAACATCAATGCACATAAAATAAAGGTAAATTAAAAAAAAAGATTTGAAAAAAGAATATAGGAATCTTCACCATGTAGTTATCAAATAAGGTGACTATAGAAGGCAGAGTTTAAATCTTCTATTCTTAATTAGGTTTGCCAATAGAACAGAAAAAAAATCAAAGAAAAAAATTTATAGACAATAAAAACAGCGTTTCCTAAGAACCTCTTGGCTGCAAAAGCCTGATTATTATCCTATGAAAAGATCAGCAAATGGAAAGGAGGTCAAAGTAGGAAATCAACATGACAAAGAAAAATGTAGTGCAGTAAAGAACTTTTACACACAGGCTACTTAATTTTAGAATTATCATCTTCCGGGCTGTTAGCTGGAGTTGGCCATCTGAGAGCTAAAGTACGTCATTTCTACGTGCTTAACAGGAGAGAGATTCATTCTGTGCCCTTTTGGAAAATGACTGGATGAATAAAGGGAAAAACATTCTGTAGAACTGTAGATGTGGATTTTTTTTTCCTTTCCATTCCTTTTATTTTTTAAATTTTCTTTTTTTTTCCTCTTCATAAAAATTACTAAGTCAGAAAAAATGTAGTCTCGTCTACAAAGGTAAAAATACACTTTATAAGCTACCACAATTGCTTATAATTATGTAGTATATGCACAAGTGAGTGTGTGCTGCAAAAGAAGATGTATGTAACAATTGCAATATTTATTTTTATTTTATTCTTTAGCTTAAATTTATGTTAGTGGATACATACTGTAGGATTAGCACCATATGCAGAATGACGTTCTCTAGACATGCTGGATTATGAGAATTAGAATGAGCAGACATGTTTGACCAGCAGATCTTACACTCCCTCATGTTCTCCATGGCAACTAGGTCATTCCCCAGTATGGAGGCCTTGTCTCATTCCCAGGGAGTCCTACCAAGGCTCATTCTCTTGTGAATTAATTTCTTCAGGTTAATTTTCTGGCTCAGAAAGGAAATGTGTAGAGAGTTTCCTTGAGTAAGAATTAATTTCTGAAATTATGTTATATTCCTCTTTGGAAGGAGGTCAATCATAAGAACTTCCAATATTCTATTTAAGTCTTTCAGAATCTGACATAATATCATACAGTCCTTGGAATGTTAGAATTGGTCGTCCTGAACTCCCAACAAGGGGGTTAGCTCTAACCTGAGGTTGTACATTAGCTGGGACCCTCTTAGTTGTGTTGACATCCTACCTGTTTTTAGTCCATTTACTTTTATATTATCTGAACTAGGAACACAAAACAAGATATATCACTCTTGAATTTAGAAATTTAGAAGCAAACAATATAAAAAACTAACAGATCTGTCCATTTAGCTCCCAGGTCTGGACAGAAAACATCCCTGCTCTACAGACTAATGTGACTAAAGAGTCAACCCTGAGTAATTTACAAAGGATTGTCTTTCAATTACTAAGAAGTAAAACAAGAGATCTCAAGTATTATTGTATATTATTGCCCCCAAATGTACCTAATATAGCCCCTAGTTCTAAACTTTTTTATTCATCATGAAAATTAGAATAGTTAAAATATGCTTAGGGTGACTAAATAGAAGAACCTATGAAAAACTGTTAATAAAATATAAGGTCCTACATAAATAAGAATATTTATAGTTCTGTTAGCTATTTATTGTATTTTATAATAAAGTGTATTAAAAATAGAGCACTGGTAACAAAGATGAATGCTTACTTTCGTAAGAGTTGCTGTGGTTATGGTGAATCTTCACAGCAATAGAACACTGACTAAAACTTTGACTATCTTATGTCTCTACGGCATTTAATTATTTTAAGGTTATTGTCAAGTTTGAGATGATGCTTTTAAAGTACAATTGCCAGGCAACTAATAACTCCATCCTTATGACTATGTACCTTTGGTTCTATCACTACCTGTAGATTTGGGAGCATTTGGCTTCACTGCCGGTAATTGGGAAACTATCCTTTGAGGTTTTAGCAATTACCCGCAGCATGCGCTGTTTCTCCAACAACATCAAATAAATTATGTAGACTTTGCCACAAGAATCTTGATGCTCTTCTGTTGCTTCCCCCCATACTTTTGAATTAAAGATGTAATTAGGCACTGAACGGACTGGCTGGCATGCACTCTGCATGCCAACTGCTCTCTGTGGTATGCATGAGGCAGCTTCCTGCATTTGTGCATGGGCTCCTTGAACAAAACCATTCTTGCACTGGATGAAGGTATTATGTGGGAAAGCTTCTACTAATGTATTTTCCTGGTTACATGGGAGGATGTTCAGGCTGATTAAACTCTTCCTGGAACACGAGGGTAATACCTAAGAGATTTACAGCAACCGTATGTAACTTCATTTATAATTGGCCTAATTTGCTAAGAAACTCTGCTTTCAATGACAAATGAATATATTCAGATGTCGTCCCTTTCTTGTAAAGTGAGGTAAGAGGAGAGAGAAGCAGTTTTATAATCTCATATCCATAATAGATTCGTATTTATGAACAATGATAAGAATTTTGAGAGCACTGACAATGAGCACCCGGGCATTTAAATGATTTTTTTTTTTTACATCCACTAATTATAATTCAGCTATGAGAATCACGGTTTTAAAGCAAAAGAGAGGGCTCGGTGGCTAAAGCACTTGCTGCATCTGAGTGAGGAGCAGACTTTGGATATCCAGAAGCCTCATAGTGCTAGGTACAAGAGCTTGCACCAGTAGACCCAGAGACTTTACAGCAAGAAAGGATGTGGAGAGAGGAAAGTTACTGGAAGCTCATGCAGCTACTAATATTTCTAACAAAGAACAACAAAGAGACCCTTGCTAAAATAAAGTGGACAGTTGAGATGGGCACCAGATGTTGTCTGTTAATCTAAACAGGTGTTCTGTGACATTTTCCTGTACCTTCAGTCACACATGAGCACACACATACACACGCACATAAGTACACACACACACACACACACAGCATAAACACACAAAGATTTTTTTAAATCACTCCTAATGACATTCTGATATACACATAGATCAGTTTCTTGCTCAGCCATCATCAAAGAAGTTTCTTCCTGCAACAGATGGAAACAAATACAGAGAACCACAGCTAGATAATATGCATAGAGTGAGGAAGCTTGGAACACTCAGCCCTAAATGGGATATCTCCATCAAATCTCTCCTGTCAGGACTCAAGAAACTTTTCTGAAGAAAGGCAGAAAAGAATAAGAGCCATAGGGGATGGGAAGATCTTCCACATCAATGTGATCGAAGCTCATCTGAACACAAAGAGATGATGCAGCATGCACAGGGTCTTCATGGGTTCATGGGCTTCCAGTTCAGTTTTTAAGGGATTTGTGAATATGAGAACAAATAAGTCTCTGATTCTATGTATCTTCTTGAGCTCTTCTCCTTCTTTTTGTTTGTTTTGTTCAAAATCCATGTGTTAGTTTTTGTTTCAATATTATATATTATGTTAATCCATTAGAAGCCTGTTTGTTTTATACTGAAAGAGAGAAAGGGAGTAGATCCAATGGGAGGGGAGGTAGGAAGGGACAGGAAGGAGTAGAGGGATTGGAAAGTGAAATCAGGATATGCTATGCATTTTCAGTACAAGGAAAAAAAATAGAAAAAAAAGAAAAAACTGAGTCTCACACTTAAAAACAATTACTGTCTTTAAGTCACTTTAACTTTCCCAGATTAATTTTTTTTAATTTTGTTACAATTTTGTTAATGTATTACCAGCTCCAGCAAGCTCATGTGTTCATATGTCAACTTAAATGACATTCCTACAGCAGCTGAATTGTAAACTACAATGTCTGACTCTCTAGCCATTCAGTGGATAAGATGCAGTTGGTGAAGACATCTCATCTTACAAGGTTCTGCATTATTCTTATAAACTTAGCCATACTCCCTTCCTTAGTCCTCAATGTGGTTGCAAACACAACAAGGCATGATCTCACTTATCGGCCTCCTTGAAGGTGCTTGCCTGCATGGGTAGGATGGTTGTTTTGGAACCTGGGTTTTAAATTTTAAATTAATCTATATTTTATTAATTACAGTTTATTCACTTTGTATCCGAGATGTAGTCCCCTCCCATGTTCCCTCTCAACCCCCCTCCCTCCCTCATCTCCTCCAATATTCCTCCACAAGTCCATTGATGGAGAGGTCCCCCTCCCTTTCCTTCTGACCTTAGCCTATCAGGTCTCATCAGAACTGGTTACATTGTCTCCCTTTGTGGCCTGGCAAGGCTGCTCCCCCATCAGGGAGAGGTGGTCAAAGAGCCAGTCACTAAATTAATGTCAGAGACAATCCCTGTTCCTATTACTAGGGAAAACCACTTGGAGACTGAGCTGTCATGGGCTACATCTGTGCAGGGGTTCTAGGTTATTTCCATGTTTGATCCTTGGTTGGAGTATCAGTCTCAGAAAAGACCCCTGGGCCCAGATATTTTGGATCTGTTGCTCTCCTTGTGGTTCCTGTCCCCTCCAGGTCTTTCTGTCTCCCCCTTCTTTCATGAGATTCCTTGCACTCTGCCCAAAGTTTGGCTATAAGTCTCAGCAACTACTTTGATACTCTGCTGAGCAGAGTCTTTCAGAGGCTCTCTGTGGTAGACTCCTGTCCTGTTCCCTGTTTCCTATACTCTTCTGATGTCTGTCCTGTTTGCCTTTCTTAGTGAGAATTGATCATCTTACCCTGGGTCCTCCTTCTTGCTTAGCTTCTTTAGGTATACAGATTTTAGTATATTTATCCTATATTATATATTTAACATCCACTTATAAGTGAGTATATACCATGTGTATCTTTGTACTTCTGGGATACCTCACTCAGGATTATCTTTTCTAGTTCCCACCATTTGCTTGCAAAATTCATGATTTCCTTGTTTTTAATTGTTGAGTAATATTTTATTGTGTAAATGTACCACAGTTACTGTATCCATTCCTCCATTGAGGGGCATCTGGGTTGTTTCCAGCTTCTGGCTATTATGGATAAAGCAGCTACGAACATCGTTGAGCAAATGTCCTTGTTGTATACTTGAACATCTCTTGGATATATGCCTAGTAGTGGTATAGCTGAATCTTGAGGTAGCACTATTCCTGTCTGAGAAAGAGCCAGGTTGCTTTCCAAAGTGGTTATACAAGTTTACATTCCTACCAGCAATGGAAGAGAGTTCCCCTGTGTTTTAATTTCAACTATCAAAAACAGCTACTGATGTTTCTGTTTATAGTTTATATTAATAGTTTACTGATGTAATACCTTTGAAAATGGTACAGATAACCAAATAACAACCTTCAGATGAATTATGATTATATACTGGCAAAATTTAAATGGTATTTAAAAAATACTGTTTTCTGCGATGAAATCATTTGAGTAAATTTGCAAAAAAATAAATTGCAAATTGTGGTATGTTTTCTGTTTAGCCATTTTTGTTTTATGCCTACTTGAACGTTATTTTCAAGATAAGTTTAATTTTTAAAGGTCTTTGCTGAGCTAGATAAGCTATAACCATAACTTTTCATTAACTGAGTCATAAGGTTTAAATATGGAAGACTTGAAGACTTAATCATACACGTAATTTTGTCATAAAGTTTTTAGGATTAGGGATAACCACTTTTAAATGTCATGCTCAGCACAATGTTTGTGTAAATTTAAGAGAAAAGTACCTTTTCTAAAATGTTTTTCTTGTTGGGTTAAATTAAAGTTAAAATAAGTCAAATCTGCCGTAGCCCTTGTTTCTTTGTGCCCTCACTCTCTAAAGCAGATCCTGGCTGCATCATCATGCTTAGCGGTGCCTATCAGAGCCTTCCTTCATCCCACAACTGTTAACCTCTTTTCAACTTCTGGTCAGACACCATGTCAATAGCCTTCTATAATCATGGCTTCCATATCTTCATTTTCAGTGCATTCTTCATTTTGAGGGTTTGTTGTTGTTGTTGTTCATGTGCTTCCTTTGTGTCTGTGCTTGTGTTTGTACTCAGAAGTGAACTCAAGGCCTTCCATTTACTAAGCACAAATACTTTCACGATTGCACCCCCTGCTACTAGACTCTGCTTTTCTCACCTTTCAGCCCTTCACAAAAAAACATCAGCATTAGCTGCCTCAAGTCAATGCACATTTGTATCTTTGTATTGCATGACTTCTCTGTGGATTACAAATGACTGCTTGCTAATTGTCTCTACTGAAGCCCCTATGTTGTTCTGCAGCATACTGTAAGTATGGGTCCTCTTTTACCCCTGACTTTCTTTGTCGCTTACTCCTAACCATCTACCTTTGATACAGTCTTTGTGCCCGTATAGTGCTGCGTATGATGAACCATCTTGGGAAACTGCCCTTTATTATATAATTTTAGGAGTAGAAGTCCTATATATTATATATCAGATGAAATACTTTGGTACTATCCTTTTCTGTATTCACAAACCTGACTCCTGTTGCTTTTGTTCTAATGATGCCCAAACACATACCTCTATATCAAAAAAAAAAAACCTCTCTATTGCCCATATCTGTATATTGTGTTATGTATCTATTTTTCTCTGAATTTTTCACAGTTTCTTAACTAAAATCCAGCACACCATGATAAGAACTCTGCCTTCTTGTGCAGATCTATCCTTTCCCATCTTCCCCACCTCAATAAATGATATCACTATCCTTTGGGTTAACCAAGTAGAAGCCCAGGAGCCCTTTGTTCATTCTGTCCATTTATTTAATCTCTAAATAAAAAATATACAGTAATATTTCATGTCTATTAAGTTGTATGCTCCACATCTAAAAGGCTTCAAGTTCACATGTACATCAAAAAGAATATCTTTTATAGTTAACCACGTATTTACCTGTTCTAATATCCTTCACTGTCTTCTCAAGTTTGAGCTTTTTTGCTATCAGTTATCCTTAGAATGGAGAACAAATGTTAGCCTGTTATTCTATAGAATATTTTTGCTCACTGTGTAATTCTTTCTGAAATGACTTTCTTCCCTTCCATATTTTAAGGATGTTGATTTTCTGTCTTCTTGCACCAGTTGTTTCTAATTAGAACACAGAAGTCATATGACTCATTATTCTCCGCTGAGCAATGAATCAATTGCCTCTTGCTGATTTCAAGATTTTCTCTTTGTTTTTAAGATGTTTGATAATGAAGTTTCTAGTTCTCATGTACTTTAAATGCCTGGGTTTGCTGAATTTCATTCATTCATTTTTTTTCCTTTACAAAATAAGATTTCTCTGTGTAGCCCTGGCTGTCCTGGGCTGAACTCACTCTGTGGACCAGGCTGACCTCAAACTCAGAGATCTGCCTTCCTCTGCCTCCTGAGTGCTAGAAATAAAAGCATGATTCATCACACCTGGCAGAGGTTTGCTATATTTTTTAAACCTACAGAATTATGCCATTCTCCCACATGAGAAAATATTCAGTCATTATTTTGTCTGCCTGTTCCTTTCTCTACTATCACTTCCAGATTCAGAGACATTCATGTTAGAACTCTTTTATGCTATGTTCAGACTCTTAACACACTGTTAATAAGTTTCATCATCTTTTTCTCTTTGATTTTAGGATATGAGTAATTGAGGTGTGTGTGTGTATGTGTGTGTGTGGAGAGAGAGAGAGAATATGTGTATACTGTGAAAACAGAAATGGTTCTTAAGAGGTGGATTTGGAAAACAGTAGGATTCTGAGTCTTTGACCTAACAGAAAATCACAGAGCTCAGATCCAAATCCTCCCAGAGCCTGGCTTCAGCAGGACGGTCATTTGAGATTGTTAAGGGTCATGCTAGGCTAACGTGCAGCATAAAATACCTTGTCAGGGTAAGAACTACTCCCCGTGTACAGCATAAACTTGACTTTAGGTGTTTTCATCCTTTCCTTGTTTTACTTCTCTATGCTGGTATTTAAACCCCTTGTGTGTATGAAATAAAATTTCACGTAAAATGTATTTCCTAGGAACAATGTATTCATGTTAGAAAGTGCTTACCAGAGAGACAAGCACTGTCATTTATTACCTCAGTCCTACAAAGTAATTCAACAGAATTGCTTTGGGGGGGCTTCTTTCCATTATTTCCACTCTAGTGCATAGAAGGCACAAGAGAGAAAAATCCTATTGTCTGATGGATGAGACTGTGTTCAGGCCATGACAGTGGATCATTCCTCTCACAGCCCTCTCTCGACCCTCCAGAGAGGCCTGAAGTAGCACAACCTTGAGGCATGAGAGATTTGGGGATGTTTTCCCTTTTCTTCTACTAAGACTATTTATAAATGTAGAAAGGATCAGCAGCACCGAGAAACGCAGAATTTGTCTTTTATCCAAAAAGTTAAAATGAAATTGCTGAATGCGGTTAGCTGGACAAGGTCAGAAAAGCAAATGTCACTAGTTTTAGAATTTACATACAACGTTAAAAACTGTTTATTCCCAGTGTTTATTCCATGAAAGTAGCCCATAGTCTGCGATTAGATGTTACCATCTTAACAGAAGGAGGTTGAGGCCAGACTTAGATTGCCTCTAGCCTACTTCTACTCATTTTTCCATATGAAAAATAACTATAATTTCATCTTTCACTAATGGAAGCAGTAGTTTACAGTCTCTTTCTGTGTATGGAACATTTGCAGCTTTGGTTAGAGGATGCCCTGTTAGAGATGCAATAGCAAGTGCTAGAATATTAAGGGATAAGTGGACTGAAGTGGCATTTAGTTCAGATTTAGTGGTTTTTCTTTTTCTCTTTCAGGAAGAATAATGCTATAAAAGTCCAGAACCCAGACAGAATGTTCATGATTTCTCAGCAAAAAAGATTCTGCATCAGGGAATGCTTTCATTCTACTGAATATTACATTAGATAAATTAAGACAAAGGGCGAGACATGCATGTATAAAAATATAATGAAACCCATTATTTTGGTTTTTGTTTAATTTTTTTAATATTAAACACAGGTTATTTACTTTGTATCCAAGCTGTAGCCCCTCCCTCTTTCCCTCTCAATCCCACCCTCCCTCCATCATCTCCTCCCTGTCCTTTTCCAAGTCCACTGCTAGGGGAGGTCCTCCTCCCCTTCCATCTGACCCTAGCTTATCAAGTATCTTCAGAACTGGCTGCAATGTCCTCTGTGGTCTAGCAAGGCTGTTCCTCCCTCAGAAGGGGAGGAAGTAAAAGAGCCAGTCATTGAGTTCATGTCAGAAATAGTTCCTGTTTCCCTTACTAGGGTACCCACTTGGATACTGAGCTACCATGGGCTACATCTGAGCAGGGGTTCTAGGTTATATCCATACATGGTCCTTGGTTGGAGAAACAGTCTCATAGAGGACCCCCATGCCCTTATATATTCTGTATACTAACTCAAAAAATAAAAATGGAATTAAGAAAAAAAGCACTGTATCTCAATGTAATAAATGGAGAAATGCATAAAGCAACTCATTTAATACGAAACAAATTTGTAAAAGGGCAAGGAGGTGTGTAAAAGGGTTTGGAGTGATATGATAATATCAAAAAAAAGAAGAAAGACATACTGTTAGATGTAACTGGGCATGAAAGGTAATTTCTTTCCCAGTTCAAGAGATCAAACTCATGACCTTTAGCATGCTGGGAAAGTACTTGGTTACTGATCTATGGCCAGTAACCAGACAACAGAAGTTTTCTTGAGAGAACAAATAGAAAGTTATATTTTCGTTTGTCCTGATTATTTCTTAGTCTTTATAAAATCTTTAAGGTAGTTCTGAACTAGTTTTCAGTATACAAAAGATAAACACTATCTTTAGCTCCAGTATTAAAAATGCTTGACTTCTTCAGCTACTTTCTTAGTTATACCTGAAATTTCTGGATTAAATGAGGTTCTCAAGTTATTTTCATGACTGTAAACTAATTCTGAGAAGAAATTTTAATAAAACATCAGAAAAGCTTGCAGAAAAGTTGATTGTATTTTGCTTATATTAGTTAACATTATAAAGAAAAGTGTGAGTTCTCAAGTAGGAGCTAATGTAATAAGGAGAATGTGTTAGGCAAAGCTGAATCATTATTATTATCATTATATGATTGGCCCCTTTCACAATAAATATGTAATGTAGAGATCATCAAAGGAACTTGCTATTTTGAATATAATCACATGATTGAGGCCAGGCCAGACTGGGGATACACATCCCAATAAATCTGAGATTGAAGTTAGTCTATAGCTTTATTGGTAGATTTGCCCCGCCTACAGTTCATTTTAAAATAAGACCTTCATTTTAATCAATTGTGTATACTCTATGACTTTTCATATAAAACTAATGGAATAGTATAATATGGATTATTTTTCATGAATCATAGCTAAACTATGTAGTCATGATTCTTTTGTGAGTCATTAACTTTTCACAACAATACACTAGGTCCCTTAGAAGACTGAGCTTCAAAGAGATGATAGCTAACTGGGAAGAAGAAAAGCTATACTGGTCATTATGGAAATTATTACTTTTCTCGGTGGCCAGTTAGTAAATCTGAAGGTATTCATAGAAAACCAGCTAAAGTACAAGTTTCAGCTTTCAAATCTGAAACATCATGTTTCTCAAGACCATTTCTTGAAACTTGGGCTTAAATAGAGAAACTCCAGTGGTAGACAGGCACCACAGTGTAAGGGAGCATATATCATGTGTGGATATGTGTTACAGTGAACAACCTGAAGTCTGGAATGACACCTTAACCATTTATTCATTTTTATTTTATTTATTCTTCAAGGAAAGCTTTATAGAGCACCTGCTAGGTGTTAGGCATTACGGTGTATTGTGGAATAATGGGAAATGACAGATCATATGATAGGCATCAGTAAAGGCTACTAGAAGGAGTTTTAGACTTACAATCACCAGGGCTATTGACGGTGGACAAATCTGAGAAAATTCCAACATCTGCTGTTTGATTGCCTCTATCAATGGCTATATTGAGTTTAAGGTGCACCTTAGACTTAACATTATAAACCTTCTCACCTGGCTGCACACGTGGCTCTAGATCCTATGAGTACGTTTGGTGCTGCTCATACAGACTCAGAGGAATGCAGGAAGTGATGCAGCCAATGCCATATTATGCTAGTGAGCTAGAAAGGACAGAGGGGCTGGGGAGATGGCTCAGATAGAAAAGTATTTGTCCTGAAAGCATGAAAACCGGAGTTCAATCCTCAAAACCCATGTGGGAAAAAAAAAGAGAAAAAGAAAAGTGCGGCATGATGGCATGTATTTATAACCCCAGCACCAGCGATCTCTGGGGGTGGGGGTGGGGCCCTCTAGACTGCCACTCTAGCTTACTTGAAAAGTTCTAGACTCAGTGAGAGACTTTAGTTCAAAAATGTTGCCAGAATCTGAGTCATAATAGCTGAGGTTGTCCAATGCGCTACACACACACACACACACACACACACACATACATGTACATGCACACACACTCACAAACATGCACACACACATGAACATGCATACACACATGAGAATTCACAAACACATACACACACACAGACACACAGAGCAAGAACAGAAGAGGAAGAGGAAAAGAGAATACGATCCATGGAGGACAAGTAGAATGTGTGAACAGGGAACTCATGTAGACAAAAGTTAAATTAGGGCAAGTGAAGGAGAGATGAGTGGCATACACAGTGAGCTAACTATTATTAAATTTATAATTTGCCATATTTTAAATACTACAATGGAACCCATCTGCAGTTTTACATTAGGAAGACTGTTCTAAGCAGTGAGTTATTACATCTATCAGTGTCACTCCTAGGGAAAGTTCTCTTTCCCTACTTTAAGATAAAAATAATGAGTGTTGATCAGATAATATTAAGGTTCCCTCCAAGTTCCAATATATTCTGTACAATATTGGAAATAGCAAGTAAGACACAGTCAGTTGACCAGTTGCGGTCTCAGGAAATAAACTAACAGCCATCAAAATGATAAAATTCACATTTTGTATCAGAAAAGCCGCCCCGTAAAAATATGTTCAAATAACACTAATGGGAAAGTCCAACAACTAAGTGTGTTTCCACTCCATGCATGAGATCTATTCTGTGGGAATTGGGAAATTGAGAAGATTTGCAATTGGCACGTTGGTGACATAGGGTTGCTACACTTAGACTGTAACAAAAAGATTTGCCTGATTTGGGGTGACTAACGCATATATGGAGCATATAACCTGTCAATATTAAAACATGACCTCAGGAGACAAAATAGTCTATATTTTTTTCTGTACACAATGATTGAAAACTGTGTGTCTTAAATAACATCAGTATAGGTGACTTTCAGACAGTCATTCGCACCATGAAGACCTGAAGATGTTGGCCCTATTAATACCAGGGTAAAGGCAATGATGAGAGATGTCAGGAGATGGAGCATTAGTCTCTGAAGGCATTTGTACAGGGAAGCAATTATCCCCAAGTGCTCAGGCTAATATGTTTTCAACGGAAGCATGTGGACTAAACAGATGTCGGGCTATGTCCCTCATAATGAAGGCTTTGCTCAGCCAGAAATACAATTGGCAGGTTAGTGAACTGGTACCTGTTCATACCTTAAGAAAACAAATATTTTTTAACTGAGGCCATAGACAAACATTAAAACCAGAAGTGACCATTTAAAAAGGGGTGGAAGTCTTGAAAAGATTCTGAAATTGTCTAAAATTAAAATATAATTACCTGGTTTGTTTTCATTGTTCTGTTTTTACATATTAAACCTTGAGTTTTTAAAATTAGTTAGATGGTGCTTACATATGGGGTTAGAGATAAAAACAGATGCATTTTGACAGTACCAAGTTTTGTATTTCTAAAGCAACACAGAGCAAAGCTATGATGGTGTGTCTAAACCTCGGCCCTCCAGGTTTAGACACACACTTATCCTGGTGGAATGAGCCCTTGTGTTTTGCCTTGAGAATAATGCTAATAAGTGTTTCAAAGAAATCTTATGTTAATGTCAAGAAAAAAATCTCAGTAGATGATCCTTATTTTGGAGGCAACAGTCAATACTACAATTTATGAGAGTGTGTGTTTGTGTTTGTGTGTGTGTGTTTGTGTGTCAGGGGAAGATAGTATATTATGGTTGGTAGATGGAGTGTGAGAGAGGAAGAGGTTGTATATATTGTATATAACAAGAAAATTGAAGTGATTTGCTTCTTGAAACTTAAAAACAAATCAAGTCAAGCAAGGTGAGAGGCAGGGGTGTGAAAGAATGAGGACTTAGGATACATAAGGACTTAGGTTTGAGCCAAAGCAACACACACACACACACACACCTAAAAAAATAGGGAAAAAAATGGATAGGTAAAAAGTTATGTCATTTTCCCTAGGTGGTGTGATCCACTTACTATGCTGTTGACTGTGATATTAATAAAATTATATATTTAATAACCTTGATTTTAGGTCAACCAACATGAAATTACCCACACATGATCATTTTTTCATTAAAAGAGCTACTTTGTATTTTTTAAATAGCATTGATTTATCACTAAGCACACTAATGATAAATGTTAATTTGACAGCCTAAAAGGGCGACTTAAAGAAAGCAGAAAATTAAAATGAAGCAAAATAATGCCATGCAGTGTGACGCTGTGGCTCCGCTGCATAGATTAGCACAAATTATATGAATCTGCCTAAAAGAATCATTTCTAAAATCAGACCACTAAGAGCTTGCTGCTCTTGAATTTTACCTACTGCTAGATGGCTGACAAGGTCAGACTTCTTATTAGAAAATTATTATGTAGAAAATTTGGGGGATTTTAAGAACTTTTAACAAGTCCTTAAAATTAAGGGTTCATCTATTTTTAGGAACTTTTAACCTGTCTAAATATAATGTCTTTAGATGAGAGCTTTGGTCTTCTCATGCTTCATAAACCAGCATCCCACGGGGCTGTCATGGCGGTGATAGCCCTTCTGGGAGAGACATCAGTCCAGTGTATTGAAGAGAGAGCCTGGCATCATCGTGGCTACTTCCAAAGCTCAGCTTGATTTCAGGAAAGCATTTTTTGCATAGTGCATGCTTACTGTAATCAGTTATTTGATGTGCTCTAACACATCATGTTTTTACATGAATTGATTGCCCTTCTGTGAATAAGAATATTGTAACAGCTTATAAAGCCCCATATATTTCCACCTTCCATATGGATATTCAACAAGTTTTAATTGTGTCTTCATATTATTCTTAAGTGATTCAATCACTCTTCTTAAAGGAAGACAGTAGAAAAGAACAAGTTGTGCGACAAAGTTCATCTTAAGGGGAAGTAAACGTGTTTTATTTAATAAAGAGAATATGTTCTACATCATTGTATGTTATGTATGTTTGTATTTATATTCCTATGTGTACATTTACATACACACTATCCTGGGCTCAGAAATCAATATCAAGCATCTTCTTCAATCACTTTCCACCTTATTTTTAAGTGAGGATCTTTCACTGAACCTTGAACTCAGGTCTGTGTTGGTTCAGGTTGACATGCCAGTAGGCCTCAGAATATTCCTGTATTGACCTCTCGAGTGCCGAAGTTACAGTCATGGCTCTGCTACCCTTGGCTTTTCCTTTGGGTGCTGGCAGCCTGAACTAAGGTCCTCAGTCTTTGACAGAAAGCACCTTACTTTTCTTATATGCCATTCTGCATCATTGTAAATTCTCATCTTGTACATCTTAGAGCGTGCACATCTGTTGTAACTGTATTGTTTTTTAGGAAGCAAGGTACAGTGAAACAGGATACATAGTCAGACAGCTAAATTAATTTACTAGATAAGGGGCATTTAGTAAGGTCACCTTCTACAGTTAACCAGTCCAAAGGAATTTCTAGAAATACAGGTGGAAAGCTTGCTTTAGGAAATAACTTCCATTTATCTTTTAATACTAATTTTTATTAATCTTAGCAGAAGAATATTTAACTTTAAAATGTATAGATTATATTTTTAAACTACTTGAATTAAAATTGCGTTATTTTAAGCAGTGAATTGCTCATATACTATCTCTCTAAACAGAGCATACAACATGCTTACTTATTTATTTATTCAGTTGTTCTGTTAGAATGATTCAAAGTAGGTTACCAGTGAAGCAAGAGAATTTCTGCTTAGTTTTGCAAGAGTTTTATCTATATGGTTAAAAATAGTTTGGGAAGCTTTCATTTGGGAAACTAGCTAATATTCAGGGGTCATGAATTTTAAAGACAGAATAACCAATTGTGGGGTGATTTATTTATTTATTTACTTACTTACTCACTTATTTATTTAAATTAAACCATGCAAAATATCGGTGTGTCCATTGCTGCTTTCCCTCACCAGGACTCCCTTCATTGTCTTCCATCTGCTTCTAACGGATACAGCTCAGATCCTCATAGAGATTTCTTTCTAAGTCAGATTCCAGATAAATTAATATCTCGTTACATATGAGTTTGAGTTTAACCTTAAGTCCTTTTCAGTCTCTGCCCTTTGCTAGCACTGAACGTGCACCAAGCCTATATCTAGGAGAAACCTTAGACTGAAATTCAATTCAGCAGTGCCAATTTCTGATTTATGCTATAGATATGCAATGAAGTATTTCTATCCTATGCTTCTCTATCTTATAAACAGAAGTTTCAAGAAAAACAATGCAAAGAGAAAAATAATCTGAGGGCTAGAAGAGAGCTCATGAAATGAGAACTGGGGAAACAGAAGAGCCCTCAAGCATGTTTCAATAGAAGCTATAACTTCATAACAGTTGTACTTTTGTAATGACCAACACTAGTACTTCTTATGAGTAGTATGGGACAGTGAAAGTATACAGCACAGATTTTTTTTTTCTTCTTAACACAAAAGATGTAGCTATCAAGACAGTTGGAAAACAAAATCCATTCAGGAGAGACACTGCTATAGATGGAAAGGATTGAGGTGGAACCAACAGTGAGCAAGGAGCTTGAAAAGTCACTTCCAACCTGAATATAAAGACCATTGGAGACATAAATGGGACTCGAAGAACTCCAGGGTAAGCAAACTCTGGTTTACACACTGTAAAGACAGAACTAAATACAAGCCATTAATGAATCAGAACTTTAATAAAGGTGTTGATAGTAAAGACATGTTGGGAGGAACAGAGGTGAACTAAATCCATTAAGTACTGTTGACATTAATATGTGGGGAAAGACAGGATGCAGGAATTTCAACAGGGAGAAAAGAATTGAATAATAAAGTGAACATATGGGCCTATCTAAAACACATTAGTGTGTGATTAATGTGATAAGTGAGTCATTCAACTTCTTTATATTTGTTTCCTATTTTGCAAAATGAAGTGACTGGACTGAACCAGTATGATATATAATGCCACTTGATGTTTTGAAAACATTTGATTCAAAACAAAAGCAAACCTATTAACAGATCCATTTCTAGACAACGAAAACAATAGATTGTTTATACCATATTTATCAGCAAAGTATTTTTTCAAAAATATATTGTAAAACAAACAAACAAAAAACTATGAGAGTGGGCTAGATACTATCAAAAGGAAAAATAATTGAGATTCCATAAAATGAAATCATGATGTCTCAAGTAGAGACAGTCGATCACAGTCCAGCCTTCTTTTTGAGACTGTTGTGTTCTAATTCAGGGCTCTCAAGCTTGACTTGCATACAAAGCATCTGTGATATTGCCAGCATTCTGATTCAGTAGGACCTGGTGGCAGGAAGTGCTGACGATTTCATTTCCCACGTATACCACTGTGATGTCAATAAGCACCACTGTGCTTTCATACTGCCCTGCACATTATATTTTGATGACTTAAGGTGAAAAAGCAAGCCCGTGTGTATTGCATTTATTAAAATGCCAGGCACTTGGCACTGGTGAGAACAGTCATCCAGAACTAGCTGTGTATCAAGGCATTTGTTCTCAAAAATAAAGAACAACAGTCATCAGCCTGCTCGTGAAGAACAGAATAGAGCATACCCCCAACATTACTAAGTTGGGTGAAGAAGTCAACAGAGTGGTCAAGGCCTGTTAGAAAAATTGACACCCAAAATGTCAAATCATGATTTGTTGATATATTTCTGTAACTAAATGGATATATTTTAGTTATTTTGAATTTTCTTTTCCAGAAACATTTCATCACCCAGAGATAGATAGATAGATAGATAGATAGATAGATAGATAGATAGATAGATAGATAGA
>NW_026585689.1:6391138-6396017 GCF_907164565.1 Psammomys obesus | reverse complement strand
AGATAGATAGATAGATAGATAGATAGATAGATAGATAGATAGATAGACAGCTATAGCTATGTATCTATTACACACATTTGTTGTACCTTTTAGCCATGATTTTATCTGTTTTATTGGGATGAATGTAACTTGATTCTCTTAATGCTATAAGAATAGAAGAGACAAAAAATCTTTCTGTTGAAAAAAAATAAAACTTTCTTTGTGTTTACTTTGTGTATCACTTGAAAGCACTCAGCGGGGTCACCCCTGATTTTCACCTGTGTTGTTTCTCACATTCCACCCATTTCAATGACACTTTAGACAGTGGCTGAAGTGTTGTTGCCATCAATTCTTAACACTCTGATTGGGCAGTCGTGTCTATTTTAAGATATTTGTTCACCCACAAAACACTTTTAGAGAAATGAGACTTAAATTGGCCTTTCATTCACATGATTCTGTATGGAGAGGTTCTTGTTTGCAAACGTTTTCCTCACTTAGGCACTGTAGACAAGTTTTCATTATCTCATATTTTCTAGATGCCAATGCTCTGGTCCTCTTTGGTCCCAATCCTTTTTCAAATATTTAACTGTTACCTTTTTCCAGAGGAGTGATGTTAAGTGGCCATGCTAAATCAAATTGTTTTAACTCCACAAAATAAACAGTCAGTAAACACCATTTCTGGTTTTCTTTGAAGCACTGAACTATCTTGACCTTAGTACACTTTAAATACAGCAAAAGTATTGGTATTCCTAATATATATACTAGTATCCTGTGACTCTTTATTTCTGATAAAATTTTAGTGATTATTGGAATACAATTTTTTGTGTTCGTACATCATTCTTGTGCGTGTGTGTTGATGTTTGTGGTTGAGTTTGTGTGGCTTAGGAAAAATAGTTGAGAAGAAAGTGAGGGTTAGATTGGAAAGTGTGGTTTATGGATAGACACTGTCAAATTGTAATAAAAAAGTCACAAAATATTTTAATGGCACATTACATATAAATCCTTTTAAAGAAATATTAAAATGTTATAGAATTTTACTAGCAATATGGCAATATGATAAATTAGAAATGAAATTAATTGTTCACACCTCCGAGTACTATTTTTTCTTACTAAGAAATTATATTAATTCAAAACTAAGAGAACAAATGAGGAAAGAAAACGAAAAGCAGCAAAGAAAAATGAGTATAGAAATTTAATATTTTGCTCTAAAAATTTACTTTCTCCCAAATTAAGTTCTGAACTCATTTCAAATATTCTGGCAATTATAAACTTTTACCTTAATATGTTTTAGAATAACTTCTATGTACCATAAAATTTTGGTTTGATTTGTTTCTGTGATTATCCAAATTCAATACTTTAACTTGATATTTTTATATTATTTTTGAATTCAATTTCAAACTCTGAATAAATATTTTTGTAAATTTTATATTATTATTGTCAACACATCAATAAAGGAAAAAACTATGTTGTAGCAGGAGCTATTAACTGCAAAATCAGCACCAACTGGATGAAAAGCTTTGTCTAAATCGATTCTAGTCACTTATCAGCTTATTATTTATCAGAGAAATGTTTAGAGGGAAAGTCACTGAATAACACCTATGTTGAAAAAATCTAGGTGCATACTCACACTAATGCCAATTAAATAGTAGCAATGATGGTGATATTAGCAATTCACAATTATTTAGAACTCCATGATGATTTTCTAATGAACACGATAAGGACTCTCCAGTCACCTCTGTGCTTTGTCCCTACAACCTGCAATAGCCTTACGTACCCTAGGAATTATGTCATGTAATCATTGATATGGACAATGAGGTAGAGTGGTTATCATGGATTATCTAGGAGGGCTCAACATAGTGACCACTTAAAAACAGGAAAACATGCTGGCTGCAGCTGGAGAATTACAGGTGTAAAGTTAGTTCCTGGCTTTGAGGATAGAGGAATGGGATTTTTAAAACAAGAGCTACAGACAGCTCTAAATATTTGGAGATACTAGGAAACATTCTCCTATGAGCCTTGAGAAGTGAGGATGAACTGCCTGACACCTTGGCATTGGCCCAGTCAGACCCACATTGATCTCTGATCCTTTAGGAGAGGAGCTTGATGATGACATCCCACTTAGGGCTGAATGCCCCAAAGACTCTATCTCTCTGTGTGCTGACCAGTTGTGAATTTCAGTCTTGATTATCATCTACTGCAGGAAGGAGCTTCACTGATAAGAGCTGAGCAATGCAAAGATCCTTATGTAAAACTGTATGTCACAAATAGTCAATTCCATCCTCTTTTTCAGTTAAGCATCAATTCATTCCCCCCAAAAACAAGGAGAGTAGGGTTTGTGCATTCCTGAGGAAGACATTCATAAATGATTTTTGAGGCTACTGGGCCCCAAATATTTATTTTCTCATTCTTGGTACTTCTCTGCTTCCTTTCATACATTATTCCTTAACTCCCCCTTTACCCACTCATACTGAGAGCTGCCATTTTACCTGAGATCTCTGAGCATTGTATAGCCTTGTCACCAAAATAACACCACTTTATCTGTGCCATCAGATATGAAGAGTTGGTGAAAGTTGCCTGATCTCCTCCTCATAACAGTTGACAGCACATTCCACACCAGAAAGCTGGAAAAGCAAAAGACATGGCCTAGCTCATTGGGTTCTTCTTTGGTGCTGAAAGACTTGAAAACACTTGAGGCTGCCAGTGTCTTGGATTCTTCTGACCAGGACAGCCTTTGATAAGAACTGAAGAGCAAGAGAATCATTTTAGCTTGATAAAAGAAGAAAGAACAGGATGAAAACTGTTGAGTTTTCAGCTCAAAGAGAGAAGATAGGAATGTTTAAACAAGGAATATGCATAGGTTGAATCCTGCTTGGAAAATGAAAGCAGCAAACCCAGGGAATATAAATGTCAAACATCAACTTTTACATCTTCTTTATTTATTTTTTCTTTTATTGGAAGTATTTTTTTATATAAAATATTCTGATTAATGTTTTCCCTTCCTCTGTCCTCCCAGTTCTTCCTCTCCTGCTTTCCCATACGGATCCATACCTTTCTGTCTCTCATTAGAAACAAACAAACTTCTACTGGATAATAATAAAATAAAACAAAATCAAACATATCTGAATAAGACAAAACAAACAAAAGGAAAATAGCCCAAGAAAATGCATAGGAAACAGATACAGATGCAGAGAACCACTTATTTGCACACTCAGGAATTCCATAGAAACACTAAAATAGAAGCCGTAATGTGTGTGTGTGTGTGTGTGTGTGTGTGTGTGTGTGTGTGTGCAAAGGACCTCCAGGGAAGAATCTGTGTGTGTATGTGTATACACACACACACACATATATATATATATGTGTGTGTGTTACATAATATGTATAATATATATTATAATATATAATATATATGTAATTAAAAAAAAGAAAAAAATTGTCACAACACTATGAGACATGAAACCTCGAAAGATGCCGTTGAGTTGATTTTTCTGTTGGCTGTCTACCCCTGGGCATGCGGCTTACCCTTAACAGTAGATTGCTTCCTCAGTAAGAAGCCCGAGGAGAAAACTAAATTTTCATTTGCAAGCGGTTGTCAGCTGGATTGAGCTTCTGGGATTGGGACTGAGAAGACATGTATCCACTGTCCTTTCACCTCTAGGACCCCATCTGGTGCAGACCTGTATAGGCTCTGTGCTCACTGCTTCAGTCTCTGTGAGCTCCTAAGTGCTTTGATCATGTTGCTTTAGAGGGCCTTGTTTCCTTGGTGTCCTCCATCCCCTCTGGCTCTTACACTATTTCTGCCTCCTCCCCTGCATGGTTTTCTGAGCTCTAAGGAGAGGGATTTGATGAAGACCTCCCATTTATGGCTCTGTGTAAATGTGTCCCAAGCTCTGTCACTCCCTCCATGTCTGGTTGTGGGTCTCTGTGAATGCAAACACCAATTTTTAAAAGGGAAAAATTACTGCAGTGTAAGTAATAATTATTTTTGTATGGAGAAATGGAGGTTGTACTTAAAATGCTCAAGACACAGCAGGATACATGGTGTACTGCAAGCATTCAGTACTGGTTCATATCTAAAATCACCAAATATTAAATCGTCATTATGATTGGAAACATATAATTGTGGGAGAATAGATTTATGGGCATCTAAATCAAAATAAATATTGTCAACATTAGAAATTGTAGTACTCTCTTGAGTTAAATAATGTATGCAAACTTTTTATAGGAAAAGTAAAACTAGGACTGCTTTTCCTTTCATGTTCTCTGTTTTAGCGACAGATTGTCGTCAAAGCATAAACACCTTTGTTAATTATAAACTTCAAGTGCTTAGCAGAAGTGATGATAGCTTGCCTTCAAATCTCTTTGGAAATACCTATTTAAAAACACTCCTTTTTCTCATGGGAGCATCTTCAAGCAGACAAATTGAGAAGTGTGATTGGTAACGGTTTTCTATACATGTTGAACACTTCACAAGTCAATACTTAAGTTCCATAGGGTACTGTAGTTCTGTATAACTAAATAATATTTATCATGTGGACTACATTGTAAATTTACAAGCTAATAAACAAGGTCATAGACATTACTTTTAGTATCTAAAACTCTCTATATAGGTTCTCCTTATTATGTAATATCAATTTATGTTATTGTTTCAAAGTCATTCAAAATGGAAAGGTAGGGCTGGGAACGCAGCTTATGGGTGGTGCAGTTGCAAGGCACATGGAAGGCCTTGGGCTTGATCTTTATTATTACAGAGAGAAACAAAAGAAAGAAGGGGGGAAGAAAACAAAGACAAGAAGAAACAGAGAAAGGAAGAAGAAAAGTTAAAAAAAAAAAGGCATGGTTTGAAAGGAAGGAAAGAAGGAAGGAAGGAAGGAAGGAAGGAAGGAAGGAAGGAAGGAAGGAA
>NW_026585689.1:6365851-6391128 GCF_907164565.1 Psammomys obesus | reverse complement strand
AAGAAAGAAAGAAAGAAAGAAAGAAAGAAAGAAAGAAAGAAAGAAAGAAAGAAAGAAAGAAAAAGTCTGAAGTTTTTCTGGGTGGGTTGGGGTTCCCCTCCCTCTACTAGGAGGCTAGTCTAGTTAGAATGTCCTCTTCATTCTCTATGGTCTCTGCAACTAGGAGTCTCTGCTTTAGTCCCCTTCATATGCTCCCATGAGCCTGCCCTGACTTAGATCCCTAAGTCACAGAGATAATCCCACCCCCAGTTTCTCTTTCTTCTACAGATCTACTGTCCTCTTGCCCTTGCTCTCCCCAGGTCTGATCTCCAACAACTTAAGTATCTGTACCCCTTCTTCTACCTTGTTCCCTCTTCAACCACTACCTCTGACTATTCTATCTCCCCTTCCAAGTGAGATTTCTGCTCTTGGGCCCTCCCTATTACTTATCTTCTTTGGGTTTGTGCCTCGTAGTATGCTTATCCTGTACTATATGGCTAAAATCCACACATGAGTACACAACATGTGTGTCTTTCCAGGTCTGGGTTACCTCACTCAGGATGACTTTGTCTAGTTCCATCAATTTGCCTGCAGATGTCATGATTTGTTTTTTAATAACTGAGCAGTGTTGTATAAATGTACTGTAGTTTTTTTTTCCACTCTTCAGTTGAAGGACATCTAGGTTATTTCCAGATAAGGTGTGCAGGGATAAAGATATAGCAGATAGAAGAGAGATTGAAGGAATATCCAACCAATGCCTAGCCCAACCAAAGATCCACCCTATGAGAGAATGCTAAACACTATGCTTGCAGACAAGAGCCTGTCAGAATGCTCCTCTGAGAGGCTCTACCCAGCAGCACCTCAAAATAAATGCTGAGAGTCACAGCCAAACATGGGGCTGTGCATAGGGAGTCTTGTGGAAAAGTAGGAGGAAAGAGAAAAGGACCTGGAGGTAACAGGATTTCTACAAATCCCAATAAAGCCAACAAATCAGGGAACAGATAGGCTTGCTGAGAATGAGGCTTCAACCAAGGACCACACATGAACTGTATACCTAGGCCCCCTACAAAAGTGTAACAGATGGACAGCTTAAGCTTCATGTAGGTCCTCTTGTAAGGGAAGTGGAGACTGATTTGGACATGGATTCACTTGCCAGCTCTTTTGATCACTTCCTTCCGGAGTGTCTACATTGACAGGCCACAGGTGAAGAGGACACTCTCAATCCTGATGCAACTTGATGAGCTGGGGTGGATGGGAAAGGGAGCTGCTCTTTTCTGAGGAAATGGGGAGGAGGAGAGGAAGAAAACGAGGGACTGGAAGGGGAGGAGAAATGGGGCTACAACAAGGATGTAAAGTGAATAAAAAAGAAAAGAATAAAACGTGATGACCATATCCCAGAGGAGTCAACTCTATTCAAGGGATTGCAGTGATCTTTGTGCTTTATTTTGTGTGTGGAAGAAAAGGTAGGAAGACATGAAAGGGATAGAAAGAAATGTAGAGGAAAGTTGGTAATATAAACACTAACCCTGAAGAGACTGTTCTACCTCCAACATTTACAGCTTTATAAGACATAATTTGACAGTCACTGCAAGCAACATTCCGCGTTCCTCCTCTGGTTTGCCACTCTCTAAGAGGCCTCTTGACATTCTTAGTATTCAAGCCATTATCAGAGTAGAGTGACTGAGATTGATAAAGATTATCTTTAAGTAAAATTATGAAGGCCTTCATTATCAGTAGACGAGTTCCATCCAGACAAGATTGCTGCTCACTCTGCTCAGTGAAGTGAGATATTCTTGTTGTCCACTTAAAACATGTCTGTGCATGACTGGAGAGTGTGGGGGATGGACAGACTGAACAACATATGGCAGGAGTTCCAGAAATGAAACCAGGAGTGATCCAATGAAGGTAAGGTTGGTCACAAATAAGGAAAGAACTGAACAGTATGTTCTCCTCTCTACTGTTCCTCTTATACTTTCAAGCTGTTCTTAGTTGCTAAACCTTTAGACTCCAAATGAAGTGCACTTCTCACCTAGACCAAGAAACACATGAGAATGTTCTCTTCAAACAACAAGGACTCATTCTTGCCAAGAAAGGAGGACCTAGAAAACTCTCTGAATATTTTCAAGATGAGAAATGGTCTCCATCTAGACACTCCACAGAAGAGAAACATTCTCCCAATATTCAAAATGCTAAGCCATGTCTACTAAGAATTTGTGTCATTGCATGAGAATCTGTATATATTTCTAAATTTTCTATAACTTTTTTAATAATTTGACACAGGTAATGCATATTTTTCAAATAAAATGCTTTGCTGTACAGGCATTCTAGTATAGAGAGCCTGGTTTTTGTTTTGTTTTGTTTTGTTTTGTTTTGTTTTGTTTTAAGTGAAAGCAACAAACGTCACTAACAAAACCCCAATAAATGTACATAGTCTTGGCTCTACATTTATCATAACATGGTCAATGTTTAGGCAAATTATGCAATGAAAATTGCACTCATCTGTCTGACTGTTGCCATGAGTATTCCGGCTTTCCAATGTAAGATTTAATAACTGAACACACATTGTTGGTCAGCAGAGTTTCTTGAGCCTTATTGTTTAAAAAGAAGACAGGGTTATCCCTTGCAAAACAGCTTTCATGTGTAAGGGAACTACTGTCTTACATTGTCGTCTACCTACCGATGACAGTAATTACTCTTCTTTTCTATTTTGTGAAGGAGAGAAACATAATGTTTAAAATATGTTCAAGATTATACAGCTCGAAAGTCAAAAGTACCAGGGTTGTAACCCAGACATTTTTTTTAGTGAAGATCAGATTTTGTTCAGATTATCTGTATCATATTCTACCTCACCATCTGAACATTCTGGTCTTAAAAAAAAAACCATCTATATGATATTGGGAAGTTATCCAAAGTTTAATATGTGACTACTATGCTAAGAAACTCAGGGGCCACAGAGCAGAGCTGAATTCCGGTGCAGTATCTCTGAGTTCATCACCTAGTTACTATCATGCTATAGCTGTATGCTTGCCAACCGTGTGTTGAAGTTCTCTCTTCATTATCACAATACATCTTTGTTAGTCTTGCCATAATATAGTTCAGTGTTATTAGCCTTCGGTAAATCCTTATTGTGCAGTCAAATACAGGAATATCACATAGGAAGCAGGAAAATAAAAATGGTTCTGCAAATAAAGGCACTTGCTGCCAAGCGGACAGTCTGAGTTCGATTCCCAGAACACACATGTTGGGAAGAGACAACCAACACTTAAAAGCTGTTATCTGACCTTTGCAAGTGTGCCATGGCATGCTTGCACAGACTCACATACAGAACAAGCAAATATAGTGTACTTTATATAATCAAATAGAATAACATGTAATAGTTTGTCATTTTCCTGTCTCCTTTATCCAAATATTATACAAACGTTAATACGTTCAGGATTTTCTTTACTGTGTGAGTTATGTGTCTGCTCAGTAATAGGAAAGCCACAATTCTCACTTTTCTTCAGGCAAATAAATGGCAGAAATTACATCCACAAACTACAACTGCATTACTTCTGAGTTAATAAAAGTAATTAAAATATACCAGGCAAATCAGTATTTAAATAACCTTAAAATTGTAGTAGTGTGGACTGGGAATGTAGCTGAGTGGTAGAGTACTTGCTTGTGTGAGGTCCTGGGCTCCATTTTAATGCAAAGAAAGCAGCAACAGCAGCAAAGCAGAATTTTCAAACTTACATAGAGTAAAGGATGCCATATTTAACATCTAAGAATAAGAAAATCATTTTGAATTTACATATATTTCATATATTTTATAAGTAAAAAGAAAGAGAAATTTGATTTATATGGTACCAGCAATATGAATGATAAATGTTTCAAAGTCAAGTTATAATGTCAACTGATAGCTGCTAGAGAGTATTAAAAATATAAGGGAAAGATTACTCTACAGAATTTTTTCTACCACAGAATTAAATGATTTAGTAGATGAAACCATAAATATTTTAATTATTTTTCTTTGGATGGAGGATTTTTTTTTTTGTTATTGTAGTATTTGTTTATTTTCAGACATGTTTTTATTATGTAGCCCTGACTGGCCAAGAACTCACTGCGTAGACCAGGATGGCCTTGAACTCACAAAGCTCTGTCTACCTCTGCCTTTCCAATACTGGAATTAAAGGTATGCATCCCAACCCAGATATAGTGGTATACACTTTTAATCCCAGCATTCAGAGAGAGAGGCAGGCAGATCTCTGTGAGTTTGAGGCTAACCTGGTCTACAAAGTGAGTTCCAGTACAACCAGTGCCGTTGTACATAGAAGCTGTCTCAAGGAAAACAAAACAAAACAAAAAAGTATGCACCATTAACCTGGTGATATGTCATTTTATCAATTCTTTCCAGGTTAAAAAAGAAAAAAGACAACGCAGGTGACTTTAATATAGTATTTGCATTTAACTATATATTGAGGATTTCTAAAATACTACTGTTGACATTTCTTTGCTCTTAAAAGTAGTTTATTAAACAATTCATATCTGTCCTACATCCTTGTTAATTCCTATTTATTGATTAATATCTACTGGGATGAAGCTGTAGTTGCTTAGTACTATTTTTTTTTCAAGTATAAATGCAAATAATTAAGTAAGATGACAAAACCAGGTACATTTTCTAATGGACCTTCTGGCAGAAAGCTGATTTGATCTCTAGAAGAAATGGACAACTTGCCCAGGACACAAATCCAAACATGACCAACTTTCTTCTATGTTCTTCCTTATTATATAGCCAAGCAATTACAGAATTCCGAGGGAGAACACATTTTAAAATGTTTTAACTGCTGTAGTCGTAATGAGTTTTGGTATCTTTAAATTCATATACTTTCTATCATATTTTTAAAAATTCCAAATTGCCTTATCTAACAGCTGCTCGGTTTTGAAACCTAATTAATAAAGGTCCGTGAACTATGTGTTCGTTGCCTTCACTTTTGCATTCTACTTGAGGTCTTTATTAAAGTCTTGCTATCCTCACTAAAACTGAAATCTCCTATTTTTTTTCATGTTATGTGTGACTTATCACCTTGATCTTCAAAATTCTCCTCCGAATACCAAATATCTGAATCATCATGACTATGGCATGAGTCAGTATGCAAGTTTTTAAGCCAAGTTTTACTAACCAAGGTAAAAAGTAGTTTACTTTTTTAAAGTTTATTTTGTGCTCATGATATCCATCTGTGTACATGTTCTTTGTGTGTCCAGGTGTGCATACACAGATGTCAACATCAAATATCTTCCTAAATTTGCTCCACCTCCTGTTTTGAAATAGGCTCTCTCAGTAGACCTAAACCCAGAGCTTACCCATTTGTCTAAATTGGCTGGCCACCAAGCTCAAGAATTCTTCTGCCTCTGCTTCCCCAGGGCTGGAGTTACAGAAATAGGATTCTATGGATATATTGTCTCTCACTTAAAAAAAAAAAAAATTAAACTTACAAACCTGATGCAAAGTTGTTAGGTGACAAAATGTTAAGACTCTTGTAAAAGTAACTTTATTCACATAATGCAATTGTTGTCTCCATGCTTACTTCCTCCATCTGCTACCTTATTTCTAGTTCTGGAAGCTTCTAGCCTCCATATGATCTAATCTCAGCCTAAAATGTTTTCAGCCTCTGAGACTTACTGGCCCTTTTCTAGTTCTTCCTGAACTCTGGACGGCTGGTTTAACTCAGTTGTTCTGGCTCAAACTCCTCTCCAAGCTGACTGATTCAAACTGGCTTCTCTCAGATTCTACCTAAATTGCTCTGCTTGGCCTCAAACTAACACTAGCAATCAGTTATAATCTCCCGGCTCCTTCTCATTCTATGGTTCATTCTGTCTTTAGCTGTGTCTAGTTTGTTCTCTCTTCAACCTGTCTCTGTAAAACTCTGAGTAAAACTACTTCCCCAACCTCTCCCTCTGAGCTGCTCTGTTTAAGGTGCTTGCTTCTCTGTGCTGTCTGTTTTCCTGAGATTTGAGCACATCCTATTCTGTCAAATGTTTCTCAGATTTGTCAGTTTGTCTGCCTCTCAATTAGACATCACTTTCAAATATAGGTACTTCCTTCTACAAACAAGCCTTACCTACATTTTTGGGAATTAAAGGTATGTACTAGGGGTGTGTCTGAATTCCAGCCAAATCACACAGACCTAGAAGGTCTTTGTGATCAAAGCAGCTATGTTGCTGGATTGAAATTCCTTTATAGACTCTGACATTGATGTTATATAAATTAACTTTATTTTAATATGTTTCATTAAGTATAATTTCAAAACAATTTTCCTATGTTCTCTTGTTCCAATATGATCATTTGACAAAGACTGTACTAAAGGTTGGAATAGAAAATAATGTCCATTCTGTTCTCAACTTCCACAATGAATTGTATGTGAAATCAGAATAGGCACTGATTTCAGCACCAAAATACCTGCTGGTGCTGGTGCTGAATGACATGAAACTAAATACAGTATATGTTATGATGGGAGAAAATTATTGAAATTAAATAAAAACGGTTTACTTCAGCATTGTATGCAAATGCTAACTGAGCTCCTTTTACTATTGCTTTTTTTAATGTTTTTTTTTTATTTTATTATGCAACCAATAGACAATGCAAAGTATAACCCTTCAAAACATTATGGTCAGTGGGATAAATCTGCTCAGACTATGCACCAAACACTGGACAGTAGGGCTCTCTTCTTTGCTGGTCCTCATCCCCACCCATTGTAACTTTATCTATGCTAAATGTTTTTTTTTAATTTTTATTATTAGTTACATTTTATTAACTCAGTATCCCAGCTGTATCCTGCTCCCTCATTTCCTCCCAATCCCACCATCCCTCCCTCATCTCCTCCCTGCTCCTTTCCAAGTCCACTGATTAGGGAGGATCTCCTCCCCTTTCATCCTACCCTGTTTTATCAGGTATCTTCAGAACTGGCTGAAAAGTCCTCCTCTATGGCCTAGCAGGACTGCTCCTCCCTTGGGGGGTGGAAAGGTCAAAGATCCTGCCATTGAGATTCTGTCAAAAATAGTCCCTGTTCCCCTTACTATAGGAAACAATTGGTTACTGAGCTACCACGGGCTACATCTGAGCAGAGGTTCTAAAGAAGAAAAACAAGAAAGAGGACCCAAAGTAAGATGATCAAACCTCACTTAGAAAAACAAATGGGAGGTTTGTTGGACTTAGGAGAAAATAAGTAACAGGACAGGAGCCTACCGCAGAGGGCCTCTGAAAGACTCTACTTAGCAGTGTATCAAAGCAGATACTAAGACTCATAACCAAACCTTCAGCAGAGTGCAGGAAATCATATGAAAGAAGGGGAAGTTAGTATGATGTGGAAAGGATAGGAGCTCCACAAGGACCAAATATATCTGGGCACAGGGGTCTTTTCTGAGACTGATACTCCACCAAGGACCATGTATGGATACTATTGCTTTTTTTCACTCTCTTTCCGTTTTCTTGTCTTCTCCCTTTTCTGCTTCTGTATTTCCAAGATTGAAGTTTGGTGTGTGGTGTGAAGTTAAATGAAATGTTTCCAATTTTTTTTTTTTGGGGGGGTGCTATTTCTTCTGAGATAATGTTCACAGTTCAATAGTTTATTTTCAGTAACATTTACATAATAATATGATAAGAGCAGTGGTGATGTCATATTATTATTATTATTCAACCAATGCTATGCTTAAATGCTATTGTTAATTTTTTAACTGCTTGATTTACTAAGTAAACTTGCTTATCACAGTTACACACACACAAACATGTCTGTGTGTGTGTGTGTGTCTGTGTGTGTATGTGTGTATGACATTGTATCACCTGAGGATCTAGGCTATCTCTAAGAAGTATTAAGTATACCCCCAGATAAGGAATATTTTTTAAAAAATTAAGAAAACTTAGAGGATTTCAAACTGAAATGTTAATGAAAAGAATATAGGTTCATGGCAGAGACAGTCCCTGTTCCCATAATTAGGGAACGCGCTTGGATACTGAGAGACCAAACGATGAATTAGAAGCTATTATTAAGGCCTGAAGTAGGTAGGTAAAAGAAGTCTAGTATGCCTCTCAACTGAAGAATGGATGCAGAAATCGTGGTACATCTACACAATGCAGTATTACTCTGCAATGAAAAATAAGGAAATCATGAAATTTGCAGGTAAATGGTGAGACCTGGAAAGGGTCATCCTGAGTGAGCTGTCCCAGAAGCATAAAGACACACACTATATATATTCACTCATATAGACTTATAGGATAAACCTTCTAAAATCTGTTCATCCAAAGAAACTAATCAAGAGAGGGGACCCTGACTAAAATGCTCAATCCCCATTCCAAAAGGCAAAGAAGATAGACATCAGAAGAAGGAGAAAGCAAGAAACAACCTAGGAACCTGCCACAGAGGGCCTCTGAAAGACTCTGCCCTGCAGACTATCAAAGCAGATGCTAAGACTTTAAGGCCAACTGTTGGGCAGAGTGCATGGAATCTTATGTAAGAAGTGGGAAATAGTAGGTTATGGAGAGGACAGGAACCCCACAATGAGAGCAACAGAACCAGAAAATTTAAACACAAGGGCCTTCCCAGAGACCCATACTCCAACCAAGTACCAGGCATGGAGATAACCTAGAACCCCTGCGCAGATGTAATCCATGGCAGTTTAGTGTCTAAGTGGGTTACATAGAAATGGGAAGAGGGACAGTCTCTGACACAATCTGATTGGCCTGCTCTTTGATCACCTCCCCCTAAGGGGGGGGAGCAGCCTTACCAGGCCACAGAAGATGACAATGCAGCCACTCCTGATGTGATCTGATAGACTAAGATCAGAAGGAAGGAGAGGAGGACCTCCCCTATCAGTGGACTTGGGGAGGGGCATGAGTGAAGAAGGGAGAGGGAGGGTGGGATCGGGAGGAAAATGGGAGGGGCTTATGTGGGGATACAAAGTGAATAAAGTGTAAAAAAAAAATAAAAATAAAAATAAATTATAATCCAAAAAAAAAAAATGTCTAGTAATGCCCTGAGGGGAAGGGCCACCTCACTGCATTCTTTCCCCACCCACTAGAGATACAGTTGTTAGGAAACTGGACCATCCCCCTAGGGAGGGACACCATCAGGTCATTATGGTCTGGGAACCTTCCTATAGCCAATCGATTCAAAATGTAGCATTTTAACCAATAGATGCTTGACAGGTAGGAATCGCCCCTGCCTTGGGCATGCTGGGATGGACCAGAATCTTTAAATGACCCAGCTAACCTGGGCAAGGGCGCTCGGCTCCCACTGCTTTGGCGGTGGGGGTGTGTGGGCCCAAGCTGTAGCTTGTAATTTACAATAAAAAGAACCTCATGTATTTACAGTGGAGTCTAGTTATTCCTGGTTTTTTGGGGTTCGTGAACTGGGCAGAACAGATACAGAGCTGCCATGGGCTACATCCGGGCAGGGGTTATAGGTTATTATCCATGCATGGTCCTTGGTTGGAGATACAGTCTCAAAAAAGACCCCTGTACCCAGACTTCCCCCCACCCCGAGGGAGGAGCAGCCTTGGTAGGCCACAGAGGAGGACATTGCAGCCAGTCCTGAAGAGACCTGATAAGCTAGGGTGAGATGGAAGGGGCAGAGGACCTCCCCTATCATTGGACTTAGAGAGGGGCAGGGAAGAGATGAGGGAGGGTGGGTGGGATTGGGAGGGAATGAAGGAGGGGACTACAGCTGAGATACAAAGTGAATAAACTGTAACTAATATAAAAAATAAATATTTAATTAAAAAAAGAAAAGAATATGGGAGTAAGAGTTGAAAGAGTCACATTCTTGACTGAGATCTGACTTCAAGATTTTCTAGTTTTCAATAGCTTTAATTATACAGTGAGCAACCTACATTAAATAAATTCTAAGTCATGTCTCCTTTGAATGTACAATAACTAATTTCCAAACTCTTACAAAAGGACAGTAATAAGAATATTTAATCAAGCCAGCATTTCCTTATCTACCAATCTCACTCTTTTCAGGCCCAGCCAAGAGTACCAGGGAAACACAAAGGTCTGAGTAGCCAAAATAAATGCTAATGTTCCTGAACTAAGCCTTGTTCTAAGGAAACTCCAGGGGTCTCTCACTCAGCATCTGTTTACTGTTTAAATAGCCTATCTTTTAAGTTTGATTATATTGTTTTCAAAGGCCTGGCACCTTAGTGGCAAATTGGAAAGGGGCTGTGAGGGAACAGACTGGAGAGATATATGGGAAAGTGCTCTGTAGGCTCTGAACTGCTGTGCAGGGGTTAGTGGCAGTTATTAGGCAGAGTGACTGACACCTGGCAGGAGCTATGACAGAAAAGATTAACAAATTGGGTCAGAAACCACACGGGAATTCTGAAATCCTGTTTTGGTGGGCTGATCAGCACATCAGTGAATAGGTTTGCTCACTTCGACAATTTCTGAGGTAGTCGTACATCGCGGTCGTCCCAGTACTTGCTGATGGAAACGACTAGGTTATCAAGGAAAAGCTCATTTACAGCCCACCTATTGGCTGAAGAGACTATGCACTTGAAAAGTAGATTTTACTCTTCTTTTAGTATTTATTTATTTATTATGTATGCAATGTTCATTTTAAAGTACCCTGAATGCATTGTCATTGTCAGGCAGTTTGACTCTGTGTCAGAAAACCATGCAACCTGATGTCTGTCCACCCTAAAAAATGAAAATGCAAGTAACTCAAAAGATAGGCTACGTTATATATACTTTGGAGATTATATGTGCACGGTCCTGAATAAGTAGATATTCACGTAGTTTTGAAATGAGGTGAAATGTTTGTTATCCCCGGGGAAAGCAATTAAGGTAATAAATAATTCATCCCATTACATTTGGAACCCAGTGACCTTCCGCGTGTGTCGGGATTTCCTCCAATGAGGTTTTACCCTCACAAGGCAATCCAAAGGTATTTAATGATTTGTAAGAGATGACTGTAACCAGTCTCAGGCTTGTCCACAGATGCAGTCAGGGCTAGGGAGATGTCTCAGCAGATAAGGACTCTTGCTGCCAAACTTGATGACCTAAGTATGTTCCATATGACCCACCTGGTGGAAGAAGAGAACTGATACCTGCTAGTTAGACCACCACACAATAGCACTCAGTACAAACTCACACATACACACAAACACACACACAAATAAATAAAATAAACAAAATGGGACATATATTGCTTATTTATTTGTATTTAGTTAAATGTATATTTATATTTAATATATTATATTAATTAATATTTACATTCCTATTTAAATATTTATAAGTGTATAAGATACATTAAAAACAGCCACCCAGAAACTCAAACCAAATTGCTTTCAGTGGCATTACTAAAGTGTTAACTGGTCTCCTATGCTGGTTTCTTTCAACTGTGAGCTAAGAACTGATAGTTCCTATTGTGTTGCCTAAAAGATTTATTTACTTCTGTTTTATGTGTGTAAGTATTTTCCCTGCATGTATATATGTGAGACAGAAGTGTCTAGATGTGTGCGTGTGCGCTCACGTATGTGTGCACATGTGCGTGCGTGTGCTCATGTTTGTGATGCCCCAGGAGGCCAGCAGAGGGTATTGTATCCCCTGGCACTAATGTTAACAGACAACAGGGAAGGTGCTGGAATTGGAACCCTGGTTCTCTGAAAAGGCAGCGAGTGCTTCTAACCGCTGAACTATCTATCACTCCAACCCCTGTGATGGATTTTAAATAAAGGTATCTGTTATTCAACCTCAGTGGCAGACATTTCAAAAAGGAAAACACGTGTGGTTCTGCTGTCCCGGGAGCTTGATGCTATGCCTTGGGAAATCGCTTCTCAGAGTCAGGACGTCTGAAGAGAGAATACAAAAGCAGCTGAGTGGCGAATAGGAGAAAGGCCATCAGCCCGGCAGCTCCAGGTTAGACAATGGATTGACTTCCAGGCAGGCCAGAGCACAGTTTGCTTGCTCAATTACCCTTTTGTACAGCTTAGACAGAGACACAAGAATAGGACAGACTGTAAAGTCCCGGTTACCAGTAACATTTCAAAGACATTGTTGAAGATCTAACAATAGATCATTCCCTTCTCTCCATACATGAAATGTGCACTGGGTCACATCACCCGTAACATTCACTGGCAAGTGCAGCTAGCAACAGATGCCATTGGCAACCATCTTGGTCACATGACACCTTAAACTGTAATGCTGATGCCACATTACTCCAAGGTCTTTCTGCTTGACATCAGAGACGTGCAGCATCGTCCATTCAAACAGAAAAACACCCTGGAAGTCTCCAGTTAGTTCAGATACTTCTAGAAAGGAGGAAGAATAACTATGAATTGAAAGCATAAAATTCTGAGGCTTTTTGTACATTTCAACTTTGGCCCTTTCCTCAAAATGCTCTGACTGGTAAACATAAAACTCAAATAAAACAGAGAAGGAATTATTTAAATTCTCTTTTTTAGTTTTTCTAGTTCCATATCTGACACATACCACAAACAGGGCTAGAAGGTGTTAAAGCACTCTACATTAACAATTTTCATTTAGAAACCCAGGCAACCTAACACTGCCTGTGTTAATATTTGCCTTGGACTGTTCCGCGTATTTAGTCTCAAGCTTCTCCAAAGAGCTAACACAAAAGTCTGCATTCCCGTTTGCCTAGCTAGTGTGTGATTTCACACATCGTGCATGATATGCTACCACGGAGGCTGTGTGTTAGCTGTTCTTCAAGGGAGCTGTGTACTTAGCTATGTTGGGAAATGTGAACTTTGTAGCTTCAGGAGTCAGCAGACTTACTGAAACTCTCATCGATTTCACTTTGGAAACATTCATCCCGTCTCTTTATTTACTAAGCCTCCCTTTCTTTATTTATCCCCACTGCCCTATTTCCTTGCAACTGTATAAGCAATTGAAGTTTCAGATGGTACTCTCATTCTTGAGCCTTCTCAAGCTGTTTTTTTTTTTTTTTTTCTTTTTTGTCCACATTGCTGGTCACAGTAGTTACTAAGGGCAAAAACCTGTGGCCATCACTGCCTTCATCAACATCACCCAAAATTCCTTTTCTTACCTCCACATTCATTGTGGGATAAAATCCAAATCCTTTAAGCTTTGCTTTAACCGTTTTCCAGATCTCTTTCCCAGCTTTCTCTCAGCTGTGTTTCCCTCCATTTCCTCTTCCTGGATGCAGCTCTCAGCAGGCACTGGTTATATAGATGAAAACTTATCCTCACTGTAGTCTGCTCTACTTGTAGTTCACTGAGTCTACTCCAGTTTTCTTCCACCTGATGAAGTTCTCATCTGTGAGGACTCAATACAAACATTCCTCTCAGGGCAATGCCTTCTGCATCCTATCCATCAATCCCTCATCTGCTCCTACAATGCCAGGCACACTGTTTATATTATCCTAATAAATATGAACCAGACAGGTGCAGTGACTAGCAATTAGTGAGGACATGATTCCTGACAATTACTTCTTAGCAAAACTTAACACATAGGCATCTGGTACATTAGTGACAACATTGTGGAATTGATACTATCATTGTCCTTAATTTTATAGCCAGACAATACAAGCACACACTGGTAAAGTAACTCCTAGAGATTGCCTGGCTTGTTAGGAACAAAGCTTGGTACAGGCCCACACATTCTGAGCACAAGAGCCATGAGTTAGCTGCTAATGCTGTTTAATTTGTGTTGTCCTACAGAGAATATTCTGCAACTTTTTTCAGATCCTCTTCACCACCCTACCTACCCAACTTTATGTGCTTTCTCTCCAGCCCCTGCCTCAAAAAAAAAAAAAAAAAAAACCATAAAACAAGAAGACAAAAGGCCTAAACAAAACAAAATGAAAACCTATTAAAAAAACAAACACACCAAAACAAGACAAAAAACATGGGTTTTGTTTTATGCTGGCCAACTACTCCTGGGCATAAGAACTGCTTCGAAGTATGGCTAATATACCCAGTGACAATCAATTGAAAAATTGAAGAAAACTGATTTTCCTTTTGTCAGCAGGTACTAATTTAAAATAGTTACTTGGTTAGGACCCTGTGTCCACCTCTCCCCTCCCTACCTCATCTCTGTCTATCTCAGAACTGGGATCTCTTCTGACCTGAACCCCTGCAAGTCCTGTTTGTGCATTCTGTCACGGTCTCTATGAGTTTTCATTGCATCAGCTTGGTGTGTCTGAAAGGTGCTGTTTTCTTTGAGTAATCCATTATCTCTGGCTCTTACAACCTTTCTGCCTTCTCATCCACACAAATCATTGAGCTTTGAGTAGAGGAGTTTGATTTTAAAAAAAAATTCCATTTCCGACTGAATTCTTCACTTGTTGCAGATTGTACAATTGTGGGCCTTGTGTTAATTCCTTTATATGTTCCAAGAAGGACCTTTTCTTTGGTAAAGTTTGAGCATGACACTTATCTATAGGAATAGCAGAATGTCATTAGTAGTCCTTTTATTGATGTGTTCCTTTAGCATAATGACAGTAGTGGATTTATTTCTAGGCCCCTGACATATATAGTTTCTGGCTACTTTAGAAATGTCAGGTATGGTTTCAGTCTCATTTAATGATCCTTAAATTCAATCAAAGCATGGTTGATTTATTTCTATACCAATACTGGTCACTATTGCGTCAGGATATTTTTCAGGCAGATCTCTGTTGTAGGTCTTGGGGTTTATCTGGGTGATATTGACTATTATTTCCTTTGGTAACATGCATAATATGTCCCATCACTATGAAGCCTAGTCAGGAGTAATGAAGCTTCTACTAAGGCACCAGCAGGACTTCTCCATGTTTGATGACTACAGTAAGTGGTGTCTTTAGCCATAGGGCCTTACTATCAGGTTGTGGAAAGCATCCAATAGCCTTGACGATAATAGCTTGTGATGTCTGAGGGTTCCATGGTCAATGACTCAACAAGATATACTGCATCCTGGTACCAGTGGCATAAGATATCTAATGGAACATTGTCTCTTCCATTATATGATAGCTCCATTTAGGTATTTGTTATGTATGAATATATTTTAGGTTTCCATGTGTTTTTCAAAAAGCCTTTAGTATTCATTGTTCCTGCCCATGTTCCCTCCTTTACAATTCTCTTCCATCCCTATTCTCATTAAGTCTTCTTTTAACAGGATATTCAATATCTTCTTCCTTGGGAGATATCTTCCTCAAGTTCCTTACTAGATTATCTAACCTCTGTGTTTGTTTAGATTGTAGCAAACATATCAAAATTTAACAGTTAACATTCACATTTAAAAGAAAGCATGCAATATTTCTCATTGGTGGTTTGGGTTACCTCATTCAGGATTATTTCTTTTCTGAATCTATCCATTTAATTACAAATTTCACAATTCCATTTTTATCAATAGCTGAATAATATTCCACTGTGTAAATGTGGCACATTTTATAATCCATTCATCAGTTGATGGACATCTAGACTGTTTCTAATTCCTTGAAATTTTGCCAATAGAGCAGCAATTAATATTGGATGAGCAAGTATCTCTGTAGTAGTGTGTACAGTAAAATCTGAGAATTAAAGAATATTCACTATGATCAATACTAAAATGTCTTTAATTTCAATGAGATATACTATAATTTTTTATCATGCCAACAAAATGCTGTTAAATTTAACATACTTACTGTGATCTTTTTTAGGCATATGTAGCTCTCAGTGTAATATATATATATATATATATATATATATATATATATTACATATTATATGACACATATATGTCATATATGTGTGTGTTTAATATTACAAAGGTTTAAGAGAGAAGAGCAAACTTTCACAATGATGTTTTTTTTTTTTTTAGAAATTCAATTCTATCCATTATTTTCATAGAGCATATATGTTCATATTGAAAGATGTTAACAAAGATATTGTGATAGGCATTTTCTCTGTGGAACATCTGCCAAGTTTTCACATTAGAGGTTAACACAAAAAGAGGAGGTAGAACAAGTTTAAGAGCCAGCGGTGTTGGAGGATACCAGAGAAACAAGGCCTCTAATTTATCATAAGTAAAGTTCATATGAACTTACAGAGGACTGAAGCAGCAAGCACAGAACCTACACAGGTTTGCACCGGGTCCTCTGCATATATATTATGGCTTTCTGCTGAGTAGTTTTATGGGATTTCTGAGTGTACAAACAAGTGGGTCTCTGATTCTTGTGTCTTCTCTTAGGCTCTTTTTTCTTCTGTTAGTTTGTCTTGTCAACTCATATGTGTTAGTTTTATTTTATTCTATTATTAACATTGAGAACCTTGTTTGAGATACAAAAGGAGTTGAATCTGGGTGGGACAGGAAGTGTGAAGAAACTAGGAGAACTAAAAGGAAAGAAAGCCATAATCAGGTTATATTATGTTAGAAAAGATCTATTTTCAATAAAATAAAATATAAAATTAGATGTGAAAACTTATAGATTTCTATATAACAAGTCTCTAAAGAAATGCTAATGAACAAGGAGACATTTTGTGTATATGTATTGATAAACATGTACTGGTTATCATATTTATATGCTAAGAATTCGCTTCAGAATCAAACTATCTGGGCACAGGGGTCTTTTCTGAGACTGATGCTCCAACCAAGGTCCATTCATGGATATGACCTAGAACCCCTTCTCAGATGTAGCCCATGGCAGCTCAGTATCCAAGTAGGTCCCTAGTATGGGGAATAGGGACTGTATCAGACATGAATTCAGTGGCTGGCTCTTTTGACCCCCTTCCCGAGGGAAGAACAGTCTTGCCAGGCCACAGAGGAGGACATTGCAGCCAGATCTGATGAGACCTGATAAGCTAGGGTCAGATGGAAGGGGAGGAGGACCTCCCCTATTAGTGGACTTAGAGAAGGGCATGGGAGGAGATGAGAATGGGAGGGTGGGATTGGGAGGGAATGCGGAAAGGCTACAGCGGGGATACAAAGCAAATAAAATGTAATTGATGTAAAAAATTAAAATTTAATTAAAAACTATGTGAATGATGTTCTTATCTATTCTAAAAGTAGGAGACACTGAGGCTAAGGAAGTTGGTGTAGAGCATATATTAGATAGAGAGAGGTAGAGAGAGAGATAGAGAGATAGATAGAGAGATAGGTTGATGATAGATAAAATATCTTTTAAGACTCTGGAGAACTAGCTTGAAATCACCATTGGATTTTTCACAGAGTGGCAGAGGCGAGGCATTTTCATCTTTGTGAAAATGGTTGCCAGTGAATCACTTCCTGGGGAAGTTTTAATTCTTTCCAGATGAGAATCATAAACAAAACATGATATAACCTGCAGTCCTTCATGGGACTCTTAATAGGTCTTGTCTATAACCTGGCATGCTTTGAATGTGTAAGAAACTGAACTTTTATTTAACCTAAATGACACCATTGCCTCTAAAAGCTGTTAAAAATAGCAATGCCAAAGAGGCAATATTACAATATCCAGTTAGGGAAATTTCAAGTGTCATTATCTCCCTAAGCAGTAACCGTGAGCAAATTTGCAAAGACATTGTCTCTTTTAAGTGGAAAGCTGAAGCGAATCTATTATCACCTCAGTGGAATAGGTAATATGTAGGAAACATCCTCATAAAACAGCAGTGGAAAGAACTGCACAGTCAGGCAGGACCCTCCCAACAGAAAGGTGTGGATACTGTTGGATGTCAACACCAGCTGAGTTGCCTGGAAATTCAGCTGCTAGGACTAGGCACATCTCTGATGAGGGCTCCTTCCCAGGACTAAAAGAATTTAGATGAGACTCTCCAAATATAGTATATCCCAATATCTACAGAAACAATGTCCATTGTCTCTTTTCAACTTCATCAACTATTTTGTATAGAAACAGAATACAAATGAGAGTTCCCATAGCCTCCTTTTAGCCATACTAGCACTATCCTCTTTTGCCTCTCAGGATTAGATTTGCATTAGAGCGGCACACTTGGTAAAATCAGTGAACCAATATCATTGCAGTTTATCTCAGGGTTTTCTCTTTTTTGAAACCTTTAGCACTTTGATTCATATTTAATAGCATTTATGCATCTTATGGTGTCAGAAGAATTTTCAGTGTCCCAAATAATAATAATAATCTGTACTGCTTGATCAAGTCCCGGGAACCTACTGATAATCTGCTGATCTACTCTTTACTCTCTTCATAACTTTGTCTTATCTACACTGTCACATGGCTGAGTTGTGCAGTAGTTAGACCGCCTCTTCAGGTGGCCTCTTCATTTAGCCATGTATGTTTCAGGTTGCTCTATGTCTTTTCAGAGCAGACTGGCTATCTCTTCTAAGTGCTAAGTAAAAATGTCTCTGGGAAGAAGTCACACAGCTTGTTTTTCAGATGGTTGCTTTCCAATATGGGACATGATCAATCTTCACTCAGAGAGAAAAATAGAATGGATATCGGAAGAAAGAGAAAATAGGAAACAGGACAGGAACCTACCACAGAGAGCCTCTGAAAGACTCTACCTAGAAGTGTATCAAAGCACATCCTGAGACTCATAACCAAACTTTGGACAGAGTGCATGGAATCTTGGGAAAGAAGGGGAAAATAGTAAGACCTGGAGAGGTCAGGAGCTCCACAGAACCAAGAAATCTGATCCCAGGGGTCTTTTCTGAGACTGATAATCCAAACAAGGATTTTTCATGGATATAATCTAGAACCCCTGCTCAGATGTAGCCCATGGCAGCTCAGTATCCAAGTGTGTTCCCCAGTAAGGGAAACAGGGACTGTCTCTGACATGAACCTGTCTAGCTCTTTGACCACAGAAGAGGACAATGCAACCAGTTCTGATGAGACCTGATAAGCTAGGGTCAGATGAAAGGGAGGAGGACCTCCCATATCAGTGGACTTGGAAAGGGTCATGGGAAGAGAGGAGGGAGGAAGGGTGGAATTGGGAAGGAATGAGGGAAGGGGTTACAGCTGGGATACAAAGTGAATAAACTGTAATTAATATAAAAAAATAAAATTAAAAAAGAAAACTGTTTCTGTGAGAGCTTTGTGCATGTTTATGTGAATGAATACAATTTCAAATCCTTTAAAAGTCACAATCATGAGCAGTAGTATTTCAGATGCACAGGAAAAATAGTAGGCTTTGAAACTGGAAATTTCTAGATGCAATCCTTAACTTGTCGTTAGGGTCCTTCAGGGTTTTTCTGGTGGTCAGCCATGCTTTCTCTGCTGCTGTTAACACTTAATAAAGGGCTCTTCTGCTCTCTGCCTTTTCCACATTCCCCTGCCTTATCAGCTTTCTGCTTCCTGTTGGGAAGATGCCTAAGGCTTGGTCATGTAAGGGGTCTGTCTTGGCTTTAATTACATGAGCTTCAAATAAATAATTGTGGCAAGACTTACGTTTCCTGGCATATGTGCTCATATCATTGAGAAAAGTGATTAAATGAAATAGCTTAAGCCTTTCCTAATCTCTTACAACCATAGTTTTCAAAAATATTTGAATAAAAATATGTACAGCTATTTAAATACCCTTTGAATGGTATAAATGAATTATCCATAATAGAAAAAGAATCAATAACATTGAATTATTCTCTGATAAACATGAGAATTGAATTCTGTTATTTACTTTTTTGACCCCTGGGTTTATCATACACTGTTTGATGATGTTGGCATATTCTTTGGGCTTTGTATGGTTGATGCTGTACCCATCTCCTCACAAAAAAGAACGATTCATGAGATTGTTACTAGAAAATATGACAAATTACATGACACCTGTGTAGTTATTATTTTCAGATTATTTAATACGTTGTTTTTTGTACAAGTTGATTCATACAGCACAATATCAGTACACACGTGTGTGTGTGTGTGTATATATATATATATACATAAATATATTTTTTCAAACCAATAATCATTTCCATCACTCCACTTGTCACTATTTTGGTGTGTGGAAAGGATACCTAATATTTACTCTTTACATTTTCTCTCTAGAATATACAAGTTTTAAAAATAATGTTATTAACTGGAGTCATCAGTATACTTTCAATTTTATGCAGATATGAGGTGATATTCTTTCTAGTGTTTTTGATTTTCATCTCTTATTTTCATCTTGGGACATTTAACACTTTTTCACATGCCAGTTGGCCATTTATGGATCTTCTTAGTCAAAAATGTATATTTGCAGCCTCTTCCTCCTTTTTAATCTACCATGTCCTTTTCCTATTTGAACAATGACTACCTTTTAAATTTTGGGTTAGGGGACTGTTTGAGGGAGTTCTCTTTGAACTTTTGATATCAATTTTGTACTGAAATTAGTGTTTGAAGTATCTTCTTCTAAATCTTAGAATAATTTTTCACTGTGAATTTGTCTCCCTACTGTGTGATTTTTGGTAGAAAGTTTATAGTTTGATGTAGCCCTGCATGCTTGTTTACCTGGTATTTGGTGTAGAATCCAAAAGCAGTTTGCCAAGATCAATATTAAGGAAGTCTCATCTCTGTTTTCTTTGGGTGTTTTATGGCTTTGGGTTTTAAATTTAAGTTTTTCATCCATTTTGAGCTACTTCTGTGACTGTATTGTTTAATTTTAAATTCCACTAAGCCTTTGCTGATTTGTTTTTTTACCCTCACTTCTTTTATACTAAAATTGTAATTTTCTAGGCTCTATTAACCCAGATACTAATTTCAGCAAGACAACACCATCGTCATTGTCCTGGCTTCTCCCATGTATTATTTGAGACGCTCTTGGTGGCAGATGTCAAATATTGATAACATCTAGAAGAGAAACAAGGAGGAGGGAATTGGTGGCCTACAGTGTAAATATAACCATAGGTGGGAAAACAGGGTCAGAAGGCTGAGTGAAAAACATGTAAAGTGCCTGTGTCCTAAGGCGTCAAGGGGCATTGCAGATTGAGCTAGATAGTCAACAACATAGGAGAAACTCCCATCCCACGAACTTGCCATTTCAGTATCCTTGTTCCACTCAACCCTCTGCTGGGAAGAGCTAATTAGCATACATGTTTTGTATGGAGCCATAGTGACTTGGTGAGTTAGCATTTCCTGATATTAGAAACTGGAGATGCACATTTTCATACCAACCATACCCTAAATAACAACCAAAAAGTCATGGCTTCTGCTTGGGTATGTGACAGGAAGACTGATGACAAGTAATGCATACCACAACCCTGCAGAAACCAGCTTGATGCAGGCAAGTTCTGTCCACATGCTCAGACTGCAATCACAGACCGCAGGCCGTGTTTCCTTCACACACTTCTTTCTTTCTCTGCTCTTGCATTTGTTTTGGTGCCTTGTCTAGAGGAGTCTGAAGATTCTTCACTGGAGAGGACATTAAGACAGCCTGAGGTCATAGGAAAGATACATGTGTTTTATGAATAAGACCTGGATTCTGGGGCCAGAAGATGAATTTTGCAAAGAATTAAATCTTTGGGGAATAAGGAAAAGTTTCAAAGCTGGAAGCAACTTCAGGGTCAGATTTCACCCATCTTAGAGCATTTCTTTCTTCTGACACCCTTACAAATGATAAAATTAGCTTTCAATAGAGCTTCGTATATTTCCTATTCTACTCATCACCTTCCTAAATTATCTTGTTCTTTCCCACTTTTCCTCCCACTCATCAATTAAGAATAATGAGTGTCAGAGAAAATGGAATATATGAAAAGTTATTGCTAAAATATTAATAGATGTCAGCATTATGCCTCTAAGTTCATGCATCCTGGTATTGCCTAGTTGAGCGCCATTGTAAGAGAACAACAATGGACATGCTTTCTCTCCATTCTGATTCAGTTGTTACAGCTACACAAGATCTCTTAAGACAGGAAAATGCATATAAATTCTCATAATGCATAACACTGATTTCTTAAATTTCTTTTTAAATTTTGTCTTCCCTCTATTTTTAATCTTTTTTTCAAAAAAGCATATCTTGAACACAGATTTCCATTTTTTTTCATACTCAAAGCTGGAAACAATTCGAGTTTAGTTTGTAAGGAATAAGAAAAGTGTCATAGAAACATGATTTTCTTCCTAAGAATTTTTCCTTGGATGGAAAATGCCCTGAGACATGTTGAATTAAATGCATGTAAATTATACAAATCTAAGTTTGGAAATTAGCCAAAAAGCTGCATCAACTATGTTGATCAACTTATTAAATAGCTTTTAGCCTTTATGATTTATCATGTTTCATTGTAGAGCTCTGTAGCTCAGGGATCATATAGGTAATGTGAACTGGGATACATGGGACAAAAACAAGAAGAGCGGGGCTGGAGAGATGGCTCAGTGGTTAAGACTACTGGCTGCTCTTCCAAAGGACCTGGGTTCAATTCCCAGCACCCACATGGCAGCTCACAATTGTATCTACTTCAAGATCTGATACACTCACACAGACATACATGCAGGCAAAACACCAATGGACATAGAACAAAAATAAATTACTTAAAAAAAAAAAAAAAAACAACAGCAGTTTCAACCAATGTAGACACTTTTCAAACCGACTCAGATAATTAATGTGAAATATGCAAAATCCAGTATCCCAAACAAGATTGTTCAACCAGCATGGAAGCAGAAACCTATTAAGCTCATTTTGGACCCTGTCAATCCACATGCCAGTCTTGGTACTTCATTATTTCAATAGTAAAATAAAATTATTTATGTCTGCTGGGTATAGTAGTACATGCCTGTAATCCACACACTCAGGGAGGCAGAGGCAGTTAGGTCTCTTTGAGTTCAAGGTAGCCCTGTCTACAAAGCAAATCCAGGACAGCCAAGGCTACACAGAAAACCCTGTCTCAAAAAATAAAAAATAAAAATAAAAAGCCACCTTTATGTCTATTATTCTAAAATGGTTTTGCCTTTCTTCAAATGCTATATGCAATACAATTACAATTAAACAGCCTCTTATTAGTAGATGCTGTCTGTGAAAACAATGGTGATCTTATTGCTTAAAAGTCTTTAGAATATATTTTTCTAAGGCACTTTGAGGACTATTAAGGTTATTAGAAATTTGTTGTTTGGGAATTTGACATAGCTATCAAGGGGCCTTTGATTTTTCTCCTATCAAGTTGTCCTTTGTTGTCATGGTATTAAATTATTTGCAGAAAACAAACTTGATTGTGTCACAATAGCTGTGAACTCTTTCTGAGACAGAGTTGCCTAAATTCCAGAAGTTTCCATTACTTCAGATGATGCACTTAAAGTCCTTTGTGAAGCCTTCGGGCTGCCTTTCTGTTGATGGTGTTTGTGTGAATACAGTACCACTATTCTTTTTCTTGCTAAAGTAATTCAACTGTATCCACAGTTTCAGTACAATGTCCATGGTGAACCCTACAAGTTTTCTATCCATTTACATGGCAATGATACTCCTAAATAGTTAAATCTGAAATTTCATGCCTTAATGTCTGCATTTTCTAAACCCAAGGAAGGACTGTTCAAATATTGGTTTCTTCTACTTTGATTAAGCTAACTCAAAAAAAAAAAAAAAAATTCCAGGATTCAGACAGAAACAATCTAATGTGAGAACATGAATGGAGGCAATGGACAACTGCAAAAAGTAATAGTTTGCTAATTATTTTCATTATATTGGACAAGTCTCTGAGAACATAATACTTTTTATAAAGCATATAAACAAGTTTATAGTATCAAGTTTAGATAATCAGAAGGATAATAGAAAAACAGTCTGTAACCAGTTCACATAAGTTTCTAAATCACACACATAATTTTTACTTTTATCATGAATAACATGCAAAACAAGAGAGAATAGACTGAAACATTTCTCCTATTTATTTTATTTATCATGAGAATCTACCTTAAAATAAAAATTTAAGTGGCTATACTTTTCATACATGCAGTCTAAATTTTTGGTTCACTGTGTACCTCTTCCGCACAAAGAAGCAGAGCATAAGTCATTTTTAAGTGTTTAAGCTGGTCAACTGTTTAAGAACCTGTGCCTTGCCACACTGGCATGGCTTTTAAAGCTTATTCAAAAACTCGTCTCTTAGGAATGAATGAGTGGTGACTTATAACATAGGGATCTCACTGTGGCTCAAGCATGTAAGAATCTCATTCCCCTTCTCAGGAAAAAATAATGTGTAGAGTTTCGGGAGGAGGTGACACTAAAATATGAGAATCATTAGTAACTTTGCAAAAGTAAGTGCATATCTGTTAGTTTTCATGTGTACGCCTCATAGTCCATTAAATAATTCTCAAGCTAAAAACCTAAATTAGTTTTATTTGATGTGAGTATTTTACAGCAATCCTTTCAAATCACTACCTTGCTCCCCTCTACACTCTGGAGCCAGGTTCTCCTTCCAGAAAATAGTAGTAGATTTCGGGAAGGTTCAACACAGAGAAAAGATGTGGGCTAATTGATGTTACAGACTTTCCCTCAGTATTGCATAAATGAACTTCAACTTGTGCATTATTTGGGGATGGGATTGAGACAGGGTCTAATGTAGCCCAGGCTAGCCCAAAACTTGCAATATGACTAGCTTCCTCCTAGCTCCATCTCCCAAATCATGAGATTATACATGTATAACACCATGCCTGGCCAGATTAAACATTATCACTGTGTTTCTCCAAATTTAATGGTGCTACAGAAATTTTCAAAATAAAACACTGGGAATTCCCTTAAACCTGCTGTCAAGTTAAAGAAAGAACTAAAATGGAAATTTCTCCCACCTTTCTTTAAAAAGAATTTAAAATATGTAATACCTATCTCCTTATCTTCAAGGGCACTTGGCACCAAGTGGCTGCCCATTGCTCAGTGAATAAACTGATGATGGAGTGCTTTAAAATTTTGAACCAAAATATTTGCATAATGAAGAAACATAGTATAACTGTCCTCATTTTTCTCAAGGTTCAAAGAGATAATTGTCTACATTGATGCTCATTAGTTAATATATATTTTGGTTCTTTCAGTTTTAGTATTGGCAGTATGCTGCTGTATATAATTGTACTTATAAGTACACTGTGTTGGAGAGATTTTAAGTAAGGGAAATACTAGGGAGAAGGGCATTTTTATTCTCGATGCTAGCAAACTGTGCTTCTCTAAGTTCTGTTCAGCTTAAGGTGAACTTCAAGTTTTTATTCTTTATCTGACATGCCTTTTAACTATCTGATTTATTGTTTACATCTTCTTCCTATAAAATATACATTTTAGCACTCCATAATCTAAAACATGTGAATGTTATTTAAGAGGACTTACAGATGCCTTAAATCTCATTCATGGATCCCAGGGTTGAGAAATTCTGACAAGCACAGAAAATATTTTTCCTGACTAAAAGTCCAGGAGGCAACTCTTGGTGAAGGAATGGTTCACAAGTTACAGTTTGATTGTTTCTTTCTTCCTTCCTTCCTTCCTTCCTTCCTTCCTTCCTTCCTTCCTTCCTT